>NC_138339.1:179418922-180018922 GCF_046562875.1 Panthera onca
AACATAATATATTTCATTATATTTTATATTTAATATGTCAGCACTCCAATTGTACTGATTTCTGTATCAGAACTCTATTACCGCAAATACACTGTATAACAAACCACCTTCAAATATCAGTGGATTAAAACAATGAATTTGGCCTGTGTTTGGATGTGCAGTTCTCCCTATTCTGGGTTCAGTCACTCACATCTGTCAGGCAGGCAGTTTGCTGTCAGACTGGGTGACAGAATGATTTCTCCTTGCATTTATCATCCTCCAGCAGTGGGCCCCGGCATGTTCTCTAAGCAACGTAGCTTCAAAAGAAGCAAAGGACTCTACTTCTATGAAATAGGCTTTTATAATATTGGCCCAAACAAGTCAAATGTGTGAATTCAGAATCCTCAGATTCAAAAGATAGCAAAAGAGACTGTGTCTCCTCAGGGAGATGGCCTGCAAAGTCACATGGGGGATCTGGTTAAAGAGAGAGAAGAACCGGCGCCAAAAATGCAATCAATCAATGACACCTTTCTTGACTGACTAAATTTAAGAGCTGCACATTCTTCGTAAAGGCTAGTTAGCATTTCCAACTTTATTTCCTCAGAAGGCACTGCAATTCTGAACTTACCTGGTTTTAGACCTTAGAGTTTTTATTAAAACCAAACCTTTAGATCCAGGTGGTTCATTATTTCTGGATTCCCTCAGCAATTTAGTTCTTGTAACTAGGCCTTGTGGAATTGTTAAGGTTTGGATATGAGATGACGATGAACTGTACCACAGAGTGCGAGAAGGGCCGAGCACTGCACTGTCTCAAGTCAAATGCCCTATGGAGACTGTAGAGACTAAAGTATAACTGTGATCAGAAAGAATCCCCTTCACAGTATAGTATTAGGGCGAGTGATCTTAGTGTAATACATAAGATCTTATGTAATACATAAGAGAGAGGTGGAAACTTGTTTAACGCATATAATTATAACTTAATTATAATATAACAATTTATAATTTCATACAATTATAATTTAAATCAGTGCACAATTGATGACAAGCTAACGGTTGTTTAGGTAGCTACTCAGCAGCACGAGACCCTTTCATTTAACACTGTCAAAAATTTACTATAGATATCAATGAATAAATTGATACACAGTGGAACCAAAATTACTTAACATTCACCTCAGATTGCCAAATGAATAACAAACTAAGAGAGATATTACTTTGAACTTCGAAGGGACTCCATAATAATTTAAAACTAGTAGAGATCCTGGGAAGATGGAGGCGTAGGAGGACACTGGGCTCACCGCGTGTCCTGCTGATCACTTAGATTCCACCTACACCTGCCTAAATAACCCAGAAAACCGCCAGAAGACTAGCAGAACGGAGTCTCCGGAGCCAAGCACAGACAAGAGGCCCACGGAAGAGGGTAGGAAGGGCGGAGAGGCTGTGCCCAATACACAGACTGGCGGGAGGGAGCCAGGTTGGAGGGGCAGCCCGCCGGCCAAACAGAGCCCCTGAGTCTGGCTTGCAAAAGTGGAGGGGCCGGACAGAGTGTGTTCCCACAGCAAGCGGGACTTGACATCTGGAAGGTTATAAGCTAACAGCTCTGCTCTGAGAATGGGAGGGCTAGAGGACAAGGGGAGGGAGAGTTGTTGAGCCCTGGACGACAGAGCTCAGCTTGGTGGGGAACAAAGGCTCTCGCCAGTGCCATCTCCCTCGCCCATCCCCCAGCCAAAATCCCAAAGGGAACCAGATCCTGCCAGGGAACTTGCTTGCACTGCGCAAACACCCAACACTGTGCTTCTGCGGATCCATCCCTCCAGTGGTGGGTCTGACTCCCTCCCGGTGCCCCAGGACCCTCCTGAAGCGGATGTCCAAAGGAAAAGCAAGCTGATCCTGCCCCTCTCTCCCCTGTGCACCTTGCCATCCACCCCAGCTAATAGGCCAAATCCCCAGCACCACAAGCCTGGAAGTGTGCAAGCAGCCCAGACGGGCCACGCCACCCCACAGTGAATCCCGCCCCTAGGAGAGGGGAAGAGAAGGCACACACCTGTCTGACTGTGGCCCCAGCGGTGGGCTGGGGGCAGACATCAGGTCTGACTGTGGCCCCGCCCACCAACGCATGTTATTCAAGACAGCACAGGGGAAGTGACCAGCAGTCCCGCACCACTCCAGGGACTATCCAAAA
This sequence comes from Panthera onca, assembly GCF_046562875.1. NCBI lineage: Eukaryota > Metazoa > Chordata > Mammalia > Carnivora > Felidae > Panthera > Panthera onca. The sequence continues at coordinate 179,421,081 of NC_138339.1, forward strand.
TGATGAAACGAAAGAATTCCCCTCAGAAAAATGTCCAGGAAATAACAACAGCTAACGAACTGATAAAAAATTATTTAAATAATATAACAGAAAGTGAATTTAGAATAATAGTCATAAAATTAATCGCTGGGCTTGAAAACAGTATAAAGGACAGCAGAGAATCTATTGCTACAGAGATCAAGGGACTAAGGAACAGCCAGGAGGAGCTAAAACATGCTATCAAAGAGCTGCAAAATAAAATGGAGACAACTACGGCTAGGATTGAAGAGGCAGAGGAGAGAATAGGTGAACTAGAAGATAAAATTATGGAAAAAGAAGAAGCTGAGAAAAAGAGATATAAAAAAATCCAGAAGTATGAGGAGAAAATTAGAGAACTAAGTGATGCACTAAAGAGAAATAATATATGCATAATTGGTATTCCAGAGGAGGAAGACAGAGGGAAAGGTGCTGAAGGGGAACTTGAAGAAATAATAGCTGAGAACTTCCCTGAACTGGGGAAGAAAAAAGGCACTGAAATCCAAGAGGCACAGAGAACTCCCTTCAGACGTAACTTGAATCGATCTTCTGCACAACATATCATAGTGAAACTGGCAAAATACAAGGACAAAGAGAAAATTCTGAAAGCAGCTAGAGATAAACGTGCTCTAACATATAAAGGCAGACCTATAAGACTCGTGACTGATCTCTCTACTGAAACTTGGCAGGCCAGAAAGGAATGGCAGGAGATCTTCAATGTGATGAACAGAAAAAAAATCCGCAGCCGAGAATCCTTTATCCAGCAAGTCTGTCATTTAGAATAGAAGGAGAGATAAAGGTCTTCCCAAACAAACAAAAACTGAGGAATTCATCACCATTAAACCAGCCCTACAAGAGATCCTAAGGGGGATCCTGTGAGAAAAAGTACCAGAGACATCACTACAAGCATGAAACCTACGGACATCACAATAACTCTAAACCCATATCTTTTTATATTAACACTGAATGTAAATGGACTAAATGCGCCAACCAAAAGACAAAGGGTATCAGAATGGATAAAAAAACAAGATCAACCTATTTGCTGTCTACAAGAGACTCATTTTAGACCTGAGGACACCTTCAGATTGAGAGTGAGGGGATGGAGAACTATTTATCATGCTACTGGAAGTCAAAAGAAAGCTGGAGTAGCCATACTTATATCAGACAAACTAGACTTTAAATTAAAGGCTGTAACAAGAGATGAAGAAGGGCATTATATAATAATTACAGGGTCTATCCATCAGGAAGAGCTAACAATTACAAATGTCTATGCGCCGAATACAGGAGCCCCCAAATATATAAAATAAACATAAGCAACCTTATTGATAAGAATGTGGTTATTGCAGGGGAATTTAACACCCCACTTACAGAAATGGATAGATCATCTAGACACACGGTCAATAAAGAAACAAGGGCCCTGAATGATACATTGGATCAGATGAACTTGACAGATATATTTAGAACTCTGCATCCCAAAGCAACAGAATATACTTTCTTCTCGAGTGCACATGGAACATTCTCCAAGATAGATCACATATTAGGTCACAAAACAGCCCTTCATAAGTATACAAGAATTGAAATCATACCATGCATATTTTCAGACCACAATGCTATGAAGCTTGAAATCAACCACAGGTAAAAGTCTGGAAAACCTCCAAAAGCATGGAGGTAAAAGAACACCCTGCTAAAGAATGAATGGGTCAACCAGGCAATTAGAGGAGAAATTAAAAAATATATGGAAACAAATGAAAATGAAAATACAACAATCCAAATGCTTTGGGATACAGCTAAGGCAGTCCTGAGAGGAAAATACTTTGTAATCCAGGCCTATCTCAAGAAACAAGAAAAATCCCAAATACAAAACCTAACGGCACACCTAAAGGAAATAGAAGCAGAACAGCAAAGACAGCCTAAACCCAGCAGCAGAAGAGAAATAATAAAGATCAGAGCAGAAATAAACAATATAGAATCTAAAAACACTGTAGAGCAGATCAATGAAACCAAGAGTTGGTTTTTTGAAAAAATAAACAAAATTGATAAACCTTTAGCCAGGCTTCTCAAAAAGAAAAGGGAGATGACCCAAATAGATAAAATCATGAATGAAAATGGAATGATTACAACCAATCCCTCAGAGATACAAACAATTATCAGGGAATACTATGAAAAATTATATGTCAACAAACTGGACAACCTGGAAGAAGTGGACAAATTCCTAAACACCCACACGCTTCCAAAACTCAATCAGGAGGAAATAGAAAGCTTGAACAGACCCATAATCAGCGAAGAAATTGAATCAGTCATCAAAAATCTCCCAAAAAATGAGTCCAGGAGCAGATGGCTTCCCAGGGGAGTTCTACCAGATGTTTAAAGCAGAGATAATACCTATCCTTCTCAAGCTATTCCAAGAAATAGAAAGGGAAGGAAAACTTCCAGACTCATTCTATGAAGCCAGTATTACTTTGATTCCTAAACCAGACAGAGACCTAGTAAAAAAAGAGAACTACAGGCCAATATCCCTGGTGAATATGGATGCAAAAATTCTCAATAAGATACTAGCAAATCGAATTCAACAGCATATAAAAAGCATTATTCACCATGATCAAGTGGGATTCATTCCTGGGAGGCAGGGCTGCTTCAACAGTAGCAAATCAATCAATGTGATACATCACATTAATAAAAGAAATGATAAGAACCATATGATCCTGTCAATCGATGCAGAAAAGGCCTTTGACAAAATTCAGCACCCTTTCTTAATAAAAACCCTTGAGAAAGTCGGGATAGAAGGAACATACTTAGAGATCATAAAAGTGATTTATGAAAAGCGCACAGCTAACATCATCGTCAATGGGGAAAAACTGAGAGCTTTTTTCCTAAGATCAGGAACACGACAGAGATGCCCACTCTCACCGCTGTTGCTTAACATAGTGTTGGAAGTTCTAGCGTCAGCAATCAGACAACAAAAGGAAATCAAAGACATCAAAATTGGCAGAGATGAAGTTAATCTTTCACTTTTTGCAGATGACATGATATTATACATGGAAAATCTGATAGACTCCACCAGAAGTCTGCTAGAACAGATACATGAATTTAGCAAAGTTGCAGGATACAAAATCAACGTACAGAAATCAGTTGCATTCTTATACACTAACAATGCAGCAACAGAAAGACAAATAAAGAAACTGATCCCATTCACAATTGCACCAAGAAGCATAAAATACCTAGGGATAAATCTAACCAAAGATGTAAAAGATCTGTATGCTGAAAACTATAGAAAGCTTATGAAGGAAATTGAAGAAGATATAAAAAAAATGGAAAAAACATTTCATGCTCACGGATTGGAAGAATAAATGTTGTCAAAATGTCAATACTACCCAAAGCTATCTACACATTCAATGCAATCCCAATCAAAATTACACCAGCATTCTTCTCGAAACTAGAGCAAGCAATCCTAAAATTCATATGGAACCACAAAAGGCCCCAAATAGCCAAAGTAATTTTGAAGAAGAAGACCAAAGCAGGAGGCATCACAATCCCAGACTTTAGCCTCTACTACAAAGCTGTCATCATCAAGACAGCATGGTATTGGCACAAAAACAGACACATAGACCAATGGAATAGAATAGAAACCCCAGAACTAGACCCACAAATGTATGGCCAACTAATCTTTGACAAAGCAGGAAAGAATATCCAATGGAAAAAAGACAGTCTCTTTAACAAATGGTGCTGGGAGAACAGAACAACAACATGCAGAAGGTTGAAACTAGACCACTTTCTCACACCATTCACAAAAATAAACTCAAAATGGATTAAGGACCTGAATGTGAGACAGGAAACCATGAAAACCCTAGAGGAGAAAGCAGGAAAAGACCTCTCTGACCTCAGCCGTAGCAATTTCTTATTTGACACATCCCCAAAGGCAAGGGAATTAAAAGCAAAAATGAACTACTGGGACCTTATGAAGATTAAAAGCTTCCGCACAGCAAAGGAAACAACCAACAAAACTAAAAGGCAACCAACGGAATGGGAAAAGATATTTGCAAATGACATATCGGACAAAGGGCTAGTATCCAAAATCTATTTATAGCTCACCAAACTCCACACCCGAAAAACAAATAACCCAGTGAAGAAATGGGCAGAAAACATGAATAGACACTTCTCTAAAGAAGACATCCGGATGGCCAACAGGCACATGAAAAGATGTTCAATGTCACTCCTTATCAGGGAAATACAAATCAAAACCACACTCAGATACCACCTCACGCCAGTCAGAGTGGCCAAAATGAAGAAATCAGGAGACTATAGATGCTGGAGAGGATGTGGAGAAACGGGAACCCTCTTGCACTGTTGGTGGGAATGCAAATTGGTGCAGCCACTCTGGAAAGCAGTGTGGAGGTTCCTGAGAAAATTAAAAATAGACCTACCCTATGACCCAGCAATAGCACTGCTAGGAATTTACCCAAGGGATACAGGAGTACTGATGCATAGGGGCACTTGTACCCCAATGTTTATAGCAGCACTCTCAACAATAGCCAAATTATGGAAAGAGCCTAAATGTCCATCAACTGATGAATGGATAAAGAAATTGTGGTTTATACACAAAATTATATACACGTGGCAATGAGAAAGAATGAAATATGGCCCTTTGTAGCAACATGGATGGAACTGAAGAGTGTTATGCTAAGTGAAATAAGCCATACAGAGAAAGACAGATACCATATGGTTTCACTCTTATGTGGATCCTGAGAAACTTAACAGAAACCCATGGGGGAGGGGAAGAAAAAAAAAAAAAAGAGGTTAGAGTGGGAGAGAGCCAAAGCATAAGAGATGTTAAAAACTGAGAACAAACTGAGGGTTGATGGGGGGTGGGAGGGAGGGGAGGATGGGTGATGGGTATTGAGGAGGGCACCTTTTGGGATGAGCACTGGGTGTTGTATAGAAACCAATTTGACAATAAACTTCATATATTGAAAAAAAATAAATAAAAAATAAAGGATAGTTAGTAATTTAAAACATTTTTCTCCCTGGTGTCTAGAAATTACACTATTTTACCACTGAGGTCTCCAACCTAGCTAGACTGTTGCAGTTCCTGTTTCTGTTTTTCATAGGAATCAAACGCTGCATAAGATAAAGAAATTGAAGAACGGAAAATGTGATTTATTTATAGTTGCCCTTTCTTCTGTGTGTTTTTTAGTTTAATTTGGTTAACTATAGTGATATAGGAAATGTGAAAAAGTGAAAGAGTTGTCAGGATTACTTTCTAAATCAAACCGTTTTCTATAAATAGAGCTTATCGTCTATATCTTTTTAAAAATACTTTCGTGTTATTGGTATCCCTAAATGAATGTGAATTCCTCAAGGAATAAAATGTTGCATTGCAAATATGGGGATTTAGTAAAAATTTAATTAGCAAAAATATTGACATGCTTTCCATTGCAAATTCTAATGAGACTTAATCAAGTATCCTTCAGATTGCCTTTACTTATGATGAAGCTCTTAAAGTTATATAAAATACTTTGCTAAGGAATTCATTACAGCTAAGTTTGGCTATAGTGTACATTATAAGAGTTATCATAGAAATGATGATCATATCCTGAAGGGATGTTTTGTTTATCTACTAAAAGTTTATATATGAAACCTTTTAATGTTAAAAGGGCTATTTGTTCTATTTTTATTTTGTGATTTGAGATACCAGAAGATTGAGAGCATGGTAGAATTATGCTTGTCTGTTTCCATAAAGACTGCTTTTCTACTCTGAAGATTATGTTAGCAGTTATTGAATAAGGGATTTATAATTTTTCACATTTATGTTCCTTTAATATTTGTGCAGCAAGCTTTATAAATTCTTACTGATGCCATTAGACTTTCAGATTACATACTTATTTGTATATATACATTCTTAGGTCCCTAGTTGTAACTTTATTATTTTTGATTATAATGCTTAAGGTTCTTTTGTCAGAAAGAATTATTTTGTGGATTGTTTTGCACAATGTCTTACAAAAAATCCAAAATACACAAATACAAACCAATATTTTAAAAATACTGACATTTAAAAATAACAAACCGTTTGGGTATAAAAACTAGAACTATAGTATCTCAGCTTTTCTTATAGTATGAGTTTAAAAAATGCTTCTAGGGGCGCCTGGGTGGCTTGGTCGGTTAAGCTTCCGACTTCAGCTCAGGTCATGATCTCACGGTCTGTGAGTTCGAGCCCCGCGTCGGGCTCTGTGCTGACAGCTCAGAGCCTGGAGCCTGTTTCAGATTCTGTGTTTCCGTCTCTCTCTGCTCCTCCCCCGTTCATGCTCTGTCTCTCTCTGTCTCAAAAATAAAATAAAACGTTAAAAAAAAAAAAAAAATTAAAAAAAAAAAAAAAAATGCTTCTATCTAGTATAGAATTGCTGAGAATTAGGATAGGAAGATGGCATAGACAGCTGAGCATAACAAGAAGCTCTAAAGTCTACCAAAATTAGGAATAGGGATTTAGTATATTTGGACATTAATTTACTTCTGCCTTAATTGGGCTCAGACTAGGAAATCTATGGAATGGTATTAAAACTAAAATTTTAGAACTTATCTTCTACAATTTTCTATCTCCCTCTCTCAAAAATAAATAAACATTAAAAAAAACATTTAAATAAAAGTTGGGGGTCACCTGGGTGGTTCAGTTGGTTAAGCATCCGACTTTGGCTCAGGTCATGATCTCACAGATCATGAGTTCAAGCCCCACATCACATGGGGCTCTGTGCTGACAGCTCAGAGCCTGGAGCCTGCTTCAGATTCTGTCTCTCTCTCTCTCTCTGCCCCTCCCCCTACTCACTCTCTGTCTCTCTTCCTCTCTCAAAAATAAATAAACATTTAAAAAAATTTTAATAAAAAATAAAGTTCTATTTTCTTGGCCACCCAAAATTTGTGAGCACTTTTAGTAGTCTATGCCCTATGGACATGTCACTATTCAGGGGCACTTGTTATAATCAGAATTCATCACAAATTCAAAGTGCGTTTCTCATTCAAGATTACTTAGGAAAATGCTAAATAAGACTGGCTTATCTGTGTTAATAGAAAAGTGGCACAAATAATCACAAACAGTAGGTAATCCATAAATCATTTATATTTGATTTTAGAATTTATTATGTAAATTGCGTTCTACAGCAGAATTATCATTCTAATATAATTTGCTTAGGATGATATTTAAATTAGTTTGCATTCCCTCCTCATCCACAACTGAAGGTGAAATGAGTCAGCACACATTTAGGTGGTGAATAAATCTGTTTGAAAATAAAACTTTGCTGTGAAAAATACAAAACAATAGTGAATAGAGCAAGATTTGCTTGGAGAAGAGCCCCATATCAATGATTGAATCAGTCGTAGAAAGTTTTGATAGAAAGATAACGTGGAAGTTTTTTAGTAGAATTTCTTGTCACTTTTATATCATCCCACAAATATCACTACTTCCACATTTTCCTAAATGAGACCACTTTCTCATACCATTCCTAAAATATAAGTTCTACCCTAAATTCAGTTTTTAACATTTTGAGGTTGTGTACACTCATGGGGAATACTGGAAATCAGCAGCTTAATTGATCTGAAGAAAATAAGAATAGAGGGCAATGAAAATCAAAAGTTCAATCATGCATTAATCAGAAAACAATGAAAGCAGAAGGTCATAAAACAAAGAACACATGATAATAGCTTTTCTTTTCTTTTCTTTCTTTTTTCAACAAAGGAGAAAATTTTCATCCTTAACTCTTTCTTTTTTGTTTTATCACACTAATACCTCTGTTAAAACAGAAACATTAGCACTTCACCAAAAGCTTGTTCAGTCCCCTCTTCCCACCATCTTTAAATTTCCTCATCTAATCACTTCTAAATATGGTCTCATCTATTTATCTTAAACATTAAAGAAAATAATCAAATAAAAAAAAAGGCTTTCATGACTCCATATCTTCTTCCAGTTTTGTCTTTTCTCTCTCTTTCCCATTCCTGCCAATTTTCCTTTAGGAGTTGGCTCTGTATTAATCTGCTTATAAAATAACTGTAATTGCATGAATTTTTTTCTCTATCTTCCATAGTGTAATTTCATAATCTGAAGGGAAAGCCCTGAGATTTATTCTTTTTATCTTCAGTAAGTAGCACAGTTAATGGAATGTAACACATTATCAGTGATATTTGTGAAAGAAAAAATAATTCCCTTTGTAAATAGTCAGGTCTTATTGCAAATAAATATAAATTCTAAAATACTAGAATTTAAATATTAGAATATTATATTAATATTAGAATAGAAATGTGTGAAATATTTGAAACAAAATTCCATAAATAGTAAGCACAGATGATCACTGAAGGTATACTTTGAAAGTAAACAGCATGAAACATCAAAAAATGCAAATTTGGAAGCTAAAATTCTAGTTTTTTAAGGCAATGATTAAAATCAAAACAATAAGCTTATATTATTTATTATTTATGTGGCCTCAATTTCTTCCATTTCTTTCATATTAACATGTAGACTTTGAGTCACAATGATTGACAAATTTTTGCAAGTGATAACAACAGACATACTGAAAAGAATCAAAGAAAGAATCATGAAAGGCAAAAAAAAAAAAAAAGTGGGTACAGATCAGCAGAAACTTAGAAACTGTAGAAATTTTAGATAATATGTCATCTATCATTAGCATCACTTAAGCCTACACTACTGATAGTACATTTTATAAATAATAAGTGATTAAAAATAACAACTAATCTCCTATGTAAATTTTCTTGCCTTCATTGAAAGTCGGGTACAGATTGTCTCCAACTATTAGTGTAGAACTATTTTTCCTTTCAATTCTGTCAATACTTACATTTTGCAATGTTTATTTGTTTTGGGACTGTGTTTTTCAATGCATATATGTTTACAATTGCTGTATCTTTCTGATGAGTTCATACTTTTATCAAAACCTATTATCCTTATTGATCTCTTATGATAGTTTTTTACTTAAAGGCTATTTTATCTGTTATTAGTACACCAATCCATCTCATGGAAAATCATTTTTAATATTTTCACTTTCAACCCAGTTGTGTCTTTGTATCCAAAGTAAATCTCTTCTAGAAAATATATCATTGGATCATAGGTTTTTTAATGCATTCTGCAATATCTGACTTTTGATTGGAGAGTTGCATTCATTTACATAGAAAATAATACTTTATGAGGAAAAACTTACTTCTGCTATTTTGCTATATGTGTTTGGTATGCGAGATCTTTGTTGTCCCTCACATGCTCCATTAGTGACTTAATTATGTTTAGTTGGTTTTGTATTGAGTTATTTTGATTTCTTTCTCATTTCTTTTTGTGTACATTCGATATTTTCTTTGTGTTTACTATATAGATTATATTTAACATCCTAAATTTAAAAGGATATAATTTAAATTGCTATGAACTTCACTTCAACAGCAACTTCACTTCAAAAGCTCTAATGTTGTAGAAATCTGCCCTCCTTTATGCTACTGTTTTCACAATTACATCCATACATTTTGTGCCCTAAGACATAGATTTATAATTCTTTTCATGCATCTATCTAAATCAGGTAGAAATAAAACAGAGTTATAAAACAAAAATACAATAATGCTGGCTTTTATATTTGACTATGTAGTTACATTGTAGGATATCCTCATTTCTTCATAGGACTTTGATTAACTGTTTAATGCCCTTTCATTTCAGCCCAAAGAATTCCATCTTGCATTTCTTTTGGGTAGGTTTAATGATAACAAATGCCCTCAGCTTTTGTTTATCTCTGAATATCTTAAATTTTCTCTCATTTTTGAAGGACAATTTGCCAGATACAGAATTCTTGGTTTAAAGGTTTTATTTTTCTTCCAGCCTTTTATATTTGCTATCCTACTGTTTTCTGGGTTCCATAGTTTCAGATGAGGAACATACTGTTAACCTTTTGTGGATCCCTTGTAAGTGCTAAGTCTCTTTCCTCTTGCAGATTTCAAAATTCTCTATTTTGACTTTCCACAGTTTCATTATAATGTGTCTTGGTGTGAGTCTCTTTAAATTTATCTCATATAAACTTTTTTTTAAGTTTCTTGGCTTCATGTCATTTATCAAATTTGGAAAGCTTTTGGCTATTATTTATTCAAATTTCTCTGTTCCAGTCTCTGTGTTTTTCTCTGTTATCTATTTAATTGGTGTTTCACAGGTCCCTTAGTCTTTTATTTCACTTTTCTTCATTATTTTTTATTTTCTTCTCTTCAGACATGATCATTTCAATTATCGTATCATCAAGATTGCTGATCTTCGGTCTATTCAAATCTTATGTTGTACTCCTCTAGTGAAATTTTCAATTCAGATATTGTAATCTTAGGAACAGAATTTCTTTTTGGTTCCTTTTTATAATTTCTGTCTCTTTATCAATATGTTAATTTTGTTCCTCTATCATTTGGCCCTTTTTCAATAGTTTATCTTTAGTTCTTGGAGCGTATTTAAGACCGTTGTTTTACAGTCGGACATCCGGGCTTCTTCTGAGGGATGGTTTCTATTAATCTATTTTTTTCTCCTTTGAATGAGCCAAATTTTCTGTTTCTTGTCATGCCTGTGATATTTTTGATGTTGTTGTTGGAAAAGGCACATTTTAATATTATAATATGGTAAATCTGAAAATAATATTTTCCCTTCCCCTATGTATACTGAGGATTTAATAACTTTTTCAAACTATTTTTGTAAAGACTGCATTCTTTCTTTTCTGTGGTCACTGATGTCTCTGTTCCTTTAGCCCATGTTTTGACAGAGACTTCCTTGGATGCAAGGAATTTTTTAAAAATACAATAAAAAAACAGACAAACAAATATCTCTCCCTTGTTTTTCCGTATTGACTCAGTGCTGAGGTACTCTAACACTTATGTAGGCTTGCAAAGAACATAGGAATCAAGCTAAGATGTCAGTTAAAGGTCTTGCAGGGTCTTTTCTGAGCACATGTCTTGCCCGGTTCATGCATATGTCTTTCTAAATTCCTCTGTGTAGAGGTGCCTGGGTGACTCAGTCGGTTAAGCATCTGACTCTTGATTTCAACACAGGTCATGATCTCACAGTTGGCAGGTTCGAGCCCCACATCAGGCTCTCTCCCTCTCTTTGCCCTTCCCCCACTTATGTTCACTCTCTCTTTCTCCCTCTCCCTCTCAAAATAAATAAATAAACATTAAAAAAGATAAATTCCTCTGTGTTTATGTATATGGGCACTTCTGAATGTCCCAATTTTCCAAAAAGAATACAAACAGCTTTCCTCTCTTGGCTCTTGGCTGTTTATGCCTTGACTATAATCTTATCTTTCAGGCACATGTTGGTTGTTAGGTCACCTGTGGCATTTCTGAGCAATGCCTGCTACTTTTCCAGCCTAAATTCTGAGTTAGGCATACAGAGACGAAGGAACACCTCGTGCCAGTTCATCAGGAAGCCCTCAGAGCAATTAGAACAGATTGCAAATAAGTGTGATCTGGCCTTTCCAAAACCAGAAACCATGGTCCCACACTGGGAACACAGGCTGCTGCTGTTTCAAGATGGACACTGCAACAGGTAGGGAATAAGTCAAGGTCCATTAAAAAAGATATAAAGCTTTCCTACTATTTCCAAGTTGCCTCTTTCATGATTTGGCATGTTAGTTATTTTACATCTTTTACTGTTTTCCAAAGTTCTAACAATGTTGCTTTGAGAGTTTTGTTTTGTTTTTCCCATTTTGTCTGTGGGGGACCAAGTTTGGAGCTGCCTACCCTACCATTTTGCTAAAGTCAGTCCTCTCACTAATCCTTCATTTTGTCTTCAAGCATAGCTTTTTGGCCTGGGAGGAAGAGGCCATACACATAAATACAGAATACTAGGAAATTTTTATAGAGGGTATTTAACATGAAATAACTGCTTACTCAGAAGGAAGTAGTGGTGGGGCTTCACAAAGAGCAACTGAGCTCTTTGCTAAGAGAAGACAGGTTTTCTAAATACTAAAAATCAAAGTCTTAATTTCTCCTGGGAATGTTGTCAGAGTCATACATATGTATAGATATTTAAGTTGCATAGTTATTCCTTTAGATATTACTTTGGAAGAGTAATGAGGTATTACACTTACTACGCAAATGAGGCATGAGATGGTCCTGCTATGAAACTTTGCACCAATCTATGGACATTTTCCAAAACATTTACAGAGTGAAAGCTTTAGATTTGGTAAAGACATCATTATGTACTTTGACTAACTTGGCTATGGAAGTAAAATTTTAAGTATCTTAAGTAAATATTATTTATTTATAAATTTAGATAGATATGAATGGACCTAAGTGAGTATTATACTTTCATTATAATTTATATTTGCACTGGTCAGGCAAAAGAGAAAAGATACTGCTATTAATTAGTTACATCTACCTGGATTATAACTAAAAACCAGATGTATTTGTATTTTTGTATTATATTTACTCATTATTTGCTGTATTTCTAATATGTCAGTTGAAACTTTTATGTTGTATACTCTACAATGAACAAGTGAACATTTATCATTCTTTAAAGAGAACATAAGGAAAAATGGGAAAAAAATCAAAAGTATTCATAAAATACATGTGTAAGCTCCAAATTAATCCTAAAAGAGCAAATGGAACATTAATGTGAGTGTGTTCAGTGAATAAATTATTTCTCAGTAAAGGCATTTAAAAATAGAACCAAAATCTAGTTCAAACAAATACAGTATCCACATATTTATGACTTATTTTGTCAGAAGAAAATTTCCTATTTAATGCAATAGTTTTTCTTTACTAAGTAAATATGAAGCTTACTTAACTTCTACACTTAATCTGTTCTGATTCTGTTTTAATATATATTTACAAGTATAATTGTTTTTAATGTTTTTCCCCTAAGGGTAAATAAAAAATAATGTAATTCCAAAGAGAGAAAGTTTGTTCTCCAAGCAAATTAATCTACTTATGTAATAAAATTAATAATACATTTTGCTTTGAAATACACAAATGGACTTATTTCCCAATTTCCCTTTACTTAAATTATAAATGCTGCCTTCCATAAATATGAATGCAGCTAAGTAGAAAATTTTATTGCAAGTCTGTAAAGCTTTTTATGGTTTGTCATTCTACATTTGTTTCTGGATGTGAGTCGACTAGTATGCTATAGATGTTCATTCTAATGTATAGTTCACTGGATTAACATAACTACCAACTACAAACTTCTCATTACTTGAATTCTAGGTAAGCTACATTAAGATTAGTAGATAGACTGCAAATTGAGATAATTATTTTTACATTATTTTAATATTTTGTGATGATGCTATTTGATAGCAATTTGAAAACTGCCATTTATTCAGATATCAATTAGTTGTCAAATATTCAACCACACACTATTTTTCTATTAAGCATAATATTACCGATCAGCATTCAGAAATCACTGAAAATAGACTAACTGAATTAAACCATTATGCTTTTCCTCTTAGGTGGTTGGCTTTCTGTGGTAGGCAGAATTCCAGGGTGGCTCGCATGATCTTTCCCCCCCAAGTGCTACTCGTATGATTATGCAACCTTATATGCCAATAGAAATTTTGTAGATAGAACTCAAGTTACTACTTGACCCTAAGACAGAGAGATGATCTGGGTAGGCCTAAGTGTTCTTTAGCCAGTTGCAGCAAAGAATGCCTGAGAGATTCAAACAATGAGAAGGATTTAACATTATGAAAGTCCCTTCTTGCTGAGCTGGAGGAAGCTGCAGGACAAGGGCCTAAGAGTGGCTTCTAGATGCTGAAAGCAGTCTTCATCCGATAGCCTGGAAGCAAACAAAAATTCAGTTCTCAAGTCTAAGGAAATAAATTCTGCCAAAGAAAGGAAAGAGCTTGGAAAAGGCCCTTGAGCATGCACCTAGGCCCCCACCTGTTTTTAGCCTAAGCAGAGAATCCAAAAACACCATTCCCAACATCTGATCTATAAATCATGAGCTAACAAATGAATGCTGTTTTAAGCCACTAACATTATTTTATTTGTTATGAAAAATAAAACAATAAACCTTCAAAATACACTTAATTTTATCAAACTGGTTGATAGCACATTTGATATTATACCATATTACCTTCAAATATATTTTTATATATTGTTTTTGATTTAGTCTTTCAAAATTTTCCAATAAGTAAATGTATCCTGCTATTATCAGTAGGAAGTTAAATATTTCTTCCTGCAATCCTCATGTTTCTAAGAAACCCTGAAGATCCTCTGTAACAAGCCAGTTCCTCTGAAAGACCCAGTTCTTCTTTTTGTACAACAGACAAAACTGTCTAGGAAATCAGACTGTTAGCTCTATTAATCACTTTGTTGTTATAATAGGTCACAGTTGAAGACTATCTGTGTCTGAGGTCATGCTCTGGCCAAAGCCAGAGTTTCTGGCTCAATAGTTTCTCAGGCTGATCATCAATATTATACTTTTGTTTTTATTTTTGGTAATTTATTATTCATTTGCTATTCATTATTACACAGACACACACACACACACACACACACACACACATACACATGCACATGCACATGGACAAAACATGGTATGCCAGCTCTCTGAGTCGAGATGGGCTTACCAATTTCAGCCATACATTTTTTAGGAATTAGGTATTTCTCATGAACACAAAAAGTATTTTGTTAACACACATTAAAAGTCCAGGTATCCCTGATTATGAGATCCCATTTGCAGCATTGGTATCTTTTCTTGCCATCAGACTAAGATTAGAGCCTCCTAGACCAGATTTCCTTAATTTCAAACAATATCATGAAAAATGGGAGTGATACTCCAACCCCTTTACCATAGTCTATTGCCATATTCTATCTAGAAGGAAATTATAAGCATCACTCACAAATCAGGGGAGGGTATTAATCACGGGCATGTCCTTTGAGGACCATCATTGCCTTTGAGGACCATCATTTCACACAATGAAAATGATAATAAACTTGACAGGGGGGGTGCTTTTATTTTCAGTAGTTTTTAATTCATTCATCCATATATTCCAAAAAATATTACAGAGCAATAACTAGAGCAGTTACGTTTCTATTTGTGACGGATTCTGCAGTGAACTAAGAGAATAACATATCTGCACTCATAAGGTTTATATCCTATTTGATAAGGTATTAGATAAATGCATAGACATGAAATCAGATAATAAAAGAAGCTGTGAAGAAAACGAAAACAGTCTAAGTGATTAGAAAGTGACAGGGGTGATGTTATTTTAGAAAAGAAGAACCGGAAACACCTCTCTGGAGAGTAGTATTTCAGCACTGACTTGAAAGAAATAAGAGGCCATAGGCATATAGCCAAAAGCATTCCTGGTAGAGGAGAGAATAATGTCAAAGGCCACGGTGCAGAAGTGTGGTCTGGAATCATAGGAAGGCCAGAGAAGCTGAGCCAAAATGAGCAAGGAGAAAAATTTAGGCGATAATGCCAGAGATTCATTCAGGTAAATGATACTTAAACCTATAAGGGCTCTTCCTTATTACCTGTGATACAGATTCCCATGTGTGTGGGGCTGGGGGGCCAGGAGCAGTGTGTCAAACAAAGGGGTACAAGGGAATGACATCTGGTTTTGGTCTTAAGTGGGTTCTGTTTATTTTTTTATAAAAAAATAAAATTTGAAGAACAAGAAAAGAATGATAAAAAGCGTTTGGGCATCAACTGCAAGAGTTCAAGCAAGGGATCATAGTATTTGTTATCACAAAGAAAATAAGGACAAAAAGACTTACTTATAACTTTTTGAAAATCCTTCACAAGTTAGTAGCCTTAAAATTTTGAAGTTTCTAAAACACGCAAACTGTCTTCAGGACATGCTATGTTCCTCCTACTTTCTACCTCTCTGTTTACATTTTAGAAGGCCACAGATTTTGTTCTGTGGTTCATGTCCATGGAGACATAGTTTGTTTTCCTTTCTCTGTCCTGGGTCAATCTGTAATCCTTTTCTGGATGGCTGGTAACAAAATTATAGTTAGTATAAATTTAGAAAAGGGAGAATATATCCATCAAGATCCAATAAAAATTTTTAACACCATATCCTTTATGAAGGAAGGTAAGAATAGAAAGGAAAGCTTTGAAACTTATAAAACCATAATGTATAATATCCACTAATAGAAAATGTACTATTTTTATTATGTACATTGCTTCAATTATTTTTCTGTTAGATAAGGTTTTAAGTTCTTTTCTTCTTTAGAGAGTTTATAAATATTTGATGAGTTTTCATCAGAGAACTATTTTTAGTTTTAATACTGTTTTTATTTGATGGCCAACTAGTAAATCCAACTTTTCTCCTACAGTGAAACAATATAAATGATATGAACCAACCAGTGGGGTTTTGGCATAGGGACAGCTTATCTAGTTTTCAATAGACTTTCCAACAAATAGTGTTGAAGTACTAACTTTAGAAAACAGTCAGCATTTTTATGTGAAAATAGTTCCTATATAGTTTTAGGATTTAATGGACTCCCAAACGATATGAGTTGGTTCTAAGGAAGCTCCCAGACAATGCTCTGTCAGTGAACCCAGAAAGCCCATTAACATAAGGGAATATTTCCGAATAGGATGCTTCTGAAGGGATTGCCAGGACTGAAATTTAGAGAATAATTTGAACTCATAATAAATGAAATACAAATGTACACATATGCCAACTGCTTATATTGAGCCTTGCCTTTAAAAAAATGTTTATTTATTTATTTTGAAAGACAGAGGCACAATTTGGGGAGGGGGAGAGTGAGGGGGAGGGAGAGAGAATCTCAAGCAGACTCTGTGCTGTCAGCACAGAGCCTGACCTAGGGCTCCATCGCATGAACAGTGAGATCATGACCTGAGCCGAAATCAAGAGTTAGACGCTTAACCAACTGAGGCACCCAGGTCCCTGAGCCTTGCACATTTTGAGGAGAGGCTATTGGAGCCTTTATTTGAGAATCTAAACCAGCAACCAGTACATGCTCCAGGCCCTGTATTAGAGCAATTCCCCTACTTTTTACATATTTTTACTTCCATGGAATTAAGTACTTTACCCCTATGCATTTAAATTTTGTTCCCTATACACAATTGCTATTCTAATTTGGTAGAGAATGGTTTGAATTTTGTAAAATACAAAGTTATATAAAAAATGCATAAAATACATTTAAGCCACAAATTGCCTTATTGAATTCACGTGACTTTTCCCAGACAGCACATTTAACTATATGCTTATTTTCTAGATTCTTTGTGTTTAGCCGAATACCCTGATGCTTCCTGTATGAATACAGACATGCCGATATATGTATATATATAAACATACACATACATGTATACATACATACGTATGTACACACATATACATGCGTGTATTTATACATATGTATATATACATATATACATATGTGTATGTATACATATATGTATACACATATACATATATGTATATATACATATATTGGCATGTCTGTATACACACACATATGTATTTATATATATTTGAAGTTTTAAAACACAGGGTTAAATACCTTGGTAAAGCATATTATATTTTATTTTGCACGTTAACTTTTCACAACCTAAGAAAAGTAATATTGAGCAAACACATATGTTAATACCAAAACCATTCAGTTGGTCTACAATCTAATTTGAAGTTTGCAAAAAAATTAGTCTTAAATGTATGTATTAGTTTGTCTTATTTATATAATCATATGCACTGAGGTTGCATACATTTTTATTTTATAATTCAGCAGCTAAATTCTAACTTAACCTATAATTGTCTCCTGTTACCAAATATGACAATTTCTGTCCCATAACAGGAATCCTTAGACCATTCACATTTAATGTATTGATATTATCTTTCCAGCTCTTTTCTATATGTACATGTTATCTCTTTTTCCCCTCTTTCCTGCCTTCTGTTTTGATAACTGACCAGTTTCTTCGGATTCTACCTTGCTTCTTCTATTAACTTATTTTACATACATCTTATTGTTAATTTTTTCATGGTGCCCTAGGGTTTACCATAAATATTTTAAATTAATCAGTCTACATTCACATAATATTACACTACTTCACAGGTAGTGTAATAATATTACAACTTTATATTCCCAATTCTTTCCTCCTATCCTTTGTGCTTTTATTGTAAAACTCTTTTAAATGTGACATAAACACATAATACAGTGCTGCATTTTGTCTAGTATTTTTGTTGCTAGTCAGAAAAAAAATAATAAATTTCAATGTACCATCTTTTTGTTTCTATTCATTTCATTTTATATGTCTACCTGTGATACAGTATTTCTGCCAGAAGGCACTTCTTTTATTTTTTTACAGAGTAGGTATGTTAGCAATTATTCTTATAGTTTTGGTTATGTCTAAGAAAGCTGTTATTTCTCAAATATTCAGGGCATAGAAGATTCTATTACAAATGATGCTACAGTGAACATCTTGAACATGTCTCTATAAGAGCATATGTGGGATAACTCTCTACTTTATGTCCCAAGCAGAATTTCTGGGACACAAGATATATACAACTTCAATTTTACTAATTGTTTTTGAATTGCTAGGCATTATATCTACTTACAAAGGTACTAATTATATTTCATTGCCTCTGTTTTCCCCATTCAACCCTTGGAAGTGTCAGAATTTAATCTGTATATGATACTTCTGTCTGTGAAGCATATAATATAAATGTATTTGCCTTATTATATACATATTTATTCATAATATCTAGGGCTATACATAAAATAATTTAATTACTGTCCAAATTTTTTGGAATCCTCTTAATATGCATCTTTGAAAGAAAAATGCATCCAGATTTTAGAGATTGTAAAAAAATATGACATGTTGAAGTATAAGTTCCATTATTGTGCATGAAATACTACTATCCATTGCTTCTAAATTTCTGAATCATAAATCAAAATAGCTTAATAGAAGTTGTACAGTTTTCAAGAAAGCAATTTAAATTTTGTACTTTATTAGTATGTCTATTTTTTGGCAATTTATACTTTTCAGTTTCAAAGTTACATTTCCAGGGGAAAAAAGGTATTGGACTGACAATGCATACAATTTACAACTGAAATTTTACTACTCATAAATGTAATAAAAGTGTATGGTAGAAGATAAATGATTTTTTTCCTAAACAGTGATAAAAGACTTACTTCTGATGAATATATTATTAGAGGGTAGAAATAGTAAAAAAAAAAAAAAAAAAACACATCATTTGCCTTTCTGGTTTCCAGTTCTTTTCAAAATATAGAATTTAATATAACAATTTACCATTTATCAGGAGGTTAACCTTCAAAATTTCAACTCTTGAACTAACTGAACAGCCAAGATAGAAAAATATTCTCCATGTTATCAAAACAAATGGGGGCTAGTTTTTATTAACTGTACTTGTGCTGATGTATATAAATTAGGTATTACTACAGGATGAATAACATGTACATTTCCAAGTCTTTTTTCATCCTTTGAACATTGTTTAGAATAACCATATTTGCAATAAGTATTGAAAATAATTGCAAGCCTTCATGAAATATTCAGATTATGTAGAATATAGAGTATTACGATAAAGAGTATTTGAACTTTTTAAACCAATTGAGTGTTAATTTAAGCGTACTCAAGTTGACATTGACACACTTGATATATATTCTCATTAAAGTAAAACCATGCATAATTTTAAAATAAACTATAATAAAATAGTTTTAATCTTGGTCATGTTTCTTCTAATCTGACCTTCACTGTACTGCTTACGGAAATTCATACTTCCATAGAACAACATTCATGAACTAGAAAATACACAAAAACAAAAACAGAGTAAGTTTCTCTTCTTTTTATATTTTCACAGATCCTAACATTTTTTGAATAATGGGACAAAATCTTCTTGAAATCTCCGCAGAGCAATGTTCATAAAACACACGTTTCTTACCTCTATTTCTTTCTTACCAGGAAGCAGAGCAAAATTTTAAAGATAGATAAAAACATGGGAGACATTACAAGCTCCAGGAAATAAGAATTAACACTTAGATGGCTCACACTCAATTTTTAATGAGCATCTAAAAGTGAAGACAGGAGTGCCTGGGTGGCTCAGTAGGCTAAGCTGCTGACTTGGTTTTGGCTCAGGTCGTGATCTCATCGTTTCATGGGTTTGAGCCCTGAGTCGGGCTCTGTGCTGCCATCCCAGAGTCTGCTTGGGATTCTCTCCCTGTCTCTCTCTCTCTCTGCCCCTCCCCTACTCACACTGTCTCTGTCCCTCTCAAAATAAAAAAAAAAAAAGTGAAGAGAAAGTGTCTGGGAATATTTGAAACAAATATTAAAAATAAAGAAAATCAAACTTTGAACCATTAGCAAATTATATTTTAAATAAAATTAAAGAAAAGAATGTGTTTTTGTAACAGTGACTTAGTTTTGAACAGGGAAATATGTCCCCTGTAAATTGCTAATGATGAGTCTATGTGTAATCCAAACAGGTTAAAACATGTAGGGAACCTGGGAAGAGAGATGCTTAAATTCTACTTTAGTTATTCAGACCAGACTTATTTTTTTAGACTCCAAATATGAGATAAAATCTACCTTGAGTTTTTTCACAACTGTCTGGTTCAATTTGTCTGTGACTAAAGAGATACCCTTAATATTGTGGAGGTAAAAATTAAAAAGTAAACAAAAGTAGTTCCTGAATTTCCAGAAGAATGGTTCCTGAATTCCCAAAAGCAAATAGCAGCAACAGAAGCAGATAAAATAATTAAGGCTAGGTGTTTTTGAAGAATAAGAATCTGGGTCAAAAGGGCTACAAAGACATTTCAGGTTATGAATTCAGTGTGTGAATATTGCACGCACCTGTGTGTGTGTAACATATTTTTATCACACGAAATTTGAAAAAAGTATATACCAGATAACATAGAAGGAAATGTTAAAAAAAGAAAGAAAAAATAGAAAACAAGGAAAGCTTAAAGAAAAATGCAAGCATTCTATAAAGTAATACATCTCTTTCCCCACTTTCATTCTAAAAAGTTTCTTCTCAAGGAAGAATAAGTGATTAGTACCGTAATCAGAAAAATAAATCTTTTGTTATCCTTTCTTTTTCTAGATCCCTGGTTCATATGTCAAGGAGAATCTGCTCATATTGAGTTTTTCACCTACAGAAGTAAATATAAAACATATTATATTTTGATAAAGACTGAGGAGAGAAATTGAAAAAAAAAAAAAGGCTGGCTTCTTTCTAGCCATTAAAAACCTGAGGGAATTCAGTAAATGATATATGGGTATGATATATGGGTTTGGAAATATTTGTGTTTTAAAACAAAGCCTGCAATATTGGAATAGGTCAAAGACTCACTATAAATTAATTGACTAAGATGTTAAAAGGAATACAACATTTAAACTCATGTAAGCTTTCTTAGAGAAAGCCCATCCTTTTGTCAGCACATAAGTGACAAGGAATGTTTACAGCTAGTTCTTATTTAGGTAATGCAATCTAAAACTTGATTTTTAATTATTTTATTTTTAATATTTTATTGGATTGTGGTAAGAACACTTAACATGAGTTCTTAACAATTTGTTGAGGCAGAATACATTATTGCTGACCATGGGTACAATGTCACATAGAAGATCTGTACAGCTTATTCATCAAATTTAACTGAGGCTATATGCCCATTGATTAGTAACTCCCCATTTCCCCCTTTCCCGATCCCTGGAAACCACCATTCCACTCTTTCATTCAATAAATTTGATTATTTAGATTCCTCACACAAGGGGAATTATGCAGTATTTGCCTTTTTGTGACTGGCATATTTCACTTAGTTTAACATCTTCAAGATTTATCCATGTTGTTGCATATTGTAGAATTTCCTCTTTTTCTTTTTGATTATGAATTGTATTACATTGTATGTGTATACCATATTTTCTTTATCCACTCATCTGTCAATGACCACTTAAGTAGTTGCTACATCTTGGCTATTGTGAATAGTGCTGCAATGAAGCTTGGGAGTGCTAATATCTCTTCAAGATCCTACTTTCAATTTTTTTGAATAAACACTTTACAGTGGAATTTCTAGATCATATGGTAGTTACACTTCTAATTTTTTGAAGGACCTCCATACTATTTTCCATAGCACGAGTTCCAATTCTGCCACACCCTCACCAAACCCCTTCTTTTTTTTTTTTTTTTTTTTATAATAGCCAACCTGACAGATGTGAAGTGATAGCTGATTGTGGTTTTGATTTGCATTTCTCTGATGATTAGTGACATTGGGCCTTTTTACATATACCTGTTGGTTATTTGTATGTCTTTAGAAGAAAGTTCAAAGACATTTTGAAGAAATGTACATTCAAGTCCTTAGACCATCTTAGTTAATCAGGATAGTTAGGTTTTTGTTTATTGTTTGTTAGTTTGTCTTTGCTATTGAGTTTTAAAAATTTGATATTGACCCATAACTAGTGAAGAAATTGAATATGTTATCAAAAATCTCCCAACAAATAAGAGTCCTGGGCCAGATGACTTCTCAGGGGAATTCTACCACACATTCAAAGCAGAGTTAATACCTACCCTTCTCAAGCTGTTCAAAAAAATAGAAATGGAAAGAAAGATTTCAGACTCATTCTGTGAAGCCAGCATTACCTTGACTCCCAAACCAGACAGAGACCCCAGTAAAAGAGGAGAATTTCAGGCCAATATTCCTGATGAATATGGATGCAAACATTCTCAACAAGATACTAGCAAATCGAATTCCACAGCGTATAGAAAGAATTATTCACCATGATCAAGTGGGATTCAATCCTGGGCTGCAGGACTGGTTCAATATTCGCAAATCAATCAATGTGATACATCACATTAATAAAAGAAAGGATAAGAACCATATGATCCTGCCAATAGATACAGAAAAAGCATTTGACAAAATTCAGCATCCTTTCTTAATAAAAACCCTCAAGAAAGTCAGAATAGAAGGAATGTACCTAAACATCATAAAAGTTATATATAAAAAGCCCACAGTTAATATCATCCTCAATGGGGAAAAACAGAACTTTCCCCGTGAGACCAGGAACACGACATGGATGTCCACTCTTACCACTGTTGTTTAACATCATGTTGGAAGTCCTAGCATCAGTAATCAGACAACAAAATGAAATAAAA
Organism: Panthera onca; assembly: GCF_046562875.1. Classification (NCBI taxonomy): domain Eukaryota; kingdom Metazoa; phylum Chordata; class Mammalia; order Carnivora; family Felidae; genus Panthera; species Panthera onca. The sequence continues at coordinate 179,444,168 of NC_138339.1, forward strand.
GGCATCAAATTGGCAAAGAAGTTAAACTTTCACATTTTGCAGATGATATGATACTTTACATGGAAAACCTGAAAGACTCCACCAAAGGCTACTAGAACTGATACATGAATTCAGCAAAGTCGCAGGGTACAAAATCAATGTACAGAAATCAGTTGCATTTCTATACACCAATAATGAGGCAACAGAAAGAGATATCAAGAAACTGGTCCCATTTACACCAAGAACCATTGCACCAAGAGCCATAAAATACCTAGTAATAAACCTAACCAAAATGTAAAAGATCTGTATGCTGCAAACTATAGAAAACTTATGAAGGAAATTGAAGAAGACACAAAAGAATGGAAAAACATTCCATGCTCATGTATTGAAAGAATAAATATTATTAAAATGTCAATACTACCCAAAGCAATCTACACATTCAATGCAATCCCAATCAAAATTGCACCATATGGGCCCTGGATGGCTTAGTCTGTTAAGCATCCAACTTCAGCTCAGGTCATGATCTCACAGTCTGTGGGTTCAAGCCCCGTGTTGGGCTTTGTGCTGACAGCTCAGAACCCAGAGTCTGCTTTGGATTCATTCTCTCTCTCTCTCTCTCTCCTTCCCTGCTCTCTCTGTCTCTCTCAAAAATAAATAAACATTAAAAAAAATTTTAAAAATTGCACCAGCATTCTTCTCAAACCTAGAACAAACAATCCTAAAATTTGTATGGAACCGAATAGCCAAAATATTGAAAAAGAAAACCAAACCTGGAGGCATAACAATTCCAGACTTCAAAAGCTGCATTACAAAGTTATAATCACCAAGACAATATAGTATTGGCAAAAACAAACAAACAAACAAACCAAACAAACAAAAAAGCAGACACATAGACCAATGGAATAGAATAGAGAACCCAGAATTGGGCCCACAAATGTATGGCCAACTAATATTTGTCAAAGCAGGAAAGAGTATCCAGTGGAAAAAAGACAGTCTCTTTAGCAAATGGTGCTGGGAGAACTGGACAGCAACATACAGAAGAATGAAACTAGACCACTTTCTTATACCACACACAAAAATAAACTCAAAAGGATGAAAGACCTAAATGTGAGACAGGAAACCATCAACACACTAGAGGAGAAAGCAGGCAACAACCTCTTTGACCTCAGTCGCAGCAATTTCTTGCTCGACACATCTCCAAAAGCAAGGGAATTAAAAGCAAAAATGAACTATTGGGACCTCATCAAGATAAAAAGCTTCTGCACTGCAAAGGAAACAATCAACAAAACTAAAAGGCAACCGACAGATGGGAAAATATATTTGCAAATGACATATCGGATAAAGGGTTAGTATCCAAAATCTATAAAGAACTTAACCACACTCAACACCTGAAAAACTAATAATCCAGTGAAGAAATAGGCAGAAGACTTGCATAGACACTTTTATAAAGAAGACATCCAGATGGCCAACAGATACATGAAAAGATGCTCAACATCACTCGTCATCAGGGAAATACAAATCAAAACCACATTGAGATGCCACCTCGCACTGGTCAGAATGGCTAAAATTAACAACTCAGGAAACAACAGATGCTGGTGAGGATGTGGAGAAATGGGAACCCTCTTGTACTGTTGGTGGGAAGGCAAACTGGTGCAGCCACTCTGGAAAACACTGTGGCAAAAAATTAAAAATAGAACTACCCCACAACCCAGCAATAGAACTACTAGGAATTTAACCAAAAGATACAGGAGTGCTGATTTATAGGGGCACATGTACCCCAATGTTTATAGCAGCACTTTCTACAATAGCCAAATTATGAAAAGAGTTAAATGTCCATCAAGTGATGAATGGATAAAGAAGATGTGGTTTATATACACAATGGAATACTACTTGGCATGAGAAAGAATGAAATCTTGCCATTTGCAGCAATGTGGATGGAACTGGTAGGTATTATGCAAAGTGAAATAAGTCAGACAGAGAAAGACAGATATTATACGTTTTCATCATATGTGGAACTTGAGAAACTTAACTGAAGACCATGGGGGAAGGGAAGGGGAAAAATAGTCACAGACAGAGAGGGAGGGAGGCAAACCATAAGAGACTCTTAAATACAGAGAACAAACTGAGGGTTGATGGGGACATGGGGGAGAGGAGAAAATGGGTGATGGGCATTGAGGAGGGCACTTGTTGGGATGAGCACTGGGTGTTGTATGTAAGTGATGAACCACGGGCAAACCAAGAGCACACTGTATATAATGTATGTTAGCCAATTTAACAATAAATTAAAAGAAAAATTGGAACAAAAAAAACTGTTTGGTATATGATTGGTATAAAGTAGATATTTCTGTAAAAAAATAGATATTAGTTCTAGCATGCTCTTTTACCTCCAAAGAGTTATAAGTAACTGGTTGCCAAAATGAAATAAATCTTGCATTAGTCTGTTTTAAAAAATGGAAATGTCCAGAAGAAAACCTTTCTCTTAAATGCTCAGTATTTTATATTATGCTACTGCATGTGAAATTAAAAATAAATTGTCACTGAAGTACATTTTAGTTATTATTAATATATTCACTTCACAGCAAATAAATACATACTTAGTATGTTTTAACTAGTTCACATAGTTGGGTGCTATAAACATCTATATAGTTTATTATCAACATGAAACAAAACAACTGAAACAGAATTACTTTCATCTTGATTTTCTCTCTTCAGTAACCTATGTAGAATTCCTATTTTCTGCTCTTACTGCAACTACCATATCATACCCCCAAATTACACTGTAACACTTAGAGCAATAAGTTTATTATATTTTTCTCCACTACCAGCAGTTTTACAACGCCTTTAAAATAATCATACTTCAATTATTTTGAGATAGTTCCTCCTAATGGCAAACATAATTACTGGATTTAAAAATTTGAGTATAAAGCTCTTGATATGAATTTCCATATTCTCTCTGAAATGATTCAACTATGCTTAATATTCAGCATGAGATGTGAATTGTAACAGTTAAGGTAAAAGTATTCTAATGAATATTTTTAATTGAGATTATGCAGATGGTTGGTGGTAAGAACATGTCTCTAATACCATTTAAGGTTAGAAATGCAATACTTACACATTTTCGTGTGTGTCAAATTCCAGTTTTTAACTATGGAGGAGTGATTTCTTTAAATACGTCAATCTGTGGTAGATAAATACATTGTAGGGTACACTTAGACTTTTTGAGGAGGCAAGTTAAATTGGAAGAGTTGAAGCTATAATTTAGACAAATCAACAGAAAAGTGAACATCCCCATCATCTGGGACATGTTAGATGATGTGCTGTAATTACATAGCTTTATTATCTTTATTGATCACATTTAGCTAAAGATTCTTTTGCTTTCTACTCCAATTTGCCTGAGTAAAATACTGAAGACAGAGTAATCACATCATTTTCCTTCATTTACCAAATCTGTTATTTTTTGTTTAATATCTAGAAAATTGGCTAAAACATAATTTTAAATGTTTTAACTCTGCTTTGATTCCATATAAAAGAAATAGAAAATCTTAGAGTGTACTTCTATGTCTGTTGTTTTATTTTCTTACAATATTTAGCTAACCTTCTTAATATAGATTAGTGACTCAAAATATGTATTTATCAATTGCAAATTATGACTTCTAAGGTGAGGCATGGAGGTTTTGCAGAACAGACTTGTATATAATTGGCAAATAAGCAAAATAAAGTATACCCCTTTCATTCTTTTTGATGGAAGAGATTCAGAAATTATTCAGTGATTATAGAAAGAAATCCATGTATAATCATTAGCTTATACATTTAATCAACACCTTAATTCAATTTTAAATAAAAAAAATGAATCCAAGCAAAATGTGTGCTTGTTTATTCAAACTCATTAGAAAAATGTACAGAAACCTTCATTTTCATGACAACTTAAACATAAGCAATAACAAGGAAATGTTTATTGGGGAAAAAAAATGTTGACTTTATGGCTATAGCACAGCAACAACAAAATTCCTCTAAAAATCAAAAAAATATATATAAATATCTTTATTCTCATAAATTGTTACTTCTTTAAAATTTTTTTTTAATGTTTATGTATTTTTGAGAGAGAGACAGAGTGTGAGCGGGGTGGTTGGGAGAGCAGTGAGAGAGAGAGAGACACAGAATCTGAAGCAGGCTCCAGGCTTAGAGCTGTCAGCACAGAGCTTACTTCTAAGCTGCAAAAACCTTAAAAATAAAAGGTAAATACAAAAGTCACAGAAATATATTCCTCAGAGCCATTAAGTAATTACATAAATAGTCTGAGAACTAAACGGATGCTATTCACAGAGAACATTTATCATAAGTGAATTTTAGGGGCAAGTGGAGACATTTCCCAAAATTTAAAGTAATACAAATGCCAATTAATTAATTAGATTTACTGGATTACTCTTAATATTTAATACATTTATGTAAATACCTCTGTGTAATTTCATCATTTAATATGTGTTATCTTTTATTTTCTTTGAATGATGCAATATTTATATTACTGAAAACTATAAAAAATTACAAAATATCTGACATGGAACTATTACTGCAATATGATAATTTTCTAAAATATATTTTTACTTATACTTTAAAGTACTATAGATTATATTTTATTTGTAAATAAAATACATAAATAATGCAAATAATGCTTTTCTAATTTGCTAACTTTTGATATTTTTTTCACTGATTATTGATAAATTTAAGCCATAGTAAGTTTTAAGTATTTTGTCTATTTTTACAATTTCCTCTCTGCATTGCTTGTTTATTTATCACCTAGCTTACTTGTATGTTGTTTTTAATATCTAGAATTTTTCAAACTTATTAGAAAATGGAAGGCATCTTGTTTTGGCAGCTGCTCTGCCCTTACCTTCATTTATAATGCTCTAATTTAATGTTTCATATGACTGTTGCAAATAAATTAAGTGGCATTTAGTAGCATATAATTAGCTGTATATATTCCACAGATTATTCCAATTTTAAAAAAAGCGCTAATATTTATGTATATAATTATTGCTTTGGGAATTTCAGTTCAGACTTACCTCCCTATCATGATAATTATGTTTCATATTAAGTTATATTTGACAAACAACATGCGAGTCATATAAACTTTTAGAGTCAAACTGAATTTGAAATATTTATCTTAAAAATCTGTTCATAATACATATTTCTGATAACACTTTTATCATACATAACTTAATATGTAAAGACTCTTTCACATTCATGATTTATTTACAAGATCTGAAAGATTCTGATGACTTTGGATAATATGTTGGATTAATTTGAATTTTCTCTAAGTAAATCAAAGCCAAGTAAATATTTACATATGTAAATTGACCATAAAGGCTCTAAAATCCAAAATAATAATCATGCTCTAAGAAAGTAGAAGGTACAAAGTAATTATATTTTCTTATAAAATTCTATAACTTTATTATTTAGTGAGTTTGTAGTGTTTGGCTTACTTATCTCAAAGTGGTATTGATATTTATCCCACACTTTCCATCCAGTTTATGTAGGTATAAATTATGGTAAATTTTTTTTTTTGGTAGAATAACTGACACAGAAGAATGTAGCAGCATACAGAACATTTTTCATGTTATTCTAGTATTTCTTTGTTTCCTGATATCTGCTTCATGGATATTCATATTCCATAAAGTTGTCAGCCGGTCAGTACCTGAAAACTTCTAGTAATGAAGTCCTATATCCTACACTAAGTTTGCCCTCTTCAGTATTGTCTTCTTGCAGATTATAAAATTTTGGTTGTCAAAGATTTACTATGCCTATTTTATTACCCACATGTTTGTATAGAAATCTCCCTGGTAGGAAGCAGTACATAATAAAAATGTACTAATCTGAAGCTTACACGCTGCTTCTCTTCTTACACACTACTACTTACTGCTTCTAGTTTGGCTACCAAACTGTCTTCATATCTGTCCCTACTCAAAGTAGAAAACTATGCAGAAAATTTTCATATGGTTCCAAACAGTAAAATTAAGAAAACAACTTCTGGCAGGCCTGTGAGGAATTAATCCCAATTTGGGCAGTCAGAACAATTATTCAGGTCACTGAAGTGCTATCTGGCACATTACTCAACTAGTGTGGGACCCATATATCCTAAAACACATAATGCAGCTTTCCAAATTGTCTAACTTTCATCCAAGTCAAACGCAGGATGAAAAAATACCAGCTGCATTTCTGTTTATGACTTTTTCCCCCAATGTATTTTTGATATGATGTCTCAATGCACATTTTCAGCTGATACCAACATTTTTATAAAAGTTAGAAAATAAGGGCATATGCAGAACCTATTATTGGAAGAACTGGAAGAAATGCTTCACATTTGATTTAAGTCCAATGCCATGACAATCACTGCCTGCCCTAAAAAGGATTGCTCAGGCAGTGGTTTGGCCCAATAATTTCAAAAAATCATTAATTAAACTAACCGAATGCTACAGAGTTCTACAGTTAAAATAATGTGACTAAACTGACCACTACACCAAAGCAATATAGTCTCCATCTAAATTATTCTGTTTGGTAAATAATCCAATATTTAATTAGCTTTGTTATTTGTATCAGTGTATATTTAAAATGGACTTTTGGGGCACCTGGGTGGCTCAGTCGGTTGAGCGTCCGACTTCGGCTCAGGTCATGATCTCACAGTCTGTGGGCTCGAGCCCCAGTCGGGCTCTGTGCTGACAGCTCAGAGCCTGGAGCCTACTTTCGATCCTGTGTCTCCCTCTCTCTCTGCCCCTCCCCACTCTCACTTTGTCTCACTCTGTCTCTCAAAAATAAATAAATATTTTTTAAAAATAAATAAATAAAATAAAATGGACTTTTAACTTGGATCAGACAGCAGATTGCTGCTCACCTTAAAAGTACATGTATATACTATGTAAAGATTAGTATTCTATAAATTTTGCTTAAACTTTTTCATTAACACTTCTCATGACCATGTCCTTTGTGTTTATGATGATGTTTTCAGGGATTTTGGTAAACCTCAGAGCCATCCTGCCTTGGCTTTCATGACCGCAGTACTTAATACCTCAGTAAGGCTACATGGCTTTGCAGCATAATGAATTTAGGGGAACCATTGCTGTCTGGGATTATATACAATAGCAAATAGTACCTGTAGCTATGCATTATGTGCAAGATAAGTTTTTTTTTTTTTTGATAAACGAGGGCATCTCTCTCCTACCTTGGGGCCCATGGAGAAATCACACAGCCTTGGTACATAAAATTGTTATCTTCCTTGTAACTGCCTAGCTAAAATTGGTATTTTTTAAAAAATGTTTTCTTAAATTCTCCCTTAATTTACTACAGTTTATTCACACATAAAAAGGTAGCACCTTGGTTTACTTTAAATAATCTTTTAAAGAGGAAAGAACTGATATTTAGGGTATATTAACACATATGTGGGAGTACCAGACTTGGGCACACAGCATAACCCACTTCAAGCCTTGAGGCATTGCACAACACATGCATTGAGCAATATCTCTGGTCTTCCAAACTGTTTTAGCAGTGGAAGAAGAAGAACAAGTGACAGGCAACATGGATGGTGCCTCTCACGTTCATTTTTTCGGATTGAGTATGGAGTATGGGCAATCAGGATTCTGTTTGTTTGGCTGCCAAATCAGTAGGAGATCAGTAGGAGATCTAAGGTTGGCTTTCAGCATTTGCTCTGTACAAGTACAGGGAGTGGTCAGACACATTTTTCTCAGGCCTTATACAAGAGAAAGGGCAGTGAAATGTCCAGACAGCTGGTAGTCTGTTAGTCAACAGCTGGCCCGTCCTCCTGCCCGGTGCATTCCATCTCATTAGGAATGAGCCTCCATGCACAGCCTCTCTCCTGGCCCCAATATCCTCATCTCTGACTCTTGTGTTACTTTCCAGAACCAAGAAACACTGGGACTCCCCCTTAAAAGGATGTATACATGCAGTATAAACATATTTGATAGTGTATTTAAATATATATAAAGAAATATGTGTGTACTGCATACACACATAGGTATTTCCATATAATAATCAGGCTGGAGGTTTCAAGTTTGAAGATCAATATGAATATGTATATATATGTATATGTGTGTGTGTGTGTGTGTGTGTGTGTGTGTAAAGATAGAAGTGCATAATATATACACATACATTATAATGTATATATATATAAGGTATAATATATATCTTATATATACATACATACATAATTGCACTGTATTTATGTACATGTATGCACACAATACAATATACATGTATTGTAATATATATTCAGACTGTGTATGTGTGTATATACGTGTGTATACGTATGCAAGTGTGTATATATGTATGTGTGCATATATGTATATAAATGTGTGTATGTGTATAAATATATTTATAATTATACATATAATGCCCCTCCAACATATCAACAGGTGGGCAGAGGGAACAGCCATTGTAGCATCAACCATTCCTTAAAGCTGAGGCAATAATTGCCCATTGTGCATTTTGAGAAAAAATCTTTGCCCTACTTCCAATCAACTTGATCACCAGCTTTTCTACCATTTGTAAGAGTGAAGTTATGCGGTTAGTGTGTATTTGCATTTTTCATTAAGTACTAGTACATGTACAATAATGTCCCTACTAAGGTACTATATTTCATGAATCTGCCTTTTGTCCCAAACCAAAGTGCTTTAAATACTGAAATTTCATAGAATTTTTCAATATGTGCTATGACATGTCTCCCCTCCCATAACATATTTAACAGTTTCCCTTGGTTTTATGAATAATTCGAAGAAAATAAGACTAAAACTGATGAATTTTCATATGCAAAGTTGTACACCCAAAGTATAGCTTTTTATCTATTTTTTCTTTTCTGTAATTTCATGAAAAAGTTTCTCTGCCTTCTCTTATTTTTGTCGTAAATAGTATGTATGTATGTATGTATGTATGTATGTATGTATTTATTTTAATTTTTTTAATTCCCATGCAGTGTTATTTTAGTTTCAGGTGAACAATACAGTGATTCAGCAATTCTATACATTATAGATGCTCATCATGATAAGTGCACTCTTTAATACCTATCACTTATTACACCTAAATAGTTTGTTTTATTTTATTTTGTTTGCTTTTTGTTTTTGCTAACTCCCTGTTTCTCTTACTATTTACATACAATAATTTCTTTTCTGTTTTTCAAATGTCAGTTCTCTTATCTTTTGTCTTGACTAATTACATTGGCAAATACATTCAGAACACTCTTAAAGGACAGTGAGGATATAGTCTTCTCTCTGATTTCAACTGATGTGATTATTGCAAATCCCCATTATGCATGATATTGGCTTTTGGTCTGAAGTATAAAGTTTTCATAAAGCTAGAGAAGTAACTTATTTTCTATTGTACTATGATTACAATTATATTTTTCAGTATCTATTAGGACAATCCAGTGATTTTTGTTGTTGGAAAACTTAATATAATGAGTTGCATAAATAGTTTCTAATATTTAATTATCTAATATTTAGATAAAATGTACCAGTGATTTATTTAGAATAAATATTACAATATTCATGAATGAAGTTGATCATTAATTTCATTAGTTTATATTTTTGCTACTTTTTTATGGCTTAATATCAGTGTTTTAATATCTTCAACAAATATGTGTGCTAGGTATAGTACCTTAAATATGTTTATATCCTCAGTCTGTTCATTATTTGGATAAGCTTAACCAAGGAAATGACATAGTCTGATGTACATTTTTAAAAAATCACTATTTATACTTGGGAGGATGGCTTACAGAAATGTTGCAATTATATGTGGAAGGCTATTTACCCATGTCTCAATGCTGAGGTTTCAGACATTTTGTATCTCAAGAAGACTGTCTTACCAGTGTCTGTAAGAAAAGGGATAGGTTCAAAAGAAAGCCAAATTTCACTATCAGATAGGTGTCCTAAGAAATATTCATGAATCACTTGAGAACAGAAGTAGACTTTTGTGTAAGATTGGTCTATCATACATACAGAGGGACTGGTATAGATCTATGCTAGTCTCTGGAAACTCCTAGAAATCTGGTACTGACATTCGGCCAAGATAAAAACAAGATAGACTCTCTTGCAATTGATAATGTTTTCCTTAAATTTTGAAATTACCCTGTACATAAATAATAGAGCATGTAGTTCAATATTCTTATTTGTACAATGAAAATAATAACCAAAACTTACCTCAAAGAATTTTTGTAAGTATTATATGAGTTAATTATATGTAAAGCACTTAGTGTCTGTCACATATAATTGCTATGTAATATTAACATTAACTGTTTCAGATACTGAAATGTGCTTTTAGCACAATAATAAAGGTAGAGTTCTTTCTCTGATACATGAGTAAGTTAATGAGCACCATGACCCCAAACCTTAAAAGTAAAAAAAGAAAAAAAAGATCACCATCTAAGAGTTACTTCTAATTCATCAAAAATGCATTCCATTAAGTCATACAAGAAAAGAGATGGCCCTGGGCTTACTTGCTATATGACTGACACTATTACAATACGGAAAAAAAAATCGAATCAGAATGTGAGTCTTCAGCAAAGGAAGCATGAAACAAGATGAGAGAAGAATATATTTGCAGAAGTTCTTAAAAACTGTCAAAAAGAAAGTGCTCCTGCTAGGAAACCAGTGTCTGGTCTGGTGGCTATTATTTTAGAAGATATCGGATTATCTATTAGATTTAGCAAGCTGGCTTCCCTTACTTTGCTATTGTGTCTGTCCATCAGGTATTAGGTCTCAATTGACGTTACACGTGCCCAAACAAGCTTAAAGAGAGACACTATGTCAGACAATCATTATATCACTTACTGTAAAATACTTATATTTTTTAATTTTATATATATATATATATATATATATATATATATATATATATATCTGCATTCATGGAGAGGATATGAGAATATGAGCAAATCATACCCACTTATTTACTTGACCATTTATTTTTGTAAATAACGATTACAGATCTTGTATTTCTATCTTTCTTTTTTCCACTGAGTAGATTCATTAAAAATCTTTAAGGAGGGATGGCTTGATAAGCAGATTTTGTGGTTGTCATGACTGAGAACTGAGGGCAACAGTCTACAACTAAGGTATTTAATGTATTGCCATATTAGCCACTTAGATTTTCCTGAACAGCAGTCAATGTCATAGTATTTTGTCTATTTTCAACCTGTTGCAAACAGAAATTCAAAATTATGCTAGTAGATTGGGAACAAAGAGAACTCCAAGACAGCTTAGTCTATAATCAGCAAAAGACCTTAGGAATATATTATAGAAATATTATTTGAATAGAGGAACAAGGAACACCCTGATAATGCTTTAAGTGGCAAATGACTATTATATAGAATGACCGATTAATTGGGTAGCGCAGAGAGAAAAGCAGAAAAGAGAAATTAGGAAGCAATAGGTAAAGTATAAATAATCAAAATTTGACTGATGCTTTGAACTCAGCTAGAAATAATGCAAACAAAACTGGATGCATATTCTATGACTGCTTTCCATAACCCTTCCTCCCTCCAAATACACCTAAGAAATACTGAATCTGAAAAAAACCCTCAAATTCATACATATTAACGAAAGGAAAGAAGTAATTACCTATAAGCCCTCAATAAGTGGGTGGAGAAAAAGTTATTTATAAATTATTTGACAGTAGCATTGTAATTCAGTAGGTATGTTTTTAGGTACATGATGTCTTTTAATAACAAAATGATGTTTGGCAAGTTAAAATACCTACTTGTCTTTTTTTTAAAGTCTTTATTTCTCAGGCCAATGGATTATTCTATTCCATATAAATGCAATAATAATACAGTTATTTAATTATTAAATAATATAATTATAATTCTTATTTTTAATTTGATAACATTCAAAATTTGCTAAACTTCTGACTTCAGGCTTATTTTTAAGCCTATTAGAACAGATTCAAAACAGTAACTTTCATGCCTATTATCTAAGAGTTTTAAAAAGTAGTGTTTTGAACTTTTATTCTACTGTTACCAGGCAAAATATAACTTCAAAAATGTGTGTATGTCATTGGTTTTCACTTTAAATAGCAATAACACATAAAGAAATGTATCATAAAAAGCTACTAACAATGTTTACATTTTAATGTTTTGTTGTATTTTAAAGAGATGCAAAGATTTGAGAAAAAATGCTCTCAAAGCATACTCTCTGAGGAAAAGCTGTGAAAAAAGTATTTACATTTGATAGTATGGAACAGGCCACTCTGAAGCCTTCCACAACAGCCTATCATCTGCTTGGCCTTTTCTGAGGAGATTGAATCCAGGCAGGAAAATACACATTTGACACCTACAGAAATAAATATTAGATGTTTTGTTCTTTTGCCACTACTAAGCACAGTATTAAACATGCTCATTCTTATTGCTAAATTACTATAATTACTAGACATGTTCCAAAATTAATACTATAACATTAAATATGATTTAAAAATTAAAAAAAGACTCACTGAAAAATGTAATATTGCATAATGCCAAAAACCCTCTCTTGCATTATGATAGATGAGCATTGCTGCATTTAACTTCTTATGAACTTCTAATTATAGCTAAAAATAATAAAGGACAAAAAGTTTACGTTGTCATGATATTTTGCTTTTTAGTGGAAACAAAAGCCCCGAAAGATATCAAATGACTGAATGCGTATAGTTGAAATGAATTCACCGTATAGTTGAAACATTACATGGAAATTGGCTTCTAAAAATACATTCACTATTAAATTTCTAAAAGAAATATTTTCTTTGGTACCTGCTACCGGCCATATAACCAGAATAATGGGGAATGAAGTTGTCTTTATTCACAGACAACATGATTTGCTATGGAGAAAACTTCAAAGCATCTATGAAAAGCTATTAGACCTAATATATGACTTTTTTAAACTTCACACTATGCAAGGTCAGTCTACAAAAATCAGTTGTATATCTATACATCAGCAATTAGAATTTGCATTAAAGTGCGCTTAGATTAGCCCTCAAATATTAAATGATTTGGTATAAATCTGAAAAAATACATTCAAGACTTGCATGATGAAAACAACAAAATGCTGCTAAAGAAATCTATGAAGACTGAAACAAATATAATGATAATATTTTGCTGGTTAATGAAGAAACTACATATAGCTATTAGTTACTATGAGATAGACCTGTAGATTTAATGTGATTCCAAACAAACTCCCAGCTGGATTCTTTTGTACCAATTAACAAGCTTGTTTTAAATTTGTGCTATAGGGTTTATGAGGTTGTGTGTGTGTGTGTGTGTGTGTGTGTGTGTGTGTGTGTGTGTATGTGTTTATTTTGAAAAATACCATATATCATACATGATATATATGATATATTCCAGCATTTCTAGTTACTTTTAGAAGGAGTAGCCAACTAACAACCACTATAATAGTAAGAGAAGAAAAAAGCGAACTTCTGAAAATTGTAATAGTCCTCAGATTTTCCTTTTTAATAAACAAAGAAGCAGCTTTTAGGAAAATAAAATGATTAATTTAGATTTATATATTTCTTTTTTTTTTTTTTTTTTTTTGATAACAGGTATGCAGATATCCCTGAATCCCTCTCTTAACACACTGTTTTTGTTCACCTGGTGCATTTTCTTCTTCAAATCTTTCATGTATATTATACATTTTTCAAAAGATCTAAGTATATTTAGTAAGTAAAGACTTTACGAAGCTAAATCAAAGTGATGAAATTGCTTGAGATTGATAGTATAATGCACATATAGATATGACACGCAGATTGTTCCTAAAATCTATTTTTAACATAAAATTTTAAAGATAGACAACCAATATTGATGTTCTTTAATTTATAAAACACAAAAATATAAAATGCAGGGGTGCCTGGATAGATCACTCAGTTAAGCGTGCGACTTCACTCAGGTCATGATCTCACAGATCGCGGGTTCAAGCTCTGCATCAGGCTCTGTGCTGACAGCTCGGAGCCTGGAGTCTGCTTCATATTCTGTGTCTCCCTCTCTCTCTGCCCCTCCCCAGCTCGTGGTCTCAGTCTCTCTCTCTCTCTCTCTCTCTCTCTCTCTCTCAAAAATGAATAAACATTAAAATTGTAAAGAAATATAAATTGCAATTTATCTTGTTAAAATAATGTGCTTTTTAAATTTTAGATTCTTTTTTTACAGAAGTTTTATATAAAGGGATACTCATACTCACACTGCATCGTCACCATTTGTCATCCCCAGAAGAATCTTCTTTTAAGTATTTTATTTACTAACTTGAGTATTTACTACCATCTTTCTGAGTAACAGTATCATAGAGCTACTTACTATTTTTTCAGTTTTAGGCATTATTTTTTTTTCATTATTGACTCTAAGGAGGTTGCAGAAATTCCTTAGATTCATCTTACCAATACATTTATGATATAATTTTTAATTAAATCAAAATTCTGAGTATACTTAATGTAACTTTGTAAATATCACTGATAATACAGCCATGTAGTGCACTATTATAACATTTCATTTTTTATACATCTCTTTGGTCTCCCTCATAATTATAACTCTATTCTTGATTAGTTTATAGCATTTCTGCATTATTTATATTTTTGAATTTTTTTTTGAATTAATGGAAATTTCCCTCAATCTTTTCTCCTTAATTTCTCCTATACCTGTGTGGTTCCATCACATGAAACAAGTGTGCAACATCCAGCAACACTGGCTACTGAAATGGTCCCCAAATCATCTAATAGTGTATTATATGTTTCCCACAAAATATTATTCTACATATAATACCTCCACTCAGAGAGAAGTATGACGTAAAATTGAAAGTTAAATATATCATTGGAGACATGGATGGAAATAAATGGTATGAAATTGAAATTGTTATATGTGTTTAACATGCAAGCAGCAACTCATTGTTCAAAGTAGATTATTTGGACACAAATTTGCATAAATTGGAAGGACCTACAGGACAAAGGAATTGGTTCATACAAGAGGAAGTGAATTAGTGAAGCCAAACTGAAAATGATAGATTTTTCAAACCATTGACAAGATATAGTTTAAAAACTTGTTGTGGTTGTGTCAGAGTATTATAAATAACTTGAAAATGTCCATAAAGAATAGTTGAGTGTTGCAGAATTTATATTACACACACACACACACACACACACATATACACACACATATGCACACATGCACACGTACACCCCTAATTAACACTGGAGTGAGAAAGTACCCCAGTTCATATTAAGGAACACAGATAGAGGTATTTTTAATATGTGCATACTTTACATAATGGTGATAATTGAGGCAATGTTACTGACAGATCACATATGAATGATCTGAATGAGCAAAAAATAGCTGAGGAGACAAGTTTTGAATACTTATATTTAGCATGTGACATAATAAATTAAAGACTAAGAAGCTATTTAAAAAGTAATATTACACAGAGAAACAAGATAGGCAAATTCATGAATCAAAGGAAATAGAATCTATAAATAATTGATTTAATCATTATGTTGAAGCAATGCCCTTTCATTATATAAAAATATTACAACTTTATTTTTATTTCTTGCTCTTCATTTTAACATTGATTCTTTTCTTCTTAAAAAAAAGGGGCAAATCAATGACTTTTCTGTTCACACATCCAAAGTGCTACTGCCATTTCAGGTCTCAAAAAGAATCTCATTTTAAATATCCAGTTGCCTAACAATAAGGAAAGATGTGAGAGATAACTTTTTTTTCCCCTAGCTTTAGTATGTGAACCAAAAGAATGGTCATGATCCTTATCATCTCATTTTTCCTCAAATCTCCCTCACATGCTAGTTACTGTGTCTGACCCCTTTAGCATGGGGCCCAATGTGAGAACTGATTAAGAACTAAGGGCTTACTCTTAAAATACATGATGCTGTGTACTCTTGCTGACTCCATGTTTCACATTTGTGTGGAGACATCACTGTTTACCATGCTGGGCACTTGTGGCTAAGAAATGATGTGGGTGAATGAACCATGTAGGCTTCCACTCCTCCCTACTCCCAGAGTTCCTGCAGTTTACTCTGAAGGCTAGTAGATATTTGATTCTTTTGCTTCGAGGTGGTCTTCTTGAGCAGAACTTAACACGACTCTTGTCAGCTCTCTCTTGTTACGGTCCACTCCTGTTCAAAGGAAATAGTCATCGTATCCTTGACTTATAGGCAAACACGGTAGCATCTCACCTTGACTGGACCTCCCAAGAATCTCACAGTCTATTCAGTGTTGTTTTCCAGATTTTCTGGGGTCAGGGGTTAGACGTCAAACTCCAAAAGACAAATAAATTCTCTATGAACAACACCTCCTCTGAACTTAGGCTGGAGAATTAAGTGCAGCGAGTTCCCAACTCCCCCATACATAGTAGATTTAACACACAGCTTGCTCTAAAGAAATCCTCCACAGGAATTTCTCTGTCTTGCTCTGCAATGGGTGAACCCCTTTTAGTCACATGTTACACAGAAAGTCATAAAAGCCCTAAGACCAGTGATTTGATGTGGATGTGAACATCTGCTTTTCTGTCTGGCAACACACATTTGTATCAATCATCATAAGTTATCAACTCTAACTTCCAATTTCATATTCTCCTAACTGTCAACATAGTCAAATTCTAAAAAGAGGCTATGAAATATAAGGACACAGGAAAGGTCACTGGATATAAAAAAGTCATAAATTCATTGACAGAAGTTGAGTGTAAGGGACTTAGACACTAGTCATATATTAGTTTACTAACATATTCTTACTCTATTCCTTAATAAAATAGTATAACAGAAATCACTTATTGGGAATTTAATAACCACTTGCTATGTCAGAGAGTTATTTTAAATGAATTTAGAAATTTAAACAATTTATAGCATACTTTCGTCATGTAAATTAAAAACACCTTTGTTGCAAAACCAGGACTTCTTAAAGATATATGCATTTTATTTATTTATTTTTAATTTTTTAGTGTTTTTATTTATTTTGAGAGAGAGAGCGAGAGAGAGAGAGAGAGAGAGAGAGAGAGAGCAAGCATGTGCATGAGCAGGGGAGGGGCAGAGAGAGAGGGAAAGAGAGACTCCCAAGCAGGGGGTGGGGTAGGGGCAGAGAGAGAGGGAGAGAGGATCCCAAGCAGGCTTCACACTGTCAGCTTGGAGCCTGATGTGGGGCTCTACAGGGCTCAAACTCACAAACCATGAGATCATGACCTGAGCGGAAATCAAGAGTCAGAAGCTTAACCAACTGAGCCACCCAGGCGTCCCAATATATATGAATTTTAATTCTACATAGTAAACATACTTTATGAGTTCCTATGAGGCTGGAGAGTCAAAGTTGGTGTGAGGGATGAAGGAGAAACAGAAACAAATAAAAATGGAGCATCATAAAGAGAGAAACTGGCAACTCGTGCATGTTTACCACAGGTGTTGAACCTGATGTTTAACACACACACACACACACACACACACACACACACACACAAGCACAGACACTTCTACTTGACTGGTTTTACTGACTGTCCTTGGCAACACAAAGAGAAGTTAGGGGCTAGAGATGAACTTGCTCAAGAAATGCCGCTAACAGCATCTTTCAGGCCAGAACATGGATCAGAACATCACTTTACTTATTTCAGCTCCTTTTCCCCTTGGCCCAAACACTCCGTCCCACCCCCAGACACACAGAAATAGAGATGTTGCTGGAGGTACAACTGCTAGGTGTGTTGAGTCCGCCTGCATATTATCTTTACAGCATGTGTAAATACTCTGATTTTTAGTCAAACTTGCCTAGTGCAGCCATGCCAAGACAGTTTATATATTAGAAGGTGGGAAGTAACCTCTGGTCAAATATTTCTCAGAAGAGCTCACAAACAGTTTTAAAACCACCTTTCTTTGTTTACACCTAGAACTGGCACTGGAGCCGACCCTGACAACTAGCCTGGCAATACAGATACTATCAAGTGTGGTGTTGCTTATTATTGCTGGGGGTGCTGATTCTCTGATTTCACTTACTGTTCTGAGCCTGTCCATCTCAGAAAGATTTTGTCAGGCAGATTTCTCACACCATGCCTAGAGTGGAACATCAAGAAGAGGTGAGGGGTGAAGTGGGAGAAGGCTGGATCCTAATGAAGGGAATTCTTCCAACAGAGACACAAATCCCCTTTGGCATTACAGGAGGCTCATGCTCTTCTGAGCACCAGAACTCTTCCAAAAGTTATAGTTAAGATGGGACGGGATGGTAGACTTGCCCTCATATTTAGATGACATTCTAGGAAACACAAATAAATATAAGGTTTAGGGTTGATAATTCAAAGGGATCTGGGCAGAGTGAAATTGCAGTGCAAAAGAAAGGGGAAAAAAAAAAACAACACATTAACCTGATCTTTACGGGCAAGAAGACAGATTTTAAAATTGTGATTTATTAGAATATATTGTGAGAGAGAAGTTTTCCATGCTGACTTCACACAGAGTTTGATCCTACTCTCCTACATAATAAAGGGCTTTAGAATATTTGAACTCTATAATCTCCCTCCTTACTTATACATTGTTGTCAGATCTAGAAAATATTATTTATATATACAATATTTTACAGATTTTCTGGGCATTAGTATTATTGTTTTTAAACTTTTTAATACATTCTAAAAATCACTATCTACTGTTTCTTTTCTTTTTTTTATTTTGCTTTTCCAGCAAATAGCTTAAATATTATCTAAAATAGTTCTTAGAGTATATTAAGGTCAGCAGAATTTTCAAAACAGAGTCTATGTTAAAAATAGTGTTTTTTTGTTCTAGCTTGATTTGGTTGGAAATGTAAATTTTTAAATTTATTTCTTTTTAAGTTGTGGAAATAGGTTGAGAAACTCTCTCATACTTTTTATCAAGACTAAAGGATTATTTACCTTTGCCCAATTTACTTTATTGTTCTCTCTCTCCCAATGTGTGTAGGCTTGTGCGTTTTCATGTATGTAGCCTCCGTGAATCTATTTACCTGGAATTTTGCCTTCTCAGAAGCTATAGTGACAATTTCTTATTATTCTCTCAGTTCTTCAATGGTTTAATATGGTGTATTTAATTTTTTTTTTCAGTTGGAAGTTGGGTGCAAACAATTTTGCTTACATTATTAAAAGTATAATTTTATAAACATATTCTTTATTTTATTTTCAATAGTAATAAAACCATTTACAAACATCTGTGTATAAGTGAATATAAATAACACTGCTATCCAAATGACATGTAAGAGGACAAGTAGCACCGTTATATTGGTTGAGAAGAGTAATTATGTGAGGTCCATAACACAGGGACAGATAATATTTGAAATAGAAAGAAAAAAGCAACATATATGATAAAAGTATAAAATGCTAAGACAACAAACAAATTAATTCTCTGAATTATTTGAAAAACAAGTGTATACTTTTGCTCTTCACATTTTACAGTAAATTTAATTACAGTGAGTTTTCTTTCTATGTCTTTCTCACAACTAAAGTGTTAGTCCAAAAAGCTGTTAGAAAATTAGTCATAGGTGCTCCCGGGTGGCTCAGTTGGTTAAGTGTCAGACTCTTGATTTCGGCTCAGGTCATGATCTCACAGTTCGGGAGTTAGAGTCCCGCATTGGGCTATGCACTGACAGTGTGGAAGCTGCTTGGGATCCTCTCTCTCCTTCTCTCTCTGCCCCTCCCCGGTGCTCAATTGCTCGCTCTCTTTCTCTCTCTCTCAAAGTAATTAAACAAAATGAAAATTAGTCATAAAATTTCACTTTATTTAAAAATTTAAGTTTATTCTCAATATACTAGTTGATTATTGCTCTTAATAGCTAATGTAGTATTTATTTAATTTCACTTAAGATCAAAAGTAAGAAAGAAGAAAACACTTTCTGGTTCAAGAATTTTCCAAGAAACACAGACTCATCAATTATATGGAAATTGTAGACTGACTCAGTTCTCATTTCCTGTTTTAAAAATGTTTTCAAATATCACAAATGTATTTAAAAACACATTACTTATATTTTCTCAAAAGCCCCATTTGATCTTATTATGTAATTATTTTTGTAAGGTAGAAACCAATAATAATGACTTAACATGGCCAGATTCTTTAATAGCACGGTTTTTTTTTTCTTACAAATTGACTCAAGATGTGACTCCCGATTAATTCCTGCAGTCCTCAAAAAATTAGAAGTACTTTCTAGTGTGAAAAGAGAGCTTAGTTACCCACAGTTCATTAATGCCCCTAATGTTGTTGCTTTTTTCACCAAATGTTGAATCTTACATTAATTTGGTATAGTTTAAATGCTCCCTATGTGAATTAACTTTGTTAACCTCACATTTAATTTTTCCGTAGCAAGAGTTTCCATTTAATGGCATTGTGGATGGATAAACACTGTGATATATTTTCTGAGAGTCATTTTTTTAATGTTTATTTACTTTTAAGACAGAGAGAGAGAGAGAATGAGAATGCAAGTGGGTTAGGGGCAGAGAGAGAGGGAGACACAGGTCTGAAGCAGGCTCCAGGCTGTGAGCTGTCGGCATAGAGCCCTATGCGGGGCTCGAACGCATGAGCTGTGAGATCATGACCTGAGCCGAAGTCAGCCGCTCAACTGACTACCCCTAAGAGTCATTTTTAACAGCATAATGGAGCCATGTCTAGAAAGTGTCAGCATGCTCTATTTTCCATTTTGTACTTACTTAGAACTCCATTTTTTAAACTAGGTGAGTTCATAACATTCTATATATTAAAACAATCATTATTTGGTTCACTCTAGATTTGAGAATGTAATTGGTGTAATATAGAGCCAATTTGTTTTCTTTCTTATCATTCTGAATAAGACAATTGTTAGCTGAATTTCGTAACTTCCCTTCCCAGAGTTCTTCTATTCCTACCAAGGCATCAGTTGTGCTAACGTTGTTTACACACTCAGATCCTGAGCTCCGGGAACCCAATCACTTCATGTTCCCCCTTTGCCACAGTTTTCGTTCAGTGGTGGGCATGTGATATGAGTCAAACAATTACTCTGAAACTCAGGATTTATTCTGTGTATGCTAAGAGAAAGATTCTCTCATTCTGTCAAACATGAAGGAGGAAGTGTGTACTTCTGTGAGGTGTTAGCAGAATTTTGGCATCATGAATTCTTAGCTATAGCAGTAATTAAGATGCAGAGATAAGAAAAGGGAAAAAATGTTTCTTCTTTATAATAAGTGATTTAATAAACAAAAGTACCCTAAAGCCAGACTTGAACCTAACTCTTAACTGCATAATACATATCAACCATATTTTTATTAAGATACACCCAAAAATAAATATATGACACAATCAATTACCACCTATGGAAACACTATTCAGGTGAAGACACAGAATGTCATCAGCACCTTTGAAAGTTATCGATACCGCTGTCAACTTCTATCCTTTACTTTCTATACAGAAGCAAGCAATATATTGGATTTTCATAAGTTACTGGTTTTGCCTGTTTCAAAATTGTAAATGCCTAAATTAATATACTCTGCATTCATTTGTGTTTAGCTTCTTTCTCTTAAAATTACTCTTATAAGGGGTGCTTGGGTGGCTCAGTCAGTTTAGCATCTGAGTTCAGTTCAGGTTATGATCTCAGAGTTTGTGAGTTCAAGCCCTGCATCGGGCTCTCTGCTGTCAGCATGGAGCACACTTCAGATCCTCTGTCCCCCTCTCTCTCCGCTCCTTCATTTCTCTCTCAAAAATAAATTAACATTAAAAAATCAAAAATAAATAAAATTATGCTTATAAGAGTTATTCATATGTAGCAGAAATTAATTTATTTCTATTGTCATAGAGTATTCCATTTATGGCTGTGATAAACTGATGTATTCATTCTACTGTCCACCTCTTGGTGACTTTTTACTACTAAATACATCACATATGTACTACCACCTAATGGTTTTGTGTGTCTATTTTTTCATTCTCTTAAATTTTTTCATGAAGAACAGGGTTCATAATTAGGAGGTGTCTAATTTATCACTTTTTTTAATAGTCTTTCTAGTTTAAGTAAACTTTTGCTATTCTGAGGTCCTGAAGATAATATCCAAAAATCATCTTTAAAAAGTTTCTTTTTTTTTTTACTTTTCTTATTTAGTTCTCTGTCTTGCTAAAATATTTTTTTCATATAATGTAATGTAGGAGTCATTATCGTTTGTTTTTTCCCATATGGATATCCCATTGATTTAGCAACTTTCACTGAAAAGCTTTTTTTTTTTTGTCTTTCTTTTTCTTTTTTTGTTCTTTTTTTTTTTTAATTTGTTCTCCACCTTTCTTATACATTTGATGTCTTCATATGCATAAGTCTGTTTGGATTCTATTTTATTCCATCATTACTTAGCCTGTTTTGGAGCCAATGTGACACTACATTAACTTTAACAACCATAACTTTACTATTTTATTTTTTTTATTATTTTTTTAAATCATTATGTTTATTTATTTTGAGAGAGGGAGAGAGAGACAAAGTGCAAGCGGGGGAAGGGTAGAGAGAGAGGGAAACACAGAATCTGAAGCAGGCTCCAGTCTCTGAACTACCAACAAAGAGCCTGACGTGGGGCTCAAACCCACAAACCACGAGATCATGACCTGAACTGAAGTTGGGCACTTAACCGACTGAGACACCCATGTATCCCAACAACCATAATTTTATAATAAATTTCAATATCAGTATTGTAAACTTCCCAAAATTTCTTCTTTTTTGAATACATTGATAAATTTATAAATTCAACAAAATTTTGCTGGATTTTTTCCCATTCCTGTACTTTATTAATCAAGTACTAGAATCTCTCGCAACTTGCTGTCTCAGTAAAGTAGATGATCCTGTTCAATTTCAGCACAGTTGCATTTCTGGGTAGGCACTGGACCTTTAGCATAAGTGTGGGGCAGTCACCTCTTCTCCTTAAGATTTCAAATTATTGCTATAGTTTGTAATAAAAAAATAATTTCCAGAGTTTGTGATAAAAAAAATCTGTATTCCATGAACATCTGGTTTCTTAACTGATTCTGTGTTGAGAAATAAACCTCACATTCTTATAATGTGTCAGAGCTGGGAAACAAATACCAATGTACAGAGTTAACACTTGGAAACATGAGAACAAATGTTTCTGTGCCTGCTTCAGGCCAAGGCACTTAAGAAAGAGGTCTTCTTTCCTTCTACTTTCTTTTCCTCTCCACTGGCTAGACACAGGACAAGTCCAAAGGAATTCTGGAGCCACTGTCTGGCAGAAACACCTACCCCAAAACCACCCAGGAACACCTACCCCAAAAACAAATGCCAGATAACTTTTAGTGCCTATAAAATCTATTTTATACATATATTTTTTTTATTTTTTTCCATTTCTTTTTTCATTTCACAGTCAGTGCCAAAGATAGAATTCTAGTGATCCATTGATGGTTGGGGGAAGTGAAGAGAAAAGGTTATATAAGGAGTTAATTCAAATTTATGGAGGAAGCAGTATTTGGAGTGGCAGAGTTTTAGGGTTTCCTGTTAGTTTTCCCACTATCCTTGGGTCCTGAGTTTTGTCTGGTAGCCCCCAAGACTTGAGACATTATGAAAAACTATTTATGAGTTCACTAAATTTGACAAATGCTTTCAAGGTGAACATCAGCTTCACAGTATATTTTATATTTCTGAATGATAGCTTTCATTTAGATTTTGGCCTTTGTATTCCTTACTTTTTTTTTTGCCAGTTCATAGATGAACTTAAAAACTTCTTTCTTAACATTTGATGTTGGATTTTCATCTGTTTTAAACAGCAATGTGGACCATAGTGCAATAAATAGAGATACTATGTCTAATATAGTATACAGATTTTTATGCAGATTATATGTTATCATTTATCTGTTTAATCTACATACCATCTAGTGACACAAATATAAATTTTGCTAATGTTTTATTTATATTTAAAAAACCTTAATTTGGGGGTCCCTGAGTGGCTCAGTAGGTCAAGTGTCCGACTCTTGATTTTGGCTCAGGTCATGATCTCACGTTTGTGAAGTCAATCCCCATACTGGGATTTTCTGTCCCTTCCTCTCTCTATGCCCCTCCTCTGCATGGTACCTGTCTCTTTCTCTCTCAAAATAAATAAATAAACTTAAAAAAAAACAATTTTAAAAATTAAAAATAAAATAAAATACTTATTAATATCACTACCTAATGGCCATGTATTACAGCAGTGTACTAGACTCTGGAATACAACATAACTGTCCTCATGAAGTGTCAATCTAGTGAGAAACACCAACCTTCTGTGCAAGAAAATGTAATAAAAGAAATATTAGTTCATATATATTTTAGATAGTGACTTAGCTAATGTATCAACTATTTAAAAATTCTGCCTTCTCTCAGGAAATATTTTAATGTATCCTATATAATATATAAGGTACAAGATAAAAATACACAAAAATAAGCATAGTAAAAATTCTGATAAAATAAATCCTGTATGTTTATCATGGTATATCAGGGTCTACTCTGTCCAACTTTGAAACAATATACCCTTGACTGCTCTAGTATCTTCCTCTCCTGATAATCTTTATGTGGATCTTGGTACCAAATATGTTCTTTCCAAACACAGAGCCTTTGCACATACTTTCTCCACCACCTGCAGTCTTTCCACTCAAGTCTTCACATGGCTCATTACATACTTTCTACTCAGACAACATGTCCCCAGAGAGGTCTTTTGAGCCATTCTCATTTAGGCAGGTATTTTTCTCCATTATAATTTATCATCCTAACCTAAATAGTATTTAAGAGTAACTTTAACTATAGTATACACTTTTATTGTTTAATTATTATACGTCTCCTTCAGAGAAGCGTTTTACTGTTTATCTCCATAATACCATTCGCTAGTGATTAGCACAAAGGTGCTCAATAAATACTTGTTACAATGAGTGTTGAATGTAACACTACCTTATGTTTGCAAAATGACCAACTTCTTGATACCTAACAGGAGGGACAGACAAGTACCTATAAAATGGAAATCTGTATGCACAGTATAAGGAAAAAGTTTAAATAAGTATTATAAATATCCCCAAAACAGAAGATAATTATATTTGCCAAAATACAAAAAGAGATAATACCAGAGGCTTTAAAAATTATTTCTAGTTTTTTCTCTTTTTTTCTTTGTTCTTTTGTTTCTTAAATTCCATACCTGAGGGGCGCCTGGGTGGCTCAGATGGTTGAGCGTCTGACTTCGGTTCAGGTCATGATCTCACGGTCTGTGAGTTTGATACCCACGTCAGGCTCTGTGCTGACAGTTCAGAGCCTGGAGCCTGCTTTGGATTCTGTGTTTCCCTCTCTCTCTGACCCTCCCCCGTTCATGCTCTATCTCTGTCTCAAAAATAAATAAACATTAAAAAAAATAAAAAAAATTCCATATCTGAGTAAAATCATATGGTATCTGTACTTCTCTGACTGACTTACTTCACTTAGCATTATCTTTTCTAGATCCATCTGTGTTGTTGCAAGTGTCAAATTTTCATTCTTTTACTGGTGCAGCCAATGTGGAAAATAGTATGGAGGTTTCTCAAGAAGTTAAAAATAGAACTACCTTATGATTCAACATTTATACTACTGGGTATTTACCCAAAGAACACAGAAAACATGAATTCAAAGGTATACATGCACCCCTATGTTTATAGCAGCATTATATACAATATCCAAATTATGGAAGCAGCCTAAGTGTCCAATGATTGATGAATGGATAAAGAAGATGTGGTGTGTGTGTGTGTGTGTGTGTGTGTGTGTGTGTAACAATGGAATATTACCCATTAAAAAATAATGAAATCTTGTCATTTGAAATGACATGGATGGAGCTAGAGAGTATAATGCTAAGTGAAATAAGCCAGTCAGAGAAAGACAAATATATGATTTCACTCATATGTGGAATTTAAGAAACAAAACAAATGAACAAAGGGAGAAAGAGAGAGAGAGAGACAAACCATGAAACAGATTCCCAGCTATAAAGAACAAACTGATGGTTACCAGAGGGGAGGTGGGTGGGGGGATGCGTCAAATAGGTGTTGGGGATTAAAGAGGGCATTTGGTGATGAGCACCAGGTGATGTATGGAAGAGTTGAATCACTATACTATACACTATACTATACATATACTATACACTATATATAACACTGTATGTTAACTAAGTGGAATTAAATGAAAAACTTAAAAATATTTAAAATAGAATTACCATATGATCCAGCAATTATACTACTGGGTATTTCCCCAAAGAATATGAAAACACTAACTCGAAAAGACAGATGCATCCCTTGTTTATTGCAGCATTTTCTACAATAGCCAAATTCTTTCTGGTTTGTGAATAGAGCGCCGTGTTGCTAGGATTAATAGGAGGAAATTCCAGAGGGCCACACTTCGAATGCCTGTTTAAAGGTGGGGGGAGAACGGCAATAACAACAAAACCAAACCAAAAATAAAGGGCTTGATAGCCAAGTGGCAGCAGATGTATTTATCCTAGAATAGAGTCTGCTACTGCAGATGGAGAGGTCATACAGGGTCAACTATTTACTCCTGGCCAATCAGAATCTTTCATTTTCTCTCTTGGATTCTATTTTATAAAACGTGATGCTGAAATATTGAGATAGTCATTAATGAACTAAAAAAGAGAAGTTTGTGTAGAGAAAAGCATAGTACTATCTATTAATTATAGCTCCCCCTTGAAGAACACAGGGATTAGGGGTGCCAAAAGTAGAAAATCCATATGCAATATTTGACTCCCCTGGAATTTACCTACTAATAGTCCACCGCTGACCAGAAAGCCTTACTGATAATGTAAACAGTGAATTAACAGAATTTTTGGTGTGCTCTATGTATTATATACTATGTTCTTACAATAAAGTAAGCTAGAAAAAATAAAATACAGTATTAAGAAAATAATAAGGAAGACAAAATGTATGCACAGTATTCTCCCATTAAAAAAATCTACATATAAGTCAACCTGCACAATTCAAACCCCTGTTGTTCAAGGATCAACTGCATAATTGATCTTCACATTTGTCTCTTCACTGAAGTGACTGTCCTAGCTCCCACACTTTTGAGTCGTTTATCTTAGCACAGGATGTAATTCCTAGGAAGCCAGCCTCAAGTACAGTTTCAAACAGTTAGTAAAACAGGCGAAAAAACAAACAAGAAAGCAAACTAAAGGACTAACGAATTCCTTTATCACCTGTAACAATCAACTTCAAATACTTAGGGTTAAAATCTATATGAAACAAAGAAAGGAAAAAAAAATAACATAGGACTACCTTATTTGGGGGGTAAAAAGCAAGCCTGAGAGAAACTAGTACTGTCATAAAACCAAAGCAAACATTTTATAAGAGCGAAAGTTATATTGCTCACAAAGATATACTCTTAAAGGTGCTGAACAAGATAGAAAACTTTTATTTTTCATTGCTCTTCCTGCTCTCTTTTTTCTAAGTTTATGTATTTATCTTTGAGAGAGACAGAGAGAGTGAGCGAGGAGGGGCATAGAGAGAGAGGGAGAGAGAGAATACTAAACAGGCTCCACACTGCCAGCGCAGATCTCAGTGCAGGGCTCAAACTCACACCATGAGATCATGACCTCAGCCAAAACCAAGAGAGTCAGACGCTTAATTGACTGAGCCACCCAGGGACCCCTCCTCCTCTCTTTTTTTTTTAAATGTTTATTTATTTATTATTTTTGAGAGAGAAAAGAAAAGAGAGAGAGAGAGGCCGAAAGAGAGAGAGACAGACAGACAGACAGACAGAAAAATCCAAAGCAGGCTCCCAGCTGTCAGCGCAGAGCCCAGCATAGGGCTCAAACTCACACTGTGAGATGGTGACCAGAGCCAAATTCAGAAACTTAACTGACTGAGCCACCCAGGTGCCCTTCTCCCTCCTCTTAATATAACTAAATACCTTGGGAAGTATTATACTGACAGTGATGAAGGATTCTGATAGCTCTTGGACTGCCTTGGAACCCAGGACATGAGAAACTACAATGAAGTGAGTTCCCTGGGCTTTCTTTCGATCTCTGATGTACCTCTGGACCAGGCGGTGGAGGGGCCTGTAACACCAGATCACTAAAAGGTATAGTGAAGCAGCAATAAAACAAGCAAACACACCAGAATAACCCTTGGTCCTCCTTGGTTAAGCACCTGAAAAGCAGAAGTCCAACAGAGACCTAGTTGAGAGCTGACTCATCAGCTGGCTACTGCTGACGATCTGATCCACTGGAAGCAATAGTAGCAAAGACGAAATCCTTTCTAGCCCTGCTCAAAATTCAGGCACCACTGGTCATCTGACCTGCCTGCAGCAGAGGCTGCCGTGAAGCCTGGCCATCCCAGGCCAAGCCTCCTAACCTAAACCCAATGAAGGGACGTACAGCAGCTGTGGCCACAAGTTCTACGGGGCCATCCAAGACCCAGCTTAGACACACTGGCCCAGTCGCTTTGCCCACATCTCTCAAATGTTGCCCAGTGACAGAAAGAACTCATAGAAGTTCCTTCTGTCTCTACAGATGGCACCAGCAGGATTAAGCAGGAATCCTAGAAACACCAGGCGAATGAAGCAGAGCAGAATAGCACTGCCATGGGAGGGACCTACACAGTGACTAGAACTACAGCCCACAAAAATGCTCAGACCTACATGCTAAACCTAAACAGGGCAACTGCCGCAAAAAACACATGATTCGGACAGGATCAAGAGTCTCCTAATATAATAATCCAAATGTCCAAGCCACACCTGAAACTCACTTGTCACCTGAAGATCAAATACACCTCAATTTGTGTGAGAAAGACCATAAACTAGCATGAATACCATGAATAATGTGAGTATTATTTCATAAGGATTTGATAAGGATTTAAAATCACCCACAAAAAAATGCTTCAGCAATTAAGTGCACATTTTCTTTAACCTAATGAAAAAGGAGGAAATATCATGAAACAAAAAGAAATTGGAAAACAGAAACAAAGGAGTTTCTACTTCAGGGAAATGGGTGTTTGCACTTTTTTTTTCTATTTCTCCTCTCAGTACAATGACAAACTGTGGGCATTCTATATAAAACCAACATAAGAAAACTCTGGAAACTGGAGAAAAAAGTGTGAGTCAGCTAGTGTTCACATGACCTGAAAAACAATATGGCAGTAAGTTCCAGCGATTTCTTATTGCCTCCTCTACAGTCATACCTCAGAGTTATTGCAGGTTTGACCACCACAATAAAGCTGATATCAGAATAAAATGATTCAAATCAATTTTTTGGTTTCTCAGTGCATATAAAAGTTATGTTTAAACTATAGTCTACTAAGTGCTCATCCATTAAAGTTTTATCATGAGATTCACAGCAATTCAATCACATAATAAGGGTCCACTTGTAGTGCTAGTTCTCTTGCTATTTCTACCACATCTGTAGTTACTTCCTCCTCTGAACTCTTGAACCCCTCACAGTTATCCATGAGGGCTGAGATAAACTTTGTCCAAACTTCTGTTAATATTGACATTTTGACCTCTTTCCATGAATCATGAACATGCTTAATGATGCCTAGAATGGTGAGTCTTTTCCAGAAAGTTTTCAGTTGACTTTGCCCTGATCCATCAGAGGAGTCACTATCTATGGCAGCGATAGCCTTATACAATGTATTGCTTAAATAATAAGACTTGAAAGTAAAAATTACTGCTTGATCCATAGGTTACAGAATGGATGTTGTGTTAGCAGGCATGAGAACATTAATCTTGTTGTGCATCTTCCTCAGAGCTCTTTGGTGACAAGGTACATTGTCTATGAACACTAATTTTTAAAAACAATCTTTGTTTACTGAGCAGTAGGTCTCAATAGTGTGCTTAAATAAATATTCAATAAGCCATGTTGTAAACAGATGTGCTGTCATCCAGTCTTTGTTGTTTCACTTATAGAGCAAAGACAGCGTAGATTTAGCATAATTCTTAAGGCTCTAGGATGGTCAGAATGTAAATGCACACTGACATCAACTTAAAATCACCAAATGCATTAGCCCTAATAAGGGAGGTAGTCTATCCTTTGGAAGCTTTGAAGTCAGGCATTGACTTTTCCTCTCTAGCTATGAAAGTCCTAGATGGCATCTTCTTCAAATAGAAGATTGGAAGATTCTTTAGTTTTGTCTACATTAAAAACTCATTGTTTAGTGCAGCCACCTTGGTTACTTATCTTAGCTATATCTTCTGGATAACTTGCTACAGCTTCTATATCAGCATTTCTGCTTCACCTTGAACTTTTATATTCTAGAAACAGCTTCTTTCCTTAAACCTCATGAACCTACCACTGCTAGCTTCAAACTTTTCTTCTATAGTTTCTTCACCTCTCTCAGCTTTCATAGAATTGAAGAGTGTCAGGACCTAGCTCTGGAGTAGATTCTGGCTTAACAGAATGTGATGGCTGGTTTGATTTCCTATCCAGACCACTAAAACTTTCTCCATATCAGCATTTAGGGCTGTTTTGGTTTCTTATTAGTATGTTCACTGGAGTAGCACTTTTAAAGTCCTTCAAGAACTTCTCTTTGCATCCACAACTTAGCCAACTGTTTGGCATAAGAAGCCCAGCTTTTAGCCTATCTCACCTTTCAACACATCTTTCTTACTAGACTTAATCATTTCTAGCTCTGGATTTAAAGTAAGAGATGTGCAATTCTTCCTTTCACTTGAACATTTAAAAGATACTGTAGGGTTATTATTTGGCCTAATTTCAATATTGTTGTGTCTCGGGGAATAGGGAGGTCTGAGGAAAGGGAGAGAGATGGGGAAATGGCAGGTCAGTGGAGCAGCCAGAATACACACAATTGTATTGATGAAAGTCACTGTTTTATATTGGTGCAGTTTGTGGTGCAACCCCCCCTAGAATTACAATAGTAACATCAAAGGTCATATGTGACAGATTCCCATAACAAATGTAATAATAATAGAAAAAAGTTTGAAATACTATGAGGATAACCAAAATGTGACACAGAGACACAAAGTGAGCAAATCTGGTGGAAACATGAGACCAAAGACTTGCTTGAGGCAGGGTTGCCACAAACTTTCAGTTCATTAAAAAAGAAAAAGCACAAATTGTGAAGTACAGTAAAGTGAAACACAACAAAACAAGGTAAACCTGTACCCTGGAATGGATGCTGGAGTATCCAGCAACCTGGAATTGCTAACAGGTGCAAACAGTAGAAGCTCCCCAAAAAGCCTGAGTTATGTAGATGGAAAAAAATAATAATAAATAAAAATAAATAATTTTAAAATTTTTAAAATTTTAAAAAATAGTCAAAGACAGCCTAGCAAGATGGAAAGCTTTTAGAAAATAATAGTGAAACCCCACAGAATAACCCCAGCCCTATCCATGCCAGCAAATGTTGAGTGGGGTGTCTAAATTGTTCACCTTCACAAGGCCACAATGAGGCTTTTGAACTCATCTAGTGGAACCAAGTAAAAAGAAAACAACCAAGACAGAATTTTAACCTTCAGAAGAGTCTTTTCACATAATATCCATAATATTCTATTCAATTAAATATCACTCAACGAACCAAGAACGATGCAGATCTCAAACTGAATTAAAAACACAATCAGGAGATGTCAACAAAATGATGACAGAAACATTAGAATTATCTGGCACATATTTTAAAGAAGTCTTCATAAACCTACTTCAATGATCATGCTTGAAATAAATGAAAAAATTATAATAAAGACTCCCAGCAAAGAAACAAAAAGTTCAAAGAAGAAACCAATGGAAATTTTAGAACTAAAATATATAATAACCAAAATTTTAAAATAACTCTCGATATATAGGCACAGCAGCAGAAAACAGAAGAATTAGTAAAATTAAAAATAACAATTATTTAGGGGCTCCTGGGTGGCTTAGTTGGTTAAGTGTCAGACTCTTGATTTTAGATTCGGTCATGATCTCATGGTTGTGATATTGAGCCCTGTGTGAGCTCCATGCTGGAGATTCTCTCTCTCCTTCTCCCTCAGCCCCTCCCCAAGTAAATAAATAAATAAATAAATGAATAGTAAATAAATAAATAAATAAATAATATTATTATTTAATCTGAATAACAAAAAGGAAATAGAATTAGAAAATAAATGTAAGAAACAGTGAAACTATAATATGATAAGTAAGGTCATGTCACCAGAGCTGATAAGGAAAAGTAGCTTAAAGCACTCAAAAAAATAGAATAAACTCCTCAAATTCAGCAAAGAAATCTCATATATAGACAGTCCAAGAATTTCAGTGAATCCCCAAACAGATGAATCTATAGGACTACAAACCTATAGAAATACAAACCAAGGCACATCATAGTTAAGCTTATTAAAATAAAGACAAAGAAAATACCTGGAAATCAGTGAGAGAGAAAAAGACATTGTACCTATAAGGGGAAAAAAATGAGATGACAATGGATTTCTCATAATATACCCTTCTCAAGTTCAGAAGGAACTCACAGAACATTTTTCAAGTGCTGGGGGAAACAAACAAAGAAACCAAAATCCCTACCAACCCAGAAACCTATATGTTGTGAAAATGTTCTTCAGAAATGAAGAGGGAATCAACACATTCACAGATGAAGGAAAACTAAGAGAATTTACCATTTACCTACTTTTCAATGATGGCTAAAGAAATTTATTAAAACAACAATTTGCATATCCTTCAAGATTAAATTATTGGGGGACAATAGAATAATATAAACAAAAATACATATATACATCTTAAAAACAATAAAGTAATCTATATTAAATGTAAATATATCATAGGTTGACATGTTTTCAGTCACTAGATAGAAATGGTCCACCTAGGCTAATTTCAACTAATTATTAACAACTTTCAAGTATCTTATTGTGATATAATTATTTTCCATAGGAAAAAAAATTTAACATGCTGACATAAATCATACTGTTCTCTGCTGATTTTAGAAAGACTTAATTTCACAAAAAAAATCCTTAAATTTCCCAGGAGGAGTTATGCCTGACATTTGTAATGGTATAAACTCCATTTAACTTGACCTGAATCTTAAATTCAGTAAACAAAAAGAGCTAATCTAATGTTCCAAGAAAAGCAAGTGTCATGAAAGTGGATTAATTCTGATGACTAAAGTATTTTATTTATCAATTGACTGAGAGAATTGAATAGTCAATAGAATGCAGGCAATTCAAAGCTCACTCAACCCTAAACTGGAGGGACCAATTTTAGGAGTAACTGTTATTCAGTTTGAATGCCCATTCAGTCCTTGATCGCTCTGCTGAAGATGTGAAGTAGTCGCTAAACACTGTAATACGTTGGTTTATTGTTATTATGTTTAGAATTATTCAATGACTTGCCACTGAATTGGTTCCAGTGACTTCTTTCTTAGAGTTTAATTGTCAAAAATGAGTTACTGAAAGATTAATATTTAAACCTTGAAACTCAAATAAGGATCTTTACATATGAAACGTTATTTGGACTTATTTATGTTATTGTGCTTTTGCATGACCTCTTTGCCTTATTTTAGAGTGCATTTTTATCTCTTTCTGTGTTTCTTCTTATGGCAAGGAAATTTTCCTAATTATTCCTTTTATTTCCCCTCCAAATTTGTAATATTTTTATATGTCAATGATTACCCTATAAGTTTTATATATTATATTATCAAAATATAAGATATATCACAATCTTTAATATCCTACCATAAACTAGAAATGCTTTCACTCATTGAAATGCATCTCTCTCTAATTTACATAACATGTAAACATCTATACACCTATACCTATAATTTTTCCACCAGAATATACTAACTCTACAGGGATTGTTTTCAGAATTTCATAAATCACTGGGGCACCCGGGTGGCTCTGTAGGTTAAGCTTCCAACTCTTGTTTTCAGCTCAAGTCATGATCTCAAAGTTCCCGGGTTCCAGTCCCACATCAGGCTGTGTGCTGTCAGTGCAGAACCTACCTGGGATTCTCTCTCTCTCTCCCTCTCTCTCAGCCCCTCCCCTGCTCTCTCTCTCTCTCTCTCTCCATCTCAAAATAAGTAAACTTACCAAAAAAAAATTTCATAAATCACCAATTATTTGGATTATCTATGTGGTTCCTATTTTCTTGCTTCACTGTTTTTCTCACTTTCAGGACTTGATTCCTTATTTCTGTAGTACATCTTTAAAGAGCCCTTTAATGAAGTTCTGTCATGAGTGCATAATCTCAGGATTTATCTGAAAATGGCATGTATTAGGTCCTGTGTTTTCTGGGTGTGCCATTCCAGTTTATAGTTAAGTTTTGATACAAATATCACAAACCATTATAGAAAAGACTGTCTCAACTGAAATCATTAAAACTGAAAACGTCTGCTTGTAAAAATATAGCATAAATACAAAAGGTAAATAAAAAATTCAGAAAACATTTATAAAATATTTAATCTTTGAAGCAGTGCTCAAAAGTATCAATAAAAAGGAAAACAACTTAGGGGCGCCTGGGTGGCTCAGTCGGTTGAGCGTCCGACTTCAGCTCAGGTCACGATCTCACGGTTCGTGAGTTCGAGCCCCACGTCAGGCTCTGGGCTGATGGCTCAGAGCCTGGAGCCTGCTTCCGATTCTGTGTCCCCCTCTCTCTCTGCCCCTCCCCCATTCATGCTCTGTCTCTCTCTGTCAAAAAAAAAATAAAACATTAAAAAAGATTAAAAAAAAAAAGGAAAACAACTTAACGGGTAAGATGGGCAAAATATTATCACCAGGTATTTCACAAAGGAGATAACATAAGTGTCTATAATATTACGAAAATTCTGTTCAGCTGCTAAATAATCTGTGATACAGAAATTTAAATCACTCCATTACAATTTAGTATCACTATGTTGACAAGATTTTTAAAAATTGCAGATAGAGCATAAATTGATGCAATTACATTGGAAAACCATTTAATCTACTGGTATATATCAGTCTGCCTGTAAATTAGGATCTGGCAATTCTACTCCAAATATGCTTCCTAAACATATTCCTTAAAAGTTGTATACAAGGATGACCAAAGCAATAATAACCAAAGCAGTAATAATAAAAAAAAAAAACTATAATAGCAAAAAACTTAAAAGAAAACTCAAATGTCTTTGGACAAAATTTAGCTGAACATGGTGACATTAATTAAGGTTCAAAAAATAGTATTGAGAGCACAAAACAACTTGTTAATGAATTTATGTAGTACATTTTCACTGAATTTTGAAAACATTTAATATTGCATAGTATAATGTTTCGGTATTCTTGTACATATGATAAAACTATTAAAGCAAGGCAAATGTGTGTGATAATAGAATTTCCAGGTAATTGACTGGAAGGATGGAGGGGTTATAATTTGGGAGGGTTATACATAAAAGATTTACTTAATATTCTTT
The DNA here is from genome assembly GCF_046562875.1 of Panthera onca. Taxonomy (NCBI): domain Eukaryota; kingdom Metazoa; phylum Chordata; class Mammalia; order Carnivora; family Felidae; genus Panthera; species Panthera onca. The sequence goes on from NC_138339.1 coordinate 179,479,454, forward strand.
TTTTTTAATGGAAGTGCAAGGGATCATTTTATAATTTTAAGCACATATATTCTCATCTGTACATTTGAAATATTTCGTAATTTCAAAATTATTTAAAATAATACATTACTCTTTTGTCCTAGCCCCACACTCATACAGTTCATAACTCCAGATGACTCCTGTTAGTAGGCCCCTTGTATACGATTTAAGAGACATTCCACTCATATATTAACACTTACTATTATAAAACAAAACAAAAAATAAATGTTAAACATTGATACATAAACAAGAAAACTTGTTAAGGGTACTACAAATTGATTTTTTATTCAATATTAAGTGATAATTTTTCAATTTTAGAAATCAAGGCAATAATCAACTTTATCTGTTTTGTCTATGATATATTGTCTATTTTATATCTTCATATGGTTAGATATGTTAATTGTATATGCTTCAAGAAAGGCATTCTTTCCATCTGTGTTCTCGCATTTGTTTGCAAAAATGAATAAAATTCTATGTTTTATTTTTAAAATTCATTGTATATTATTTTGCCACTTTGAGCTTTTTCTCCATGTTAACAGTATCTGATATATTTTATGTAACTTTGCTTGTTTGTTTTCCAAAGAAGCAATCCTGGAATGTTTATTATTTCTACCATTTTCTGTCAGTTTTTCTGGTTTGTTAAAATTTTAATGTCATCTTTAATAATTCTTCCTTCTACCTGACAAGTTTATTTTACCATCATGTTATTTACATACTATAAATTGCACATATGTAAAATGCATATGTTTGATATGTTTTGACTTTGTAGGGGGCAGAATATTCTTCCTTTCTTTCTAGGTTCTTTGGCTGATCAAATAACTATATTGATATAAAACAGATTAATAGGAGAAAAACAAATTTAATTTCATATCTACAGAAGATTCATAAAAATGAGAGTCTAAGAAGTGACCAAAGCCAGAAGCTTTTATACATTTTAGACAAAGAAACAATAAATTTGTGTGGAATTGACAAGACAAAGGAGTTTGGGCTTGGGGTAGTATTGGTAAAGAAGTAACAGGGTTTGTTTAGACAGCCTTCTCAGCCTTAAATTCCCTGTCTCTGGTGATAAGAACACCTTCTCCCCTTCTGGTACAGGTAGGGTACATTTCACACAGGAGATTTATCTCCTGCTTTCAGACGGACTAAGGAGGATCACGTCTTTCTTGCACTACCTGTTTCTGAGAGCCCTTTAATTCCAAATAATCAATATGCCAAAGTGGCATATTTAAGGGTGGCATATTCTGCTCCCCTTCAGTATGTATCCAATCCATGATATTATCACATAATCAGGATAATAAATATATTCATCATCCTTGTTTCCTTGTGCCCCTTTAAATTGTTCCTTTATGCCCTTCCCATCCTCCTCATTCACAGACAACCACTACATGTCATGATGTATTTAGCTGGCTTTTCCTATAAATCTACATAGAGTAATACAATATGTGCTCCTTTTTAATTGGCCTTTTTTTTTTCAGAGTAACAGTTTGAGATTCTTCCACATTTATAGCATGTATCAATAGTCCCCCCCTCCCTTTTTATTGCTGAATAATGCTTCTTTGTTAACATACCATAATTTGTTTACCCAATCATTTGTTGATAGATGTTTCAGTTTGGGACCCTTACTCATAAACTTGCTTTGGATATTTATGTAAAATGATCAGTCTTTCTTTTTAAATAGTTTTTTTTTTTTTTTTTTTTTTCAACGTTTTTTTTATTTATTTTTGGGACAGAGAGAGACAGAGCATGAACGGGGGAAGGGCAGAGAGAGAGGGAGACACAGAATCGGAAACAGGCTCCAGGCTCCGAGCCATCAGCCCAGAGCCTGACGCGGGGCTCGAACTCACGGACCGCGAGATCGTGACCTGGCTGAAGTCGGACGCTTAACCGACTGCGCCACCCAGGCGCCCCGATCAGTCTTTCTAATTCCAGCTATTCTAATAGGTGATTAGTGGCATCTCCTTATGTTTTCAATTTGCATATTCCTAACATCTGAAGATGTTTCATGTACTTATTTATGAAGATAAATATGGTAAGATGTCTTTTCAAATCTTATACAGATTTTTGGTGAAATTACTTTGGGGATATGTCAGCTTAAAACTGTATCCATTTTATTGAGTTGTTTTTCTTGAGAACATTTATATAAATAGGATTCAACTCACTTTCCAAGTGAGCTGTATCACTAGGAAATATTTTCTTCCAAAGTACTGTCTTTTCTTTTGCTTATCTATATCTTTTGAAAAGCAGACATTTCTTTTTAATTTTGATGAAGTTCAATTATCATTTATTTTATGAATGTTCCGTGTGGAGTTGCTTCTAAGAAATCTTTGCATAATCCCATGCCACAATAAATTTCAATACTAGGTTTTTTTATATAGTGTTGCAAGTATTACCCCCCACACCATGTTTTTCATTTATTAGACTATTCTTAATATCTCCTGTGTCACATAAATATGCCTATTTCCCTTCCTCAATACACCCCATGTCTGCCTGCCTAGCCTCTTCTTTATAACTTCCTTGATCAGGACAGTTTTCCTGAGTCAACATTCTTGTCTTGGTGGCCACTCCTATGAATCAATCACTCTTGTGAGATTTTATACATTTGTCCTGAAATCTATTTTGATTTTTTTAAAAAAATTGCTGTATAAATATATAATTTTTCCAGCAACATCTACTTTGTCTACTGTACTTCCATTACATCTTTGTCAAAAATCAACTTTTCATGAGTCTATTTCTATCTTTCCTCTGTTCCATTGATATACTTGCCAATCTTGTGCAATATCACAGTGTCTTAATGAACACAGCTTTTTAATTAATCTTTTAACCAAATTAGTCCTCCAAATTTTTCCTCTTTTACAAAGCCATTTTGGTAATTTCATTTTCTATGTATTTTCATAGTAACTTTAGAATAAATTCATTTCTACAAAGAAGTTTTGTGGATTTTTTGGTATTAGATCTATAGATAATTTAGAGAGAATTGGCAATGCAACAATTTTATTATTTGCAGTAAATGAGCACAATATATCCCCCATTTGTTCAGGTCTTTTTTATATTCTTTCAGAAATACTTTATAGTTTTCATTGTACAGATATTTCATATCACGTACTAGATTTATCGCTACATATGTCATACTCTTGCCATTTTTATAATTTTACTTTTAAAAACGTCCATTTCTGTCAGGTGTTAGCTTGAAGAAATAGAATTTACTTCGGTATGTTTATACTATATCCTATAAATATGCTAGAAACCCTTATTACTTCTATTAGCATTTTGTAGATTCCACTGGATTTTCTTTTATGTAGACAGGCATATTGTCTTTGAATACAGAGTACTTTACTTTCAACTTTCTAATCTGGATGCCTTTTGTCTCTTTTTCTGGATTTGGCTACAGTAAAATGCTGAATAGATATTATGAGATTGGTCACTTGTTTTTGCATAATGTTAAGGGAAAAGTGTTGTCATTCACCATTAAGTATGGATGTTAACTCCAGGTTTTTCTTAGATGCCCTTTATGAAATTGAGTGAATTTTCTTCTGTTCCTACCTTGCTTAGGTTCTTCTTTTCTAGATAGATGTTAGATTTTGTGAAAAGCTTTTCATGAATTTATTGAGATAATATGATCTTTCTTTTTAGTTTTTGTATATGTGTAATCATCTTGATTGGTTTTAAACATTAAAGCAACCATGCCTGCATGGCTGGGATAAATTCTACCTGGCCATAACATATCATCCATTTATATTTGTATTATTTGTTTTTGCTTTTTTATTTTTTTATTTTTGTTTTAAACTTTATTTGTTTATTTTGAGAGAGAGAGAGAGAGCATGAGTGGGGGAGAAGCAGAGGGAGAGACAGAGAGACAGAGACAGAGACAGAGAATCCCAGGTAGGCTCCTTGTTCAGCACAGAGCCCTACATGGGACTCAATCTCACCAATTGTAAGATCACGACCTGAACTGAAATCAAGAGTCAGATGCTTAACTGACTGAGGCACCCAGGCACCCCTATTTTTGCTTTTTTTAAAGATTAATGTGAATATGGTATGTTTCTTTTCATTCATTTATTTGCAACTATATATGTCTTTGTATTTGAAGTGTATTTGTTGTAGGGAGAACATAGTGAGTCTTGCTTTTCTATCTAATCTAACTATCTCTTATTTTAATTTGGGCTTTCCCAAAACTTATATTTGTATTATTGTGAGGTTTAAATCTATAAAATTATTATTTTTCCTCTACTTGTATTACTGCTTTTTTTTTCCTTTTCTCTCTTTTACTGTCTTTCAGATTAATTGACTCTAATGTTTGGTTCTAGTTTACCTTTCTCTTTGGTGAATTTGTTATAGCTTTTTCATTTTAATGCTTTAGGGTTTATATTATATATATTTAACTTATTACAGCTATGTGATATTATATGACTTTACTTATACTATAAGAACTTAAAATATTTTCGGGGTGCCTGGATGGCTCAGTCAGATAAGCATCCAACTTTGGCTCAGGTCATGATCTCAGGGTTTGTGGGTTTGAGCCGTGCATCAGGCTCTGTGCTGACAGCTCAGAGCCTGGAGCCTGCTTCGCATTCTGTGTTTCCCTCTCTCTGACTCTCTCTACTCTCTCTCTCTCTCTCTGTCTCTTAGAGATAAATAAACGTTTTAAAAAAGAACATTTAAATATTTTCTTTGCATTTTTATCTTTTTGAAATTTTTATTGTTATCGCCCCTTTTAATTTTACACATGATATGAACACCAAACTACATTGCTGTTATTTTCAGTTAAATAATAATTCTCTTTTAATAGGTATTAAATTATAAGAAAAAGTTGCCATATTCATTAATGTAGTTTCCATTTCCAGCACTCCCCATTCCTTGTGTAGATACATATTTCATATAGTGTCATCTTCCTTCTGCCTGAGGGTTTGGTTTAACACTTCTTGTACTGTGACTTGCTGGTGATTAATTCTTTTAATTTTTGTATATCTGAAAATATTTTATGGATCCATGATTTGATGTAATATATATTTTTTATTAAGCATTTACATGAAGTTTCCTATTGAAGATTTTGGGGAATACAAGTGCCATAATTGATGCCTGCACATATAAAATAAATAGCTAAGGACCTGACTATCCCTTCTTGGTAGGGCCATAGCAATGCATATGGATCAACACAAGGGCAAGCATGAACAGAGAAATCTGAATTATGGAAAATCTAATCACCTAAAATCAAATGTAGTTATAGAAATAGAGTTCTACTTTTACATAGCCAAACACATGATTTAAAGAACCTACTACATGATAACCAAGGGGAAAGAGAAGTGAATAAGATTTTCTCATTATACATAATGCAGTCCAACAGAAAACACAAGCAAATCCATAGATTAACAAGGTATATAATTTGATATCACACCATGGGAAAAGGAAATAAACAGATTGAAAGAAATGATAGTTTGGGGCACCTGGGTGGCTCAGTTGGTTAAGCGTCTGACTTCAGCTCAAGTCACGATCACACAGTCTGTGAGTTCGAGCCCTGTGTTGGGCTCTGTGCTGACAGCTCAGAGCCTGGAGCCTGCTTCAGATTCTGTGTCTCCCTCGCTCTCTGCCCCTCCCCTGCTCACACTCTGTCTCTCTCTCTCAAAAATAAATAAACGTTAAAAAATATTTAAAAAAAGAAAGAAATGATAGTTAAACTGAGAACCAATGGATCACTGAGTGGTAAGTAGGTCCGGAGGAGTCATGATTTTGGTAAAGAGAACAGCTTAAGAGATAGATTTACTTGAGCGATGACAAGTCATATTTGTGAAATTTAATTTTCTTAGATTGTAAAAAACTATAGTTTTTATTTTTTTGTGTGCATAGTCCAGTACATTATTTATTTGGAATAACTGAAATTTAAATTGAATATACCGCTATCCTGCTAGTCTTTGACTTCATATACCATTTCATATGCTTTGATCATGACTTCTTACATATTAATACACAAAAACTATTTATGTTACTATATACATAATATTTCTTCATCTCGGACTGGGCCAGTGTGGCTGCCAACGGTAAACTATATTATACCCATGTTGCACAGCCTACAGAAAAAAGCTTTCCTTTGTCACGGTCGTGCCCATAACAGTATACATCCTCCAAGAATCAAACATAAATTGCACATGTTTTGTGTCAAATTGTCCACAGTTTTTGTTCCAACAATGTTTGAATGTATCAGTGTAGACAAGGAGACAGAGCACTGAATGGAGAGGTTATATAGCTGGTTGAATTGAGAAACTGAAACAAGTTTAAAAGCATTTTTTTTTACATAAGGGCAATGAGAAGTCACAGAGTGCCTTTGTGAAAAGGAGGCCTATTTATATTCTATTTACCTAAAGGTAGTTTAAAATACTATTTTGAGATTCTTACCTTAAATAATCTGCTTTCAAATTCCAATTTTGCTGGTACACATTTATTATAGAAAGTATTTGCTTCAAAAGGGAATACTTTCAGGTAACTTTTAGGTCTTTTAGTTAGATGGTAATAAATTAGGTTAAATAACTCCTTTATAAGATATTTTTTCTTAGGGGTGCCTGACCAGCTCAGTCGGTAGAGCATGTGACTCTTGATCTTGGGGTCATGAGTTAAAGCCCCACGTTGGGCACAGAACTTACTTAATTAAAAAAAAGACTATAAAAATAGTGTGTTTAAGATGTTTTTTCTTATGTTGTTAAATCAATTATTCTTTGGAACTTGGCTAGAACAAATACTGGAGTTGAAAATCTCAGAGCAAAGTATGTCCTAACAAGGTCTCCTTCCCATTCTTCAAGGAAATACAAATGAATTCTCTGGCAGGTGTACCAACATACATCACTACTGAACGTTATGATATTAATAAGTATAGCAACAATAATAATGAACGATAATCATACAGCACTCCCCACATGGAAGAAATAGGCCTAAGTACTTCATGTGTTTTCAATTGATCCTCATAAAAATGCCATGAGGATGGAATTATTTCTAGCTCTACTCTATAGCTGTGGAATTGGAGGTTAAGGAACTTAAGGCCACAGAAGTAAAAAGTGATGGAGATGGGACTCCAAGCCTGTTAGTTTGGGTTCAAAATACATCTTATTATGTGTTATACAGAGCACTTTTAATAGATTTTACATCATATAACATAGGTGGCCACTCATATGAAGTGCCTTTCCAAAAGAGAACAGAAATAAATGCTGAGTGAAAGGAAAATTGAAATATAATGATGAACGAAAGGAATGTGAGCAAAGAGAATCTAATACTCTGTACTACAAGTTACTAGATATGTAATCATGAAAAAGTTACTTACTCTCTGAGCCCTTTTCTTTTTCTTTAATTAACGATAATGTCTACCTCGAAAAGCTTGCATGAAATAATATTTGTCAAATATCTAGTATAGCTTCTGACATATGTTACGCATGTAATAGGTCTCATGGGATCACAGTCAAACAGGAATAAATTTGTATTTGTATATGAGACAGAAGTGTGTTTATGAAGTCTGTCTATTCAAATAAAAGCATAGCTAGGACATATAGCAACCAAATACATATATTTTTGTATGAAAAATAAAGCTACATGGTTTATTTCTTTTGTTTTCAAATTATGTTTTATGCTTATTTTTATTTATTTTAGAGACAGAGAGTGCACATGAGTGGGGGAGGGGTAGAGAGAGAGGATCCCAAGCAGACTCCATGCTGTCAGCACAGAGGCCAATGGTGAGGCTCAATCCCATGAACCATGAGATCAAGACCTGAGCCAAAATCAAGAGTTGAATGCTTAACAGACTGAGCCACCCAGGTGCTCCTGTTTTCAAATTCTTGTATCATTAGATTCTTGTAACGGGCTAAATTACTGTAATGTAATACACTGTGTCCTACTTGCTGACTTAGGCTGATTGCTGGCACAATAAGTTGTGATTTTTTTTCTACATTTATTTATTTTTGAGAGACAGAGAGAGACAGAGCACAAGCGGGGGTAGGGGCAGAGAGAAAAGGAGACACAGAATCCGAAGCAGGCTCCAGGCTCTAAGCTTTAAGCACAGAGCCACGCAGGGCTCAAACTCACAAACCACAAGATCATGACCTGAGCTGAACTCAGACACTTACCCGACTGAGCCACCCAGCCACCCCAATAAGTTGTGAATTTTATATAAACTCTACTGATCAATCAAATCTGACAGACAGTGATTCTTTAAGGGCTACGAAGTGTGGTACACATTTTCAGCTGAAAGATCAAGTTGGCGCTATGTATAACAAACAAAGATGGCATCCAGTACTATGAGTGAGAACCTTTTCAGTCTCCCTTGCATTAATATTTTATTTTTGGTGTTAAATAGACTAGTTGAATAACATTAATTCACTCCAGGAATTATTTCTTAGTTTCCTTCTATCATAGACCCATGCAGATTAAGAGTTAAGAGATCTGACAAAGATATCTTGGCCAATGTTGTGGAATGTTTTCAAAACAAGCTATTGAATATCTGACATGAATCTAAAGAATGATCATCCTTGTATTCCTCTTATAATTAATGAGTTTATAATATTAAGACTTTTTACAGATATTTTCCTACATTCTGAGTGCTGAGTTGAAACATACCATTCAAAAATGTCTTTATTCCATATTGCACAAATATAGACTGCTCAGTGGAAGGTTAGAGAGAGCTCAAGAAGAAAGAACAATTGCTTTCTCAGGTGCCTATCATAAAACATAGAAATTAAAAAAACTACAGTAGTATTAATCTAAAATCAATAATTGATATTATAAAAGCATTTAGATTTCCCTCATTAGTTGTATTAATTCCTACATGATGAAACTTCGTTCCCCTGGCTCTTAGATCAACAATCTACTTTCATGAAGTCTACTTCTGGACCAAAATTGTCCTTCAAATCCTGATTAATTCCCCTGGAACAGTCAAGTGTAAGTTTGTGATGACAGTGTTCATTTACACTAGAAGCCTATGTTCAGAAGTGTGAACAATGAAGAGTCCTCAATGAAGCCCTGGATTTGGGAGATTCCAAACTGCCTTTATTTTTCTTTTAGAGGACTCCATGTCTGGCTTTTAGTTTATAATGACTGGAAAGTATGGGGTCTCTATGCGGTCATGCTATAAAGTGTGTGCTAAAACTGCTGCCTCTTTACAAAGGTATTTTCAACCTAAAAAATAAAACTTTTTAGAAGTTACCTTATTGAATGTTACTGTGGTATCTTTTTACCTGAACAGGAATATGCAGTTGTCCATCTTGAAAAGTATATAACTGCTAAAATACATTCATTCCATACAGTTTTATCTGAGTATAATTAGATTTTTGGTGATTTTTTTTTATTTTACATATCATGGGTTTTATAAACTGCACATCTCTCACAGTAATATTGGTCTATTTAAACAGGAAGCACATAAAATATGTATTTACACAACTATTTTTCCATTTTTCGTTACTGATGAATATCATGTCAAGGTAGGCGATAATGTGAGTGAGCAAATATTTCTTGTTACCCAATACTATCAGAACCACAAAAGTTCTTTAGGTGTAAAAGACATCTTCATATTTATAATATACTGAATTTGATGTCCACATTAAAACTTCATTTAGAGGGGTGCCTGGTGGCTCAGTCGGGTAGGTGTCCAACTCTTAAGTTCAGCAAAGGTCATGATCTTGTTGTCATCAGATCAAGCCCCACATCAGGCTCTGTGCTAGGTGTAGAGCACTTGGTATTCTCTATCTCCCTCTCTCTCTGCCCCTCCCTGCTTTCTCTCACTCTGTCTCTCAAAAACAAACAAAAAAGTTTAAAAAAATAACCTAATTTAGAGAAAAGAATATTGAAAGTGTCCTTTTCTTGAGTACTGTTTTTTATGTCAAGATTAACAACAATTAATTGATGTGCAAAGATGATACACAGCTATGAATTTGCAGTTGCATCTAAAGTGATAACATTTAAACTGAAATGGCATCTAGAGGAAATTAGCATATTTTTAAAAGTAAGAAAAACTTACTAAAATTAATTCAGAGTATAGCAGAATCAGCACAAAAGCACACATAGTTAAACAGCTATCAGTAAGTGATAAGGAAATTCTGCAACCAGGTAGAAAATATATTTTGCTTTTAATTATACATACTATATATATATATAATTAATAATTATATATATAATTTAGATTTATATATAATGTAATTATTATATAATTATATATATTTATGTATAATTATATAGTTATTATAAATAAATGAATTACTCATTCACATGTCTATAAAGCAGATTATATATATATTGATAAATATATACACAGGTTTTGTGCAAAAACAAACTATATTCTAATAACATTTTGTTATTTTTATTCTTCACTATTTACAAACTCTTTTATAACAATGTATGCCTTTATAATGTATATAACTGAACAGATTTAAATGTCTTAATTTAGCTATAAATATACTAATATTGTTGTAAAATTTATTATCATACTGGTGTTTTATACCACACTGAACCATTTAAATTAAAATCTTACAAAAAGCCATTACAGATGTAAGGTATATAGATAAGGGTATAAAAGCAATAAATGCACGAAAAATACATTAATTTCCTTAGGAAGTTTGCAGGTAACAAGGGGTTCATTCATTAACACAATTTACTGTTAAGTCCAAATTTTAAAGTAAAAAATGATCTTGTAAATTAAATATTTAAGTTGCCATTATAGAGAACCTCATTCATTGTGGATACTAAAACTATTTCACATCTCAGTTTAAAATTTTCCCAGTTAGTGTAAAGGAAATGACTAAGCCCAAAACATTTATAGCATTTCCCAAAATTTACAACACTCTTTCAAAACTATATCAGTAGTCATAACATAATTTAATAAACATATGTTTGCATTTTATGATCACATAAATTTTGTGAAAATAACAATAAATTGACACAGAGTCATGTAGGAAACCAAGAGAGTTTAAATAATTATGCTTTTATGGGAAAATCTAAGTTTCACATAAAATAAAATGTTATATTTCCATTGTAGTTCTTAATATTAGAAAACAAAGGTTTTGAGCCAAATTAGTAATCTTTGATTTTTTTCCCTTTAGATTCATTGTGACCTAGATTAATATATAAATCTTGGATCTTTAAAATATTTTCTTTATTTTCTACCAGATGCCAAGTTTCAATTAACACATCTTCAGAATAGCATATAAAATATATATTATAGCATAAATAAAAGGTATCATGTTGAATAAAAACACATTAGTTGCTAGCCTCACATTTATTTTGCATTTCTTTGCTTATCCTCTAATTATTCATTAACACAGCTAAACCACTTTTTTTTTCTCCTAGCATTTTTATGAGATGTTACTCTTAATGGGCAGTTCACTTATCAACATTAGAGATATAATTTCCCTGAGAATTTTTATTTTTCTTATGAATGCTTATTAAAGTCCATGAGTAATAAGAACACAGGCTTTGAAACATAAGAGTTAATTATCCAATGTATTAACTCCTTCTGGAAGATGGCAAAGGAGTAGCAACCGAATTTCTCAACATCTTATATTGTCAGGCACACTAGTGAACTTTAGGTTAGGAATTTATCAGATGGTATTTCTCTTTATTACATACATAACAGAATTTTATCATCTAAACAATCAAAATGTGAGTTCAACTAGGGCTCCAACCAGTGTATATGTTGTCAGCACAGTTTTTCCGCTCATCTAGATTTGGTTGTTCATGGGTATATTTATATGGGACTCCTGTATATATTATGTTGGAAAAAGAAATGAAAAAAAAACAAACAAACTACATCTAGAAGGTTTTGGATTTCTGGATAGTAAGCAAAAGGTCATCCAGAAGAGGAAGTAAATAAAATCAAGCCAAAATTGATCACTTCCATTCCATCCATATTTCATTCTCATTCATAAAGGGGTTATTATATAAGCCATGCAAGCCTCCTTAGAATGCAGAGATTTCTGCATATCAAACCATGAAACCCCTGGTTGCAACTCTCTACATATATGCATATATTTCTTTTTCTTAAAAAAAATCTGCATATTTTTTTCTTCATAGTCATCCTGGCTGTTTAAATCATATCTCTCTATACTACACACATTGTATATTTTTATGGGTTAATTTTCTCTGAGTATCTTATATAAACTGAAACAATGAACCAAAAGTGTGTGCATTATTTAATTCAAGTACATTTCTCACCAAACTCCAAATAATGATGAAAAAGAATATGTTATTTACAGAAAAGTACAGCTATGCAAATTTAATACTACCTTATAAATAATATAATAAGTACAATTATTTAAAAGAGTTAGAATATAACAATAATAAATTGAATTTCAAGTATAGCAAATGTTAAAATAAAAATTTTGAAATCAGTCTGATAGCACCTCATCTGCATCAGAAAAGTAAGGATACCATTTTTCTCCTTCCACTCCATATATGCAATATTCCTACTTGAGCTTTTAGAAAGGACACTGATACACCTCAGTAAATTTCAGTTTACTTCAAACAGTTTGCTAGATATGATGTTACAAACAGGTTCATTACATTTGTAATTTTTAAACACATACACATTTCTATTAAAAGCAATGTGACCTATAATGAAAACAGAGGCCTAGGAAAACTACCTACTTCAAAGCATTTACCCTTGAGTATTAATTATAATGCAAAGTTAGATATATATATTAAAGATTAATTCTATTTAAGTTGTAAATGTCATTGACTTTATGAATGCAAAGTCATACAGAAATTCTTGCTGCAAATTTTAATGTATCAGTATAAATTTATTTACTTTCAAGATTAGGGTAAACTTATCCCAACAGACCTAGAAATAAGTTTTGACTTACTACAAAAAAGAAAGGCATAGGAAATACTCAGAGATACTCAGAGAAAAGTAAGTACTGAATGATGCAGATATACTGAGATAGAGGTAGAGAAACCAACAGACTATGGATGTGTCTTATGATATAGTTTGTGGAGAATGTACCTTGAAAGACAATTTGAAAGAGAAAAAAGACTGGCCCTATAAAAAGTTTTACGTTACTAGGTGCTTTAAAATTTATGAAGTTATTCTTACTATACATATGTTGATTTGCCTATAGGAACATTTTTGACAAGTGGATGCATATTGCAACAACTATGTAAATTTTCCTATAACTGTGATACAACACATACATTTATGGAAAATTAGTGATCATAACACCCAACTATGTTGATTGAGCTGGAATTAATAATAGAAAGATGTTTTGCTTTCTTTACAAAATAAGTATTTTCCAAGTAGCAATGAAATATATTTAAGAATGTGTAAAAGCTTTAGCGGGCCTAAGCTATAGTGAAATATCTTGTCATCAGCAGTGAACTAATGGTCATTTCAGTTTTGAACTTAACATGCTCTAAGCAAAATCCTTGGCAGCTTTACCCTCTTTAAGTTTAATAGCTACTTGTAGCTGGAAGCAAGCCACTACTAATTGTTAAAGTCAACAAAATTAACATCTAGCCTTTTAGCCTGCATTATTATTATTTTTTTACTTCCATACCTAGCTAACTACCTAGTAGCTGTGATCAACTAAAATAAATCTTGCAAAGATACTTCTTAAAAGAAAGATTTAGTCTCTAAATATTTAAGAAGTTTCTCCATTTTCAGGAACAGTTGCTCCTGGTTATTGCATAAAATATCACCAGGAATATCGTCAGTCAGGAGAAAAAAAAAAGAGGGAAGTTATTTAAAATAGTCAACAAAGATGATATTTTATATGCACAAATTCACTATGGTTGCTCTCCTATGAAACATTTGTAAAATTTAAAAGCAAATGCTTCCACACACATATAAGTGTTTATTAATGGAAAAACAATGTATAAAAATGACTTTCTTCAAGTTATACTAAGTTTTCCATACATTACCAGCATGTTACTGGGTAAAAAGTATTCAAAAAGCCAAATCCTCAGCTACTGGAGCAGAGACAATGTTTATTAGTATTACTTGAAAAAAGAACAGAGAATTCTTTTCTATCCAGTAGAGGTAATAGTTTCATTTTAGAGATAATCAGTAACCCTCTGCACATTTCCAAAGAAAGAAAGTGTATCATGTTTTTCTATAGGCTAATCCCAGATCACAAAGGAAAGAAGAAGTGGAAGGAGAGCAAATAAGAAATGAGGAGAATTTACAAAGTAAGAATTGATAAGAGAACATTGTTTATTAGAAGCATGAATTTTTTAAATCAGTGTAATTATTTACATCATTGTGAGGTTTGCACCTAGAACATATCACGTACTGCAAAAGCATTAACAACATATTTTCTGTCATTATTAATAATAGACCTGAAAAAAATTCAGGATTCTATTATATGATTTATACAAAAACAAGTTGCTCAGTATAAAGACAACATGTACACCAGAATTATATATATATATATATATACATATATATATATATATATATATACACACACATATATATGTGTATATATATATATATATATATATATGTATATATATATGTAAAATAACAACATAGAAAATCAAAGTTGTCATTCCATTATAGGACACTGGTAATTCTCAAGTTAAAGAATAAAAACTAATAAACTTTTTAAGAAAGAATATATTTTAATCAATAGATATGTGGAATGTTCAGATTTGCAACAACTCTGATATTCAGAATGGCTATGTCAAACAAGCCACTTATTCATGCTGCACCATGCAAATACAAACACTCTTGAAAGTAATTAAAACATTTTAAAAAGTTCAGCCAAAATACAAATTATGAAAAAAATAAGTAAAAGTATGGAAGTAAAATAAGCAAAATTAAGAACTCATTGCACAGACTCATTAGAAACAACAGGAAATAATGAGTAAACTCAAAACCCATCGATAAATATTATCTTATTTGAGTAAGAAAGAGAAAATGGACAGGAAAAGAAAACAGTCCCCAAAGTTTATAAGATAATATAAAATACATAACATTTATGTCCTCAGAATCCTAGGAGGAAAAGAGAAAAATGTGGAGCTTAGAGATAGTGATAAGATAGAAGAGATAATGGCTAACAATTCACATGTTTTATGAAAGTCATAATACATAAGCTAATAGTCTCAAGAAACAGTGCAAATCCCAAACAGGAAAAAATTCACAGAAATCCTCTTGATGCCAGAAACTAATCAAATTGCAGAAAAGTAAAAACAAGAAAAAAAAAATCTTTGTATCATGAAAAAAGAAAAGATGCATGACCTATAAAGAAACAATGATTATATTGACTGAAGATTCTCATCTGAAAACATGGAAGTTAGAAGAGAGTGACACTTTTTTTCAAATATTAAAAGAAAGGAGCTACCAACTTAGAATTCTATGTTCAAATTTATCTATATATTGATCAATCAATTAAAAAAGAGGAAGAATGAAAGGGAAAATAAAGACATGCTCACTGCATGAAAACTACAGCTCTCCTCCTTTGTCCCCAGTTTCACCTTCTGTGGTTTCAGTTATACATGGTCCACTGCAGTCTGGATACAGATGATCGTCCTTCTGACAGATTATCAGAAGGTCAATAGCAGTCACACCCTAGGTCACTTGCCTCACTTCATCTCATCACACAGGCCTTTTACCCTCTCACAGCATCACAAGAAGGGTGAGGACGGTACAATAAGATATTTTGAGAGACAGGCCATATCCATGGAACTTACTACAGTATATTTTTGCAATCGTTCTATTTTATTATTAGTTCCATTGTTAATCTCTTACTGTGATTAATTTAGAAGTGAAACTTTATCATAGCTATGTATGTATGTGAGGAAAAAAAAAAACTCTACAGGGCTCAGTATTTATCTGGGGTTTCAGGCATCCACTGGGGATCATGCACAGAGACAGGGAAATGACTGTATCTGTGTATTTTCATAACTAAAGCAACCACAAAGAGAATAAAAACACACATTAATATATATTCCAAAACACTATAGACACATAAAAAAGGAATTCTAAGACAGGTTCAAGTAGCCCATGGAAAGGCAAGAAAAAATAAAAACAAGAAACAAGATATAGAAGGAAGCAGAAGACAAATAATAAATGTCAAACTCAAACATGTCAATAATTACTTTAAATGTGAACTTTCAAAATATACCATTCAAAAGACTGAGATGGAGAAAAAGTGCAAACAAAAATAAAATGACCAAAATAATGAGGGCCTTGCAAGGGTCAACCAAAATGGCAGTGCCAGAGGCTCCTGAGCATCTCTCCTCCCACAGAGGTACGAAAATGTGGTTACACATGAAGGAATTCCCTCTGAAAGAGAGCCCAATACTAGCTGATTGACTCCCACATATCATTTGAAGGAGACAATACCTACATCCAAAAGTAGGAAAATCTGAGATACATTCTTGCCATAAACCCCACCTCCACACAGTGCCACACAACCAGCAGGGACCCATCAACTCCCATCTTCTCCCTGAGGAGTAAAGAATTTGGACTGTACATCTAACACACCAACTTTTAAGACTACAACCAGAGGGATAGTCTCCCAAAACACCCACTTCTGCAAGGCAATGGGGCTGGTATCTACAAGACCACAAAACTATAGCATGCAAAGAAACAATTCTTCACAGGCCTGAGTGTACTTTCTATGGCTATCCTCCCAGGTGTCAGTGCAGAGGGATCTGGCAAAATTCCCCATCTCTGTCTTTCCTTGAAAGAATTTTATCTGTACTTAAAAGCTGCTGCCTGTGACTTCTAATTTAGACGGCCCTATGGTCCTGCCATGATTGTCCACAGAGATCAGAAAAGCCTGCAGAAAACTCTCCCACTCTCCCTCCAGCTATAAAAAAAATAAAACCACTAAAAAATGTGATTTTTTATACTTACATATTGCAAAACGATAACCAGCTAACAACTCCATTATATAATTACTGTTTTTTTAAATGTAGTAACATTTAAGATGTACTCTCTCAGAAACTTTCAAGTATATAATACAATATTATTAGCTATAATCACCATCCTGCACTTTAGATATCCAGAACTTATTCATTTTATAATTGGACATTTGTATTCTTTGACCAACATTTTCCCATTTCCCCCACCCAAGCCCCAGCCTCTAATAACTACCATTCTACTCTCTGTTTTTATAAATTTGGCTTTTATAGATTTCACATATAAGTGATATCATCAAAAAGTATTTATTCTTCCCTGTCTGACTTATTTAGTAACATGCCTTCAAGTTTTATACACATTGTTGCAAATTGTAGAATTTTGTCTTTGTTATGGCTGAATAATATTCTACCGTGTATATATATTGTATCTTCTTTAACCATCCATCCATTCTGACAAACAAGTAGGTTATTTCCATTATCTTGGCTATTGTGAATAATGTTGCAATAAACATGGGAGTGTATATATCTCTTCTATATCTTACTTTCATTTTTTTAGAAATATGACCAGAATTGGGACTGATGGATCATACAGCAGATAGTTCTTTTTAGTGCATAAGAAACCTCTCTCCACACACACACACACACACACACACACACACACACAAACACACGGTATATACACTTATATAATATGTAATATGTTACATATTAGCTCATTTTTAATTTGTTTTCATTGGCTGAGAAAGCATTAGAGAGGAGGTGACATTGTATTTCCTGACACTAGAAGAAGGATTTGAATTTTCAGAATAAAAGGATATCTTCAGAATAAAAGGTATACCTTTATTTTAAAATCTATGACAAATAATTTTTCTATTTATCTTTCTATTGCTTAAAGATAATTACCTGGTTTTTTTTATAGGTTATAAATTACATACTCCTCTCTCTTTTTTTTAAAAAAAATCCATACTTTCAAAAATGAAGGACACTAGTTTAAGAAAAGGAAGGTGATGAGCATAAAAGCACCTATTCAACCCTAAACAATGGACTAAATATGTATATCTTATAAAAAAAGAATGGCACTAAGACACCTAGGATCTTTTTGTCACCAAGAACTGAAAAAAAATAAAAATCATTGAAGAATTGACCTTTGTTTTCCAAAGACTTCTTTTTATCAATCCCATTGTTTTCCAAAGGCTTACTATGATCAATGTAAAAAGGAAAATGCAAATGATTTTTCTAAACTTTAAAATATTTAGAAATAAATCATTTGCATATATTGGAAATAGCATCAAATTGTTTGCTAATAAACCCAATAACAGCAAGTCACTGATTACATTTTTATAGGATAATACAAAGGAGAAAAATAAAAATAAATGAAAGCAAAAATGTATTCTAAGACAGCAAATTCTTTTGCATTTGCAATAGCAAAAAAAGATTCCTCAACCAATTGAATTTAAAGATATGCTAGTGAAATATATTTAGGTATGGATGATTTTATTGTTGGGTTACATGGTATTAAGATCTTTAGAGAATTCTTTTGTTCTTGAACATATATTGGTCTAATTCAGTTTATGATATTTCTGAATATATATCTGTCTGTGCATCAAGGCCTGGGAACAGTGTTAGTTATTATTGCAATAAAAGCAATATTCATGTTGGGATAAAATTTGTGAGATTTAAATTCCTTTGACACAGATAAGGATTTGTTGGAGAAGGATTTTTATTTTACCTCCCTTACGATTATATATATATATAGCAGAATAATAAAATGTGATATTAAAATATTGGGAAATGGTTTAACATAGAATATCTTGCTGTTTTAGTTCAATGTTTCTGTTACATGGACAAAATAGTTTGATGAACTTTTTTTAAAGAAAAGAATTTGTCAACATTTTCTGTAGGATTTTAAGCTTTATACTCATTATTAAAGAAACTTGACCATCCACAGTTGAAATGATCATAACTTTTTCAATTAATTTAAAGATGAAAAAACATTGTGTAATGCTATAGTTGATTCTAGACAATTCTCATGCTACCTATACAGTTCTTTCATATTTTTCTAAAATGCCTCAATAAAAGGAATTTATAGCATTTCTTTAATCCTCAGGTATGACATTAAATTCCTACCTTTATTTTTGTTTTTCCTTTATTTGCCTCTTTTAGCTAAACGTTACTAAGAAAATCCTTAATATTGAAAAGAAAACATCAAAGGTTTAAAGGCCATCAGCTTCATTGATCTTACATGATTATAGTTACTATCTATCATATCACTGAAAGATAATAACATAATGTTGAAAATATGTGAAAACATTTCTCTATTACTTCTGAACATAAAATGAATTTGTTATACTTCATTTTAAATAATTACTGGCTTTAGCATAAATTATATTAACTGCAAATTTATATTTTTCAAGTATTATCAATGTGTTCATGATATTAATGCACTAGAGTTATTCCTCATATGTGGATAAAAATATCATTGATACATTATTCTTAAGTACACATTTGTTAACAATTTCCCAGAGAAATTTGTAGTCAGATTATACATTGTTACTTCAGGGTTTGCATGAAGAAAGATGCAATGAGTTTTACACTATCATTGGCTATAAAATAGCCTGTTATATTCATAGGCAATACTTCTATTTAATGAAATATCAGTCAAAGATCTTGCCAATTTGTTAAATAAGCTCATTTTGTGATGACATGTAGGGTATCGACCCAAGGGTAAAATATATTATTGCGGGTTAAGCCACTGTCTTTAGAGTCAAGACAGGCTAATTACTAGCTCTGAGATCTTGAGTAAATCACACAAAACCTCTTAAGTTTAGTTTCATCATTTTTTTTAAGGTTTTTAAATGTGTTGTTTTTTGCCATGTGTGTGGCATATAAAGTGCAATTAATAATAGGTAAGTACAAAAATAATAGGTAGGTACAAACAGCTCCACCAAACACAACAAGTTATACAAACATCTAATTTTATGGGTGATTGGATTAATAGGATAAAGTTAAGAGCTCCAACAGGATTTTGAATGGGGATAAATGGACCATTAATTCTCCAAATTGGCGTCAATCAACATCACTGTGGGTTTTGAAAAGTAGAGATTGTTATGCCCCACTCAAGAGAATTTAAATTCATAATCTTGAAATGTACAATTTTCAAAAGCTGTCCTGCTGACATTGCCATGTAAATATCTTTGGGGCGTTTTGAAGTGGAGAAGCGCTAAACATCTCTTTCTTACAGTGATCTCATTTGAACTGCCTCATAAATTTTCCCAATTATCTCATATTATTTATTCTGGAAAATTAGAGAATGAATTCTCTCACTTTTCCTTCGGAAAAGGTTTACACTTAGCTCTTCATTTACACTTAGTTTTACACTTAGTTAAGCTTAACAAAGAGGGGAAAACCAAACGGATGGTGTGTGGAGTATTGAAGGATCTCACTGTTATAACTGTATGGGAGGCATTTTATTGGCAGGGAGACTGAGGACTGAACTAAGGCCCATAATGTTTGCACAATAGTAATAATCATGGCAGTTTATTAACTGTCATTCTTATTAGAATGACAAGAATATGGGGACAAATTGGGAAAGGCAGAAAAAGCCTAAAATTTTGGTCTTTGAGTTATATTTTTTTAGTGTTTATTTATTTTTGAAGGGGGAAGGGCAGAGAGAGAGAGACAATCCCAAGCAGGCTCCATGCTGTCAGCACAGAGCCTGATGAGAGGTTTCAATTCATGAACTGTGAGATCATGACCTGAGCCAAAATCAAGAGTGCAACACTCATACTGTAGCATGTAGCTCTCTAGGAAATTAAATAATGTCTAGAAAAAGGTAACTGCTTTCCACAAAAGATTAAGCTACTTAAAATTAACAGAAAAAAAAATTTGGAGATGCATCTAGTGATTATAACAGGGTCTGCTGTAATGGTTTCCATCGTTGGATTTGTACTGAAATTGCATGAGCTGCTTTCAGAAATTATCTGGTTCCTGATGTGGGAAACAAAGGCAGAAGGAAGTGTAGATAAAGTTAAATTACCTTATAACCTGCAGCCCATTGACAAATACTTGAGGCAGGTGAGTAAAACATTCCTCCAGGAACTCCCTAATGTGTTAATGTTAATGCTTTGCTAGAGGGTAAAAACAACCTTAGCTAGGCTTCCAGGATCCTGTGAGTCTTCCCTAGCATATGAAAATTCTTTCATAAACCTCCCCAACTCCCAAGCATATAATCAGTCTTTCCTGACCACCTAGGGTGTCTCTTCCTCCCCAGGGGTCCTGTCCCTGCGCTGTAATAAAACCACTTTTTTGCACCAAAGACATCTCACGAACTTCTTGGCCATAGGCTCCAGATTCCCACCACAAATCCAAAACCCACATCAGTCCCCACATAAGATCAACTAATTATTTGAAGCACAGAATAAGCATCAGTATTATTTTACTTTATGTTATTTTAATTGCTAATACAGTAAAAATAACTTTGTGTGTGTATAGGCCTATGAATTACATAACACATGCACAGTTTGTTTAAACCACAATCAGAGTGAGGGCAGAAAACAGTTCCATCATCCCCAAAACTACTACTTTGAGTTATCCCTCTGGAGTAACATCCTTCTCCACCCTTAATTCCTGGTAACCACAAATCTGCTCTTTCTCTTTCTTTCTTTTCAGGAATGCCATATAAATGGAACCATGCAGCATGCAACCTTCCAAGCAAATTTCTTTCATTCAGGAAGAAAAAAAATGGTAAACTCACTCTTATTTTCATAGTCTTCTACTCTAATCTGCTTGTTACTGTTTGCTTTTCTGACACCATGAATAACTGTGAAATTTACTATGTCAAGGTTTAATTGCTGCATTCTGTAGATGAGACATGGTGGACTGTGATTACTCCATCTTAGCTAGAACCTGCTGTGGTAAAGCCTCTCCCTAAGGAATGTGGTGAAAATTTCTAGACAAGGGAAGGCAACCTGGCTATGTGTGGGGCATTCCTCATGACTCTGGAACATAAACCACACATTCAGAATGTATCTTATCATATATGAGAGACAAAGGGGCAAAAATTGTACAAAAATCAACCTCCCTCTGCGCTTGGGGCTCAGCCTTTTGGGTCTTAGCCTGCTGAGCCCATGCTGGCATGAATAAAGTTGCTTCTTGAAAAGAAAAGCCTTGGTGTCCCGACTCTCTGTGTGTAACTCACCGCTACATTTCATGGGGCTCATCCAGGATGTGGAGAAGGTGTTTCACCTACCTTTTTGCCAGGATACAAACCTCAGGGCACCAGGAGAGGTGACCTCACCTGGTGTCAATGGACCACTTGATCCGTAGGAGACTAGCCCCTCCTGGTGCCCCAGGGTGAGGGCCCCCAGAAGCACAAAGGAACCTGGTGAGGCCCAGGAACTACCTCAGGGAATATCACCTGTCATACTGGTAAGAACCTGGGTTAATTTGGGTAGACCTGCCTCTAAGAGGCAGAAGGGAGGCCTGATCACCTCCCAGAGTTGCCCTCTAAGGCGCTGGGCACTGGGCAGTGCGTTGGAGTTGCTGTGTGACTTTATGTGAATGAGACAAACAGTGGAAAGTTTCTAACCTGACCAGTGGGCCAAAGCAAGTGTTGAGTCCCAATCCACAGTTCATGTGGCTCAGGGCAGCATCAGACTTCCTCAGAAGTCTGATCCCAGTCAGGGCTTGACACTGAACCCACCAATGCTAAGAGGCGCCTGAAATATCTCTGAGAGGAGAGCAGATGAATGATGAAGCGAGTGTGTGTCCTCTCCAAATTAATCCCTCCTTTCCCCCTTTTTCCTCTCTTGTGCATGAAAGTTGTCCATTAGGGGGAGGAAATGGGTGGAAAGCACAGTAAACCTACTCCCCTAGAGTGTATGTTGAGGAATTTCAAAAAAGGATAGTCAGGAGATTATGGTATTAAGTTAACTCCCAGAAAGTTCCATACATTCTTTGAAATTGATTGGCCATCGTTCGGGTTGGGCTGGCCCTCGAGGTTTCACTTGATAAGGAACTAGTTAGCCGAGCGTTCAGGGTCACTGTGGGGGATCCAGGCCACCCTGACCAATTTCTTTACATTGACTGTTGACAAGACCTGGTCCTATCCCAGCCACCTTGCCTAAAAGTCTCTATTGAAGAGAACTGTAAAGTTATGATGTCTCATGTCACAGCATCCTCCAAATACCAGCCAAAAACTGAAAAACCCATATTGTTGGGAGATCCTGAGGGGACCCCACTGCCATATGCCCCACTGTACCCCTCACTGCCACCTGTGCCTCCAGCCGCCCAAGCTGCTGAAACCCCACTGAAGCCTGCCCCTAGTCCCAGGGTCTTGCCATCTCTAACACTTCTGGCTTCTCCAGATGTGACTGGATCACTCAGACCACAGGTCCTAACCTCATACACCCCTGATTGAAGGTGACTAGAAGATTAGGCCAGCAGAGACAGTCCTTCCCTGCAGCAACACCAGGGAGCCCTACTGATGCCACTGAAGGAAACCAGGGGATGTATCTATTAGGATCACAAAGGTCAGATCCAAGGTGCAAAGCATGTTTTTGTATACCCAACCCTTTACCATTATGGATCTCCTAAATTAGAAACACCATAATCCCCCCTATATAGATAAGCCCCAGGCTATGATTGAACTAATGCAGTCCATAATTTACACCCATAAGCCTACTTGGATGGACTGCCGCCAACTCTTCCTGACCCTCTTCAACATGGAGGTGTGTCACCAAATTACCCAGGCAGCCCTAAAATGGTTAAAGGAGAATGCCCCAGCTGGGATGCTAGACACCTAGGCTTATACTCAGGCTCACTTCCCTGGGGAGGACCCCAAATGGGACCCAAATGATTCAAATGTAGATGGAGGGCTCACAAGGACTGAACAGTATCAAGAAGCCCTTTTATTTGACATGAAGGAAGAAGAGGGGGAAGGCCATAAATATGAGTAAAACATCAGAAGTGCTCTGAGCCAGTTCTATGAGGGCCCGAGCCACTTCTATGAGAGACTATGTGAGGCATTTCATCTGTACACCCCTTTTGATCCAGAGATGTCTGTTAAACCAGTGGATGGTCAGTGAGTCTTTTGTAGGTCAGGCCCAAGGGGACATCAGGTGCAAGCTGCAAAAGCTAGAGGGTTTTGCTGGCATGAATACTAGTCAGTTGTGGGAAGTAGCAACTAAGGTGTTTGCCAACCATGACCAGGCGGTGCAGAGGGAAGAACACCAGAAGATACAGAAAAAGGCAGACTTCTTAGCTGCTGTCTTGGTGGAACAGTCAGAGTGTTCCCAGGAAGTTGCCCTGCAGGGATGGGGCTATGGCCAAAAAGGGGAACTAGGACAGGATCATCTCGCCCAAGACCAAAGTTAGGACAGGACCAGTATGCTCACTGTTGTCAGGAGGGCCACTGGAAAAATGAGTGCCCCCTATGTCTGGGTAATTCTCAGTAGAGCCCCAAGCAGAAAGAAAGAGGCCATGTGGTCCAGGGCCAGTACCAACCAGCATCACAGCCTCAGGGGCCCCAAAGATGATTTTGTGGGGCTAACCAACATGAAGGGCCATGAGACCAGGATCTATTTTGTTAGGTCCCCAAGAGCCTATGGTTTGAATTAATGTGCAGGGGTTGACCCATTGACTTCATGGTAGATACTGGGACAGAACGCTCAGTGGTAACCCAAACCATGAGGCCCTTCTCACAGGGACAAGCCACCATTGTGAGGGCCATGGGCAATAGGACATGCTGTCCCTTCCTGATGCCTCAGCAATGCAACTTGGGCAGCCATGAAATCATCCATGAATTCCTGTATCTCCCCAATTGCCCTGTGGCTTTAATGTGTTGAGACCTTTGGGGAAAGCTGCAGGCCCAGATAACTTTCAACTCCCACAGAAACCTGCTCTGACCCTATGAAAGCAGAAGCAAAGATTATGACACTCATGATTCCCCAAGGGGAAGAATGGTGCCTCTACAGTTTCATGGAGGAGCCACAACAGGGACCTGAGCTGCCCTACAGAGTACTGGGGGTGTGGGCTGAGGACACACCAGGACTGGGCCAGAAAACCCATGCATTCACCTAGAAGTAGTGCAGACCCTAAACCCTGCAACCCTACTGCCTGTCAGGCCAGGTCAACCAGATCATTACTGCATGGAAGTCATGGATGAGGTGTTCTTCAGCAGACCAGACTTGAGGGACCAGCCCCTCAAGGACCCCGATGATATTTCACCAACAGTTGCAGTTTTGTAAAAGAGGGAGAACACCTTGCAGGGTTCTCCATAGTGACCTTGAATTCTATCACTGAGGCACAGGAAGTGGCCTAACTTGTTCTAAAAGAAATCATTCCTCAATTTGGGTTCCCTATCACTATGGGATCAGATAACGGGCCAGCACGAGTGGCTGAAGTGGTGCAGCTGGTGGCAAAGGGGTTAAAGATCACCTGAAAGTTACACACAACATACAGACCCCAGAGCTCTGGGATGGTGGAACAAATGAACTGTACCCTGAAGCTGCAATTACATAAACTATGTCAGGAAACCTACCTACACTGGGACCAGGTGTTGTCAATCACTTCGTTAAGAATCAGATGTAGCCCCACTAAGCAGATGGGGTTCTCCCCTTATGAAATCCTTTATGGGCACTTTATGGGTGCCTTCCCCCCTGTTATCAAGGTTATAATGGGGGATCTAAATGAGACAGGTAATCTAACCCTAAAGCAACAGATGAGGGCTCTTGGCTCTACCCTAGCCACCTTACACCCCTAGGTTAGGGAGTTAGGGAGCAATTACCTGAATCCGACCATAGATGCTCACTCCTGAAAACCAGAGATGCTGTATGGGTGAAGGAGTGGAATGTCCAACCCCTAAAACCCCTCTGGAGGGGCCTGTTCACTGTCATTTTGTCCACCCATACTGCAGTAAAGATAGCCAAAGTGGATCCCTGGATTCACCACAGCAGAATGAAGCCGGCATCTCGAAACTGGGAGTGCATTCCTGATCCATCAATGCCCTGCAAGCTGACTATACGAAAGGAACAATTTGCAACTCCAGAGGCTCTGGGAGGCTGCAGCCCTGCTTTAGTCACTCCAGAAAGTGACTAATCTACACACAGCAGAAGCTTGAGGAATCAACGGTCCAGTGGAACAAAAAGACTGTCCTTATTTTCTATATGTTTCCTTACTGTGATGCACTGTCACCCCTTGTGTCATGCCTTGCCTCTCCAGAGGCTGCCCTGACCACCTGAAAGTATGGTGAGAGTTTGTGTTAGCACTCACCTTCCCTTTGTAGATAGGATCCTTCATTGGTATTGGTTGCTTCTAATCTGGACCCCTTATGTAGACCTAGATCTCTCATCAAGTGACCCATGTATTCACGTACCCAAGTTAGGCCAGGGAGTCCCTTGCACCTTACTATACCATACCCGCTTCTCCAATATTATGGTCTCCATCCAATATTATGGTCCTACCACCTGGGCAGAGGATGGGTCCTGGGGCTACTGCACTCCCACTTACATGCTAAAGCACATAATCAGACTGCAAGTAGTTGTAGAAATTATAACCCATGAAACTGCCAGAGCTCTTAACTTATGAGCCAAGCAGCAGAACAAAATGTGCAATGCTATCTATCAAAATTGCTTGGCCTTAGATTATTTGCTTGCTTCTGAGGGAGGAGTTTGTGGAAACTTTAACGTGAGCAACTGCTGCCTACAGATGGGTGATGAAGGAAAAGTCATAGAGGAGATCACAGATTAAATGAGAAAGGGCTCATGTCCCAGTCCAGACCTGGAAAGGTTGGGACCCAAGGAGTTATTCAGAGGATGGTTTTCAACTCTTGGGGGATTCAAAATCCTTGCAAGAATCATCCTCTTTATTTTGGGAGCTTGCTTGCTTCCTTGCCTAGCTTCCCTGGTTATACTGTCTGTCACCAGCCTCACTGAGGTAATGGTCAAAAGGAAAACGAACACACATGTGATGATGTTATGGAAATATAAACCTCTAAACCAAGATGATGCTCTTTGACCCAAAATAGGGGGTCCAAACATCAAAGGGGGGAATGTGGTAGAACTCCTCCCTAAGGAATGTGGTGAAAACCTCAAGACAAGGGAAGGCAATCTGGCTATGTGCACGTGTGCGACTCTCCTCATGGCTCTGTAACATAGACCACACATTCAGACTGTATGCTACCATATATGGGAGACAAAAGAGCAAAAATCATACAAAAGCCAACCCTGTGCTGCACTTGGGGCTCAGCATTTTGGGTCTTAGCCCGCTGAGCCCATGCTGACATGAATAAAGCTGCATCCTGGAAAGAAAAGTCTCAGTGTCCCGACTCCCTGTGTGCCACTTAACCACTACACTGCCCCCTCCTCCAGCTTGTAAATATGCTTCACACTTCTATACAAATGCAGGATTGATAAATGCAGTTCTAGGGCACCCAAATTGATGCAAAATGTGGAATAAATAGGGGAGAAAATATTAAATTAGTCATTGTTACAGTTCAACAATTCAGGGTTTTTCGAAGTAGAATTTAGCTACTTGCATCAA
The DNA here is from genome assembly GCF_046562875.1 of Panthera onca. Lineage (NCBI taxonomy): Eukaryota > Metazoa > Chordata > Mammalia > Carnivora > Felidae > Panthera > Panthera onca. Next base: position 179,506,835 of record NC_138339.1, read on the forward strand.
AAGCCACATGGGGTGTTTGTTTAGAGCACAGGTTATAAGGACAAAACCTGATACACAAAATAAGAATCTCTGAGAACTGGGTCTAGATACCTCTATATAAAAGGTACCTAAATAATGCTTATTCACCCTTAAGTTTGCAGAACAAAGACTTAATGGGGATATAGGAATGATTCTAATCCAATTTCAGACTCTACCATCTTCCCATTATTGTATAAATCACATAATCTCTCTACACTCACATGTGAAATTCAGTTCAATAAGCCAACGAATACTTCTTACTGCATATTATTAATAACACACATTGTAATTCATTAACATAACTATTAATTAGTCGTTCTTAGTATTTATTAATATTCATATATATATACCATTTGTATAGAATACACATAGTTCTAAAACTTGTAATGTCATACATGAACAAAAACAAATTATCTTCAGAAACTTATACTCTAGAGAGTGAAGTGAAATAATAAGAATACTAAACTAGAATTCTTTTTTAGAATGCTAGGACATGAAAAATGATGTGGAAAAATAAATACTGCAGGGTAATGGGGACTGAGAGAGAGTTGTATTTGGTAGAAGACTATGAGGTTAAGAAGAGTGGTTAAGATAGTCCCCACTATACAAATGTATTTTTTAACAGATTTTTAGGTGGTGAGGGAGTAAACCAAGTGGCTAACTTGAAGAAGGGTATTCAAGCATTTCATAACTCCATGTATATGCCATGCCTCAGAAAGAGCAAGGGGAGTGTGTGTGTGTGTGTGTGTGTTTTGTGTGTGCGTGTGTGTGCGTGTGTGTGTGTGAGTGTGTGTGTGTGTGTGTGTGTGTGTGTGTGTGTGTGTGTGTGTTTAGAAGAGGAGAGAGAGACAGAGAGGAAGGAAGGAGAGAGGAGGGAGAAGGAGAAAAATAGTATAAGATGAGCTCAGAGAAGAAATGGAATTCAGATCACACAAAACTTTAGGTAAGTTTGACAATCATTTTCAGCAAAAATGGAGAGTTGAATAATCATCAACAAATTCCTTCTTTTCTTTTAAAAGATTTTTTTTAATGTTTACTTATTTCTGAGACAGTGTGACAGAGCATGAGTGGGGAGGGGTGGAGAGAGAGGGAGACACAGAATCAGAAGCAGGGTCCAGGCTCTGAGCGGTCAGCACAGAGCCTGACGCAGGGCTCAAATCCACAAACCGTGAGATCATGACCTGAGCCAAAGTCAGATGCTTAACTGACTGAGCCACCCAGGTGCCCCAACAAATTCTTTCTTTTCAACTTCATCATCTTTAGAGAAACCTTGATTATGCTTGTCCTTCACAATTTTATATAGATTCTAGAAATGTCTTGTAAAACTTATTAAAATTAAGAAAAAATATTTTGATATTTTGGTTGGAATTGCTTTGATACTCTAAATTTGAAGAGCATGTACAATTTTATGCTGGGTCATTTCATCTATTTATTAAGGTACTTCATAAAACTAAAAACTAAAAACTATGAACAGTTTTGCATACCTTTTAAAAAGATACATTCCTAAGTACCTAATCATTTGTTGCTGATGCAAATGTTATCTTTTAATTAATTTCATTTTCTTAAGTGTATTAATGTATAGAAAAAATAATCTTTTATATTGATCTTATATCAATGATACTGTTAACATCCTTAAAAGTTCAAATAATATTCTCTATAATCACTTGAACTTTCCATAAAGGTAAATATTCCACCTCAGAATCATGACAGTGTTGCTTTATAATCCTTTTAAATTTTTTTTTGATTTTGTTTTTCTTTATTGGAACAAAAAGTGCTGGCAAAAACAAAAAAAAAAATCAAAGAATTTTTTTTTGAAAAAAATATTCGCTGTTGAGCATGATGTCAAATATAAGATAATACAGGTAATCTTTATCAATTAATAGAAGCTTTATTTCTAAATCCTAAAAAAAAGTTTTATTTTTAATTCCATGTTTTTCTACCCAATTATAATCCTCTCAAAGTGTAATGACATTTATTCTCAGGATGGGACATTTTATTTCACCATTAGCAATTTTATAAAGTACAGTTAATTTATAAATATAAAACTTTCTGATGAGTACACAACCAGTCACTAGCCTTTTACCAATTGATCAAAAAGAAATATAAACGCATTACTCATTTTTGCTTAAATTACTTTGATTTATCATTTAATTATAAAAACAACTTATTCTCTAGAACCATACAAGAATCAAAACAAAAAAATAAAGTCATTCTATAGTTATATATCAAACGTGCTTTCATCATGTTGCTTCATACAACAAATTATTGTTTAAATTTCCGTAATTACCACTAAATAAACATATATAGATATTATAAATAAAATCAGTGAAAATTTGTAGATTTGAGTATTTCACGACAAATACTTTCCATTTACTGTTCCATTTAACCCTTGCAATACTTAACTGATGCAGGTACTGTTACTAACTTCATTTCAAATCAAGAATCCCAGGTTTAGAGTAGAGGATTAGCTAAACTCACATAGCCACTAAAAGTTAAGTGATGGAACTGAGTTTCTAATCCAAACAGCCTGTCTCCAAAACTCACATATTTAAGCATTTTGCAATATTTCACAAATATTTAGTGAATATTGTTAATCTCCAATACAGGAATATGGTAACAAAGGTATTCTATGCCTGTTTGATGTATACCACATGATAAAGTCAAGTTGAAATACTCTGTTGTAGAATATAATTATTAAAAGACTGGGCTATGAAATAGACCTTTTAAGAGGTCCATTCCACTATGCATCTTACTTATATGACCTTGCACAGAAGTCAGGGAAATTGAATGCCCATGGCAAATACTAGGATGTAGACATTCATAAACTAGGGAAATTGAATTTCTGAATAAAGTGGGGAAGGCAGTAATCCAAGATGATCAAACTTCATGCTCCCAGATCTCCTTAACTAGAAACTCAGCAATTTCAATGTTTATTTGCTATTTATAGAACTTTGTTAAACTCCTCCCTTTTGATATTTTATAAATGCATGCTTCTTTTTAAGTAAAAATTGTATCTTTCCATATTTGAACAGTCTTAACATATGTGTTTCAAAATATTGGTTAGATTTATATATACAATGAGTTTCCTTTAGAAAGACTAGAAATTACTACTATCTAATTGCTGAATATATTGTTTGTTTGTTGTTGTTGTTGTTTAGCACTGGATTTCTTCATGAGCTTTGACATTTCTGTTTGCAAGTTCATTTAAAGTATTTTCTTTGAAAGGTGAGAGATTATTAGTCCATTGTTTTGTTTTATTTTTCTCTCTCCCTCTAGCTGTGGTCCTCACTGTCTAGTGATTTTTGTTTCTCAGCTCACACTAAAGCACCAGGTTTTAAATCTGCCTTCAGTATTATTTTCTAGGACTGACATTGAGAACATGTCTGATCTCATCATAAATTCAGTGGGTTTGTGACTCACTCCTGAAAGCCATATGATATTTATTGTCTCCTGCTTCCCTTTCCCCAACCCTTTAGATAGAGACACATCCCATTTGGTATATGCACAGATAGATACATTCTTCTCTGTCTGCCTAACCTTTCAGGAGCTTTTCCAGGAATCTATCTTAACTAAGTCTACCTGGTACCATATAACCATGTTTGTTAAAAAATTTACCATTTCTATTTTGTTTTTAATTTTTCCAATTTTATTGAGTAGTAATTGACATACATCACTGTATCAGTTTAGTATACAGAAAAATGGTTTCATTTATATAGGTTGTGACATAATTACCACAATAAGTTCATCATCCATTTTCTCATACAGATACAGTAAAAGAAAAGAATAAAATATAAGGGGAAACTTTTTTCTCCTTATGATGAGAACTCTTAGGATTTACTCCCTTAACAAGTTTCCTATAGATCATACAGCAGTGTTAGCTGTGGTCATCACGTTGTATATTACATCCCTATCACTTATTTATCACATAACTGGAAGTTTGTACCTTTTGACCACCTTCTTCCAATCCTCCCTTCTCCCACACCCCTATCTTTAGTAACCACAAGTCTGATCTCTTTTTCTATGAGTTTGTTTTGTTTTTTGATTACACTACATACAAGATCAAAAAGTATTTGTCTTTTTCTGACAGATTTCACTTTGCATAATAACTTCAAGTGCCATCTATATTATTACAAATAGTAGGACTTCCTAATTTTTGTGACTGAATAATATTCCTTTGTGTGCATGTGTGTGTTATTTATCCTTTCATCCATAAGTGGACACTTACATTGTTACCATGTCTTGGCTACCATAAATAATGCTGCTATGAACAAGGATTTTCAGATATCTTTCTGAGTTAGTGTTTTTGTTATCTTTGGATACATTCCCAGAAGTAGAATTGCTAGATCACATGGTAGTTCTATTTTTAATTTATTGGGGAATCTTCATACTTCATTAGCATTGGACTGCTACTAAGTTCTCTCCTTTCTCCTGTCAGCTTAGGATGGCACAAAAAAGGAGCTTAATCTTTCTCCAGCTGTCTGCCACTCAGGAAAGGAAAACTCAGTATGACTGGTAAAACCAGAGTTTTTTTTTTTTTTTATTAGCAAGTTGAAGCTTATGAATTTGCATCATTTTATCTGGTGATGTTTTGTTATTCAATGAAAACACAGGACTACATTTATGGGATTTTTAAAATTAAATTTTGGCTCTGGAGTCAGAAAGTAAAATTATGAACTAAACTTAAATCCCAATGAATGTGAGAAAAAGCCAAAATATTTTTTAAAAGGGAATCTCTTCCTAGAAATGTAGAAGAGAAAAAAAATATTTAGTAAAATAGCTAACAAGAGTTAAAATAAAAATAAAAGGAAAACAATGTAAAAACATTAAGATCATTTAAATGACAATAATAATGTTTTGGCATTCCAGTATCAAATGGGTATCAGATACCTAGGAAAATATTGGCATATATTAAGGCCTTGATAGATTATCTTATTTTCAGCACATTAGATATCCCTGTCTATGAAGATGTTCCATTCCTAGTCTTTTGATGTTATGACTGGCCACATGACATTTTGATTTGGCCTAGTTTGCTTCCCTCTTCCTTAGCCCCATCAAAGTTCCAGAGAGAAGTTCTGCTCTACCAGAGTGGCTCCATGAGTTAAGAGCCAAATAAACCTACTGTGGCAATGTTATATGAGCAAGAAGAGCAGGCCAGTGTGGCTGGAGTAGAGGGAATGAAGTGGGAGGAGAATGAAGTGGTGTCTGGGAGGTAACGAGCCAGTTTATGCGTAGCCTTGTAAATTGTAAATTTGCTTTTTACTTTGGTTGAAGTGGGATGTCATTTCAGTATCTCAAACTGAGCAACAACATAACCTGATTTATATTTTTAAAGGTTTATTCATACTACTGTGTTGGAGACAGATTCCAAGAGAACACTGGGAAGAAGTTGTTGTCTAGGCACGAGATGATGAGGGTTGGACCAAGGTAGTGACAGTGGAGAAATGAGACATAGGGAGATTCTAGATGAGTTTTGTAAATAGAGTTAACAGAAATTTTTGCTGAATTACATGTGAGTTATAAGAGAAACGTAACCTGAAATCTACCTCCAACATACATGCTTTCATAATGTCACTAATGACCTCCATGTGACTAAATTCAATGGAATTCATGTTTATTATCTTATATTACCTTACATAAGCTTCTATCAACACTTGTCAACTCTTTTATTGAAACACTTTTTTTACAGCAATCTCTGTGCACCCCACTCCCCAGGTTTTCTTCCTTTTCCTCTGGATGTCCTTTTTCTCTTTCTCAGGCTCATTTTCCTTTTTCCCCACATGAATTTTGAAATTTATTAAACTACATTTGTGCCTACTTATCAACTTTGCATTGAGTATTTTCCCTGAGGAATTTTATTCACAAACATGTCATTGAATGCTATTTATTTACAGAAATTCCTGATCTCATATCCACTGCTCACTCTTCTCTATTCTCCATATTCATACAGTAGAGTCTACTTGGAACAGTTCTTTTTTTTTAACATCAAAAGTGCCTTAAAAATCAACACATCAAAAAAAAAATTGTGATTTTCCTTTCCCCTCCACCTTATCAAATTGCAAGATTCCAATTCAGTGCAACACCATTCGTGCAGGTGAGCAAGCCAGAAAAATATCTGCCATCCTATCACCTTCCTCTTCCTCACCACTTACTACTTAAGTGAAATCCAATCCATAAAGTATACATGTGATTTCTCCATCTTCACTGCCAATATGCCTCTTCCTTTACAACATCACCAAAGCCTAGATTACTCCAATAACTTTCAGTAGACTCTCAACATCCAATAAAGTCTTTATGGGTCAATAATGATTATTTATTTTCAAATAAAATTATCTTAATATTAACTATATTTCAAAAATTCTTTATTTTTTCTCTAAGTTTAGAAACTAGTGTCCTATAGGATATGACAAAATCCCTGACTTCATACCCATCTCCATCTCAAACCTCCCTCACCATCACCTTCACTCTTGAGGCTCCATAACACAGGACTTTTAGCAATTCAGATGCACCTTTTATTTCCAACAGCAAGGATTTTGGACATTCTATGCCCTTTTCCTGAATTACACTGTTTATCTACAACCTCATATGATTCAAATTTCAAGTGTTATTTACAGATAGAACAATATGCTCTATGCATAGTTTAACACTACCTCCAAGCTTACTTTATTTACTGAATTGTCTGAATAATATTTTGTCAATCTTAATAGATTATACAGTTTGGTCACCTTTACACTCTTATCCTGAGCATGGTACCCAGGCAAAATAAATATTTATTGAATTAATTAATGCAATTCATATCACTATATGCTATAGGAAATCATAATCTGTTCCCCAAACCTTCAACAAATATCACCTGTGTATATCAGATTGTGTTAATTCCATTAAACACTTACACATACACAAAAGGAAGACTTACTTAAAACCAGGCTCTGAAGACAAGGATATAAAATGATAAGAGATTATTGTTATTGAGAGAAGAGTGTTAAGTGGGAAGTTTTAAAAATAACATGGCCATTGCTCTTGTTGACTATGACATTAATAGGCAATGCATAAACTGATTATTTATAAATAAAGATGAAATGATTTTTGTTTTCCAATCCAGAAGTCATTAGAAACAATATCTATCCAAATGAATGTTAATTCTGCATCTTTAAATTTATCTGTTAAAAATAAAATGAATTTGGGGCGCCTGGGTGGCGCAGTCGGTTAAGCGTCCGACTTCAGCCAGGTCACGATCTCGCGGTCCGTGAGTTCGAGCCCCGCGTCAGGCTCTGGGCTGATGGCTCGGAGCCTGGAGCCTGTTTCCGATTCTGTGTCTCCCTCTCTCTCTGCCCCTCCCCCGTTCATGCTCTGTCTCTCTCTGTCCCAAAAATAAATAAAAAACGTTGAAAAAAAAAATTTAAAAAAAAATAAAATGAATTTCATTTGAAAAAGAAAAATGTTTCAAAGAGTCTCAAGATCATTATTATAATAAGTTCAAGTTACTTTAGTCTTGGGTTTAGCATCACTGTGAAAAGAAAGAAGGCTATTTAATTAGTGGATTAACACACTCCATTAAATTGGTGTTTTTTAAAGAAAATGCCAAAATTGTAAAAGAGAAAATCAAATCACATCATCGCTTTGAATAAATATAACTATATGCCATAAAATTTCTTTGAGGAAATTTCCTTGAACTAGAGTTGGCACACCAAAAACAAAACAAAAAAGGGGAAAAAAAGCTAGATAACACTCTATAATTATTGAAATAAAATGGTCAATGTCCACGATCTCCCTCACACATCATCTTTATCATTACTTTTTACCAAGTCAATTGAGAAGTTCAGAATTATATTTCAAACTTAAGTTGAAAAGCTGAGCTCTAAATGAGAAACAGATAATTTGGGCTGAGTATGTGTTAAACAGGAAAGCATATCAGGGTCTTTAATATCATCAATTTATAGCACTAAATTTAAAATGAGAAATAGAAATCACAGAGAAATATATTAATATATTTATTGAATATATAGCTTTCATCTTGATGTAAACGTCTCTGTTTCTTAGTCCCCAAAATATCTGTGATGTACACTATATTTGGAAAAAGTATGTGACTGCATGTTTCTAGCACTGAGTCCTTACAGGATTTCTCCAGCTTGGATATAAGCAAAGCCCAGATTCAGTAGCTGAAATATCCCTCTGTATAGAATGTCTAAAGGGAACAATTTTGTTACATGTATTTTTGGTACTTGGTTTGTTTTGATGAGTTTCTCATATCCCAGTGAATTGTAGCCTTTCTTCTGGCAAATGAAGGATGCATGAAATCTCGATGTCTTAAAACTATCTCATTTTGGGGCGTCTGGGTGGCTCAGTCGGGTGAGCAGCCGACTTCGGCTCAGGTCATGATCTTGCACTCCGCGAGTTCGAGCCCCGCATCGGGCTCTGTGCTGACAGCTCAGAGCCTGGAGCCTGTTTCAGATTCTGTGTCTCCCTCTCTCTCTGACCCTCCCCTGTTCATGCTCTGTCTCTCTCTGTCTCAAAAATAAATAAACGTTAAAAAAAAATTAAAAAAAAAAACTATCTCATTTCAAGTTCACAGCAAGACCTCTTAAAGTAGAGATAATTAATCAATATCAGGTAAATTAATCAATATCAGGTGAATAATTAACACTTACAAATAAATTAACCAGTGTGAGTTATTTTAAAACTCCAAAAATGATCTTACTAACATCATACTATTAAATGTTTGTCATTTATTTTACTACACTGAAATTACGGATTTGTGGATGGAGTTCTTAAATGCAAAATGCATAGTAGCAAAAAAGAAATAGCAAATTAGAGTCTGATCACAAATGGTCTTTAAAATTAAATATAAGTGAAGAATGAGCCAAACCGGAGCTTTTTTAAAAATAGCTTTATTGTTTTTCCATTATCTTAAGAAAATATCATATTATACCAAAAATGGGAAAAATGTCTAATGCTGATAATGGTGTAAAAGCGCTCAGGTGCCATTTTGGCAAGTTTGAGAACCATTTTTAATTGATTAATTAATTTATTTATTTATGTTTTTTGTTTTTGAAAACCATTTTTAATTTGGATTAACCAAAAATAGTATTTGCTAAAGCACATCAACTCAGACTGTCAAACATGTATAAGAAGTATATGAATCTATTAAATTTGGGGTTCTATCTTGGGTCATACTGTGCCAAATAATATCCATCCAGAGACTATTTAAGACGTCAGAGAAGTAGGGGGACCCTGGGCTTTCCTCATCCTTTAAACACAGGTATATAGAGGTCAGATTACTTGAAACACCCAGGAAATTGATCTGCAGCATGCAAAAGGATTTTCACAGTTCGAGGGAGACAGCTTGGCAGGTGCCAGGTGCACGGATGTGAATTGGAAGAGAAAAGAATGGTGGTGGCATGGAGGAAAGTAAGCCTTTTCATGGAGAGACAAAGCAGAGAGAGACAGAAGTATTGAGACAGTGCAGCACTGAGTTAGCACAAGAGGAAAACCTCTCTGGACCCCAGACTGGGAAGCAAAAAGTACTGAGTATCCCAGTTCTTTTTTGCAAACAGCTTTTGGAACTCAGTCTCTGAGGTTTTGGAAGTGTGCAACTTTCTCTGGAGCTGAGGCACATGCTCCTGGGGAGGAGGGAGCTGGCCCCAGTGTGCATAGCATGGGGTGTGTGCTCTGGGAAAGAACAGTCACTTTGCTGGAGTACTTTTGGAAGCGGGTTTATTACTTTCTCAAGGAAAAAAAAAAAAAAAAACACTGTCGATGCCAACCAAAGGCCTTTCATCAGCAGGGTGGAGTTACTCCAGAGGAGGAGAGTAGAACCATGCCATGCTTAGTCCTTTAAGACACTGGGTTTTGAACCCCAATCGCATGCCAAAGAAAAAACGCAGGAGAGTTGTGGCACAGGGCAAGCTGACTTCCCTCACTGCCTGAACAGTGGGGGTTTATATCCCCTGGAAGGGATGAGAGACTGTGGTGCTGCCATTTCCACCCCCAACACCAACATGTGGGACTTCAGAGAGCAACACAGCAGCCCCCAGTGGAGGTGGGACATGCTTACACTGAACTCTGCCCCTCTGTGCCTGAAAACTGCCTATCTACTGAGGCAAGACTGACTGAGCCAATGCAGCTGGCCTCTCCTCCAGACAAGCACAGCCAGCACCCCCAAGCAGACAACTCTGTTTTTTTTTTCCTTTTTCTTCCCCTCCTTCTTCTTTTTTTTCCTTTTGGAATCAGGCTCATAGTTTTCTATTTGTTTTGTTTCATTTTGTTTTTTCTCTCTCTCTCTCAGATCAGTTTTCTATTCTTTTCATTTTCATTCTTTTTTTCTTTTCTTCTGCTTTTTCCCCCTATTTTTTCCTTTCTTTTTATTTTCAATCAACCTTATAGTTTTTAGATTGTCTGGGGTTTTTCTGTTCCCTTTCCTTTTATTTTTTAGGGGGATCAGGCCCCCCTTTTTTCCAGCGTTACTTCAACAAACGAATCAAAGCACACCTGGTTAGAGGTCCAAGCACTTCACCATTGCAAGCAAGTAGGAGCTATGCCGAGGACTTACTGGTGGGAAAGAGTAGTGCAAACACAACAGCAGAGTGCACACAGTATACACCAGAAACACTTCCTGAAATGCCAGGCCTGGGACAACGTATGACTCCTTTTTAATATAGTAGTATTTTCAGATACAGGAAACAGAACAAGCTTTTAAAATATGCAAAAGACAGAAACTTAGGCAATGTGAAAAGATGGAGGAATTCTCCCCAAAAGAAAGGTCAAGAAAAAAATCACAGCCAGGGACTTGCTCAAAACAGATATAAGAAATATATCTGAACAAGAATTTAGAACAACTAGCTGGGCTTGAAAAAAGCATAGAAGACACCAGAGAAGGCCACGTTGCAGAGATCAAAAACTTAAGAACTAGTCAGGATGAATAAAAAAAAATGCTATGACTGACTTGCAAAATAAACTAGATACACTGACAACGAGGATTGGAGAAACAAAGGAGACAATAGGTGAAATAGAAGATAAAATTGTGGAAAATGAAGATGAAAAAAAGAGAAGTAAATGAAAATACTAGATCACAAGGGGAGACTTAGAGAACTAAGTGATTCCATGAAATGAAACAATATTTGTATCACAGGATTCCCAGAAGAAGAAAAGTGAGAAACAGTGACAGAAGGTTTATTTGAAAAATTCTAGCTGAAAACTTCCCTATTCAAGGGAAAGAAATAGGCATCCAAGTCTAAAAGGCACAGAGAACTCCCTTCAAAATAAACAAAAACTGGTCAACACCATGACATATCATAATGAAATTTGCAAAATACAAAGATAAAGAGAGAATTCTGAGAGCAGGTGTGGACAAAAGGTTCTTAACCTACAAAAGTAGACACATAAGGTTAATAGCAGATCTGTCCACTGACTTGGCATGCCAGAAGGTAGTGGCAGGAAAAATTCATTGTGCTAATTAGGAAAAATACACAGCCAAGAATCCTTTATCCAGCAAAGCTGTCAATCAGAACAGAAGGAGAAATAAAGTCTTTCCAAGACAAACAAATCTAAAGGAGTTCACAACTATTACATCATCTCTGAAAGAAATTTTAAGGGGTACTCTGAGTGGAGGAAAAAAAAAAGACCAAAGCAACAAAGACTGTAAAAGGACCAGAGGACATCACCAGAAACACCAATTCTACAGATAACACAATGGCACTAAATTCATATATTTCAATAATCACTCTGAATGTAAATGTACTGAATGCTCCAGACAAAAGACATAGGATCTCAGAATGCATAACAAAACAAAACAAAACAACACAAAACAAAACCCCACAAGATCCATATATATGCTACCTACAAGAAACTCATCTTAGACCTGAGGACACCTGCAGATTGAAAGTGAGAGGACGGAGAACCGTATATTATGCTAATAGACATCAAAAGAAAGCTGGAGTAGCCATACTTATATCAGAAAAACTATATTTTAAAACAGACTGTTTTCTTCTTGAGAGAACATGGAATATTTTCCAGAAAAGATCACATACTGGATCAAAACTCAGCCCTCATCAAATATATGAAGATCAAGATCATACCATACATATTTTCAGATCACAATGCTATGAAACTTGAAATCAACCACCAGAAAAAAAGCCAACGTAATGTTGAAAAAGAAAACCAAAGTGGGAGGCACCACAATTCCGGATTTTAAGCTGTATTACAAAGCTGTAATCATCAAGACTGCATGATACTGGAACAAAACAAAAAAACATATAGATCAATGAACCAGAATACAGAATGCAGAAATGGACCCACAAATGTATGGCCAACTAATCTTCAACAAAGTAGGAAAGAGTATCCAACGGAAAAAAGACTGTCACTTCAGGAAATAATGCTGGGAAAATTGGACAGTGACATACAGAAGGATGAAACTGGACCACTTTCTTACACCATACACAAAAATACATTCAAAATTGATGAAAGACCTAAATGTGAAACAGGTTACCATCAAAATCCTAGAGGAGAAAATAGGTAGCAATCTCTTTGATCTCTACTGCAGCAACTTCTTACTAGCCATATCACCAGAGACAAGTGAAATAAAAGCAAAAATGAACTATTGGAACCTCATCAAGATAAAAAAACTTTTTTTTTTAAATTTTTTTTCAACATTTTTTATTTATTTTTGGGACAGAGAGAGACAGAGCATGAATGGGGGAGGGGCAGAGAGAGAGGGAGACACAGAATCGGAAACAGGCTCCAGGCTCCGAGCCATCAGCCCAGAGCCTGACGCGGGGCTCGAACTCACGGACCGCGAGATCGTGACCTGGCTGAAGTCGGACGCTTAACCGACTGCGCCACCCAGGCGCCCAAGATAAAAAAAACTTTTGCACAGAGAAGGAAACAATCACAAAACTGAAAGGCAACCTATAGAATGGTAGGAGATATTTCCAAATGATGTATCTCATAAAGGGTTAGTATCCACAAATCTATAAATAACTTGTCAAAGAACAAATAATCCAGGAAAGAAATGGACAGAAGACATTAACTGACACTTTTCCAAAGAAGATGTCCAGATGGCTAACAGACACATAAAAAGATGCTCAACATCAGGGGCGCCTGGGTGGCTCAGTTGGTTGAGCATCCGACTTCGGCTCAGGTCATGATCTCGTGGTTTGTGAGTTCAAGCCCCTCGTCAGGCTCTCGGCTGACAGCTAGGAGCCTGAAGCCTGCTTCGGATTCTGTGTCCCCCTCTCTCTCCACCCCACCCCTGCTTGTGTTCTGTCTCTCTCTGTCTTTCAAAAATGAATAAACATAAAAAAAATTTTTAAAGAAAAAAATGCTTAACATCAGTCATCATCAAAGAAACAAATCAAAACCATGAGATATCACCTCACACCTGCAGAATGGCTAAAATTAACAACTCAGAAAACAAAAGATGTTGGCAAGGATGCAGATAAATGGGAACACTTTTGTACTGTTGATGGAAATGCAAACTGGTACAGCCACCCTGGAAAATAGTATGGAGGTGCCTCAAAAAATTAAAAATAGAACTACCCTACAACCCAGCATTTTCACTACTAGGTATTTATCCAAGGATATAAAAATGCTGATTGGAAGGGGCACATGCATCCCAGTGTTTATAGCAGCACTAACAACAATAGCCAAAATGTGGAAAGAGCCCAAATGTCCATTGAGTGATGAATGGATAACGAAGATGTTGTGGGTATATGTATATATATATGTATGTATATATGTATGTATATGTTTTAATGAGTAAGTAGTTAAGCAAACTGTAGTATATCTATATTAAGGAATACTATTCAGCAATTAAAATAAAAAAAATTACTGATACATGTAACATCTGGATGAATCTCCAAGGAATTACACTGTTTAAAATGCCATCACTAAATGCCAACTATATATACATATAGACATATACAGATGAACAAAGGGAAGGGAAGGAAAAATAAAATTAAAACAGAGAGGGAGACAAACCTAAGAGTTTCTTAAATACAGCAACAAACTGAGAGTTGCTAGAGGTGAGGTGGGTGGGGGGATGGCTAAATGGGTAATGAGTATTAAGGAGGGCACTTCTTGGGATGAGCATTGGGTGTTACATATAAATGATGAATCACTGGGTTATACCCCTGAAACCAATACTGCACTGTATATTAACTAACTTGAATTTAAATAAATGAAGTTTGAAAAATACAAATGAAAACAAATAAACAATGATTTCTAGGTGAAGATATCAGCTCTATTGTATGTAAAGCAACGCACCAATACTTGGAATACAACTCCAGTATCCCGAAGTAATGTTTGGTATAAACTTGGGACAGTACAGTTTATACCAAAATGCAGAGCTGTCTCTGTATTAAAGTCAATCAAGGTAATCCACCATATTAGCAGGCTAAAGAAGAAAATACACATGTTCATATCAATCTATGCTGAAAAGCAATAGACAAAACTTACTACCATTTCATGATAAAAACTCTCAGAAAAAATATTAATAAAGAAAATCTTCAAAAAAATTTTGGCTCATATAATATTTAACGATAAAGGACTGAATGTATTCCTGCTAAGATCAGGAACAAGGCAAATTGTTCAATCTTACTATTCTTATTTAATATGGTACTAGGAGTTCTAGTTAGTGCAGTAAGGCAAGATAGAAAATAAAATTTGTAGATCTCAGAAACAAAGAAAAAACTTGATCCTGCTTATTGATGAAATGTTTATCTATATAGAAAACACCAAAGAATATACAAGAACAACTTCTAAGAGAAGTGAGTTTAATAAGGTGGGATGTTGCAAGATGATACACAAAAATCACATGTATTTCTATATACTAGGAAGAAACATTTGGACAGTCAAATTCTCAGTACAATTTGCAATCACTTAAGATAAAATGTTAAGTGTAAGTCTAACAAAACATGTACAGGAAATGTAGTTCTGGGCATTTATCCCAGAGAAATTAAGACTTATTTTCACAGAAAGCCTCTGTTGAATGCTTATAGCAGCTTTATTCATAATAGCCCAAAACTGGAAACAATTCAGATGAGGTTCAATGAGTAATTGGTTAAACGAACTGTAGTACATCTATATCAAGGAATACTACTTAGCAATTAAAATTAAAAAAAAAAAATTATCAATACATGTAACAACCAGATGAATCTCCAGGGAATTATACTGTTTAAAAAAGCCATCACTATACACAAAACATATGATTCCATTTACCCTATCATTTTTGAAATAACAACTACTGAAATGGAGAGAAGATTAGTGGTCTCCAGGGGTTAACAATGTTATAAGGGTAGGAAAGATGTGGTATGACCATTAAAGGACAACACAAGGGATACTTGCATTATAGAAATGCTCAGTATTTTGACTGTATTGATGTCAATATTCTTGTTGTGATAAGGTACTAAAGTTTTACAAGGAGTTACCAGTGGGGGTAGCTGGTTAAAGAGTGTATGGGATCTCTGGGGCACCTGGGTGGCTCAGTTGATTAAGCATCCATGATCTCACAGTTCGTAGGTTTGAGCCCTACCTAGGGCTCTACACTGACAGTGTGGGCCCTGCTTGGTATTCTCTGTTTCTCTCTCTGCCCCTCTCTTACTTGCATTCTCTCTCTTTAAAAAATAAATTAATTAGGGACACCTGGGTGGCTCAGTTGGTTAAATGTCCAACGTCGGCTCATGTCATGAACTTGCAGTTTCTGAGTTCAAGCCCCACGTTGGGCTCTGTGCTGACAGCTCAGAGCCTGGAGCCTGCTTCAGATTCTGTGTCTCCTTTTCCCTCTGCTCCTCCCCCATTCTCACTCTGTCTCTCTGTCTCTCAAAAATAAATAAATATTGAAAAAAAATTGAAATAAATAAATGATTAAAAAAAGAGTACATGGGATCCCTATTATTTCTCAAAACAACATGTAAAATCATAATTATATAAAGGTTTCTTAATAATTTTAAAAAATGAGTATGATAATTCTCTAAGATTTGACTAGGCTTTATTTCATCAAAATATTTTCTCCAAATTGAATAAATTAGGTTACATGTATGAATCCTCAGTGTTGTCTCTCTCTCTGCTTGTGTTTGTGTATGTATGTATACAGAGATGCATATATATATGTTTGCATACATACTGATACACACATATATGCATATGTACAAGGTTAGATTAGAAAAAGTGGTCCCATGCCCACTGTTCACTAGAGCACTTTCATTTGGCTGGCATGTATGTCTACTGCCATGAAGCTACCATGTGGTGAAGAAGCCTAAACTAGTTCAAATGAAAATAGCATATACAAATCCCCAAGTCTGCATGAAAAGAGAAAGAGGCAAAACCATGACATGTTTCAGCTCCAGCCACTGTGTGTAATCCCATAGGAGATCTTGAGCTAGAATAGCTCTACTCAGTCCTTCTTGAATCCTGATACTTGAATCCTGATACACAGAAAATCTAGAGGATAATAAAATGATCAACATATTTACCCCTAACATGCATTTTTAAAATTACATGTTATTTTTTTATGTATTCTTCACTAGATTCTGTGAATTTGTGGCTAATAGTACACATTAATACTAGACATAGATCTTTTTTATCGTCAGACCTATATTTTTGTAACCCAATTATCAGCATACACTTGATACTCCATTAACATATGATGAATATTCTCACGAACAGTTTTACCTTTAATATGATTGTGTTTCAATATCATTTATTTATATTCATTTTAAAATTTGTTCAACTATCCAGAAGTGAAAGATTTTTGGTGTATACAAAATCAACAGTCAAAAGTGAGTGTAAGGAGAGTTACAATTATAAAAATCATATATTTTTCCTCTTAACCAGAAGTTGTAAAGTATATTTCTCACCATCCAAAAAATATTTTCAAATGCATATGCAGAGGCAAGAAGAAACAGCATCAATGGATCATATGCAGCAGATGGTATAAATAGATGTCTATGGCATGCTTCTATCTTTTTACACTGTGAAATCATGTTTACATAGTGTTTCTGTGTGATTCGTTCACTCTCTATAATCAATTAAAAGGTCAATGGTTTCTTCTGTTGGGAAATTTTGTTAGTTGTCAACATCTAAAGATTTCTGTCAACAAAATCTTTGTCTAATAAAATTAAATGTCTACTACTTAGCATTTCATTAAAAAGTATTTTAATGTTGGAGCCCCTGATGGCTCAGTTGGTTAAGCATCCTACTCTTCATCTCAGCTTAGATCATGATCTCACAGTTCATGATTTCGAGCCCCACATTGGTCTCTGCACTGATGACACAGAGTCTACTTAGGATTCCGTCTCTCCTTTTCTCTGCTCCTCCCCCACTTGTTCTCTCTCTCTGTCTCACAAAATAAATAAACTTAAAGTATGTTAATGTCAATTTTAGAAGTGTATAGCTTGTTTTTTATAGCCATTTTACATGGCTATCAATTGATTAATAGAAGTTACCCATCAATATTTCACCTGAGCCTGTATAAACAATAAATTTGTAAACTGTATCTTGAGACTTCTTTACAAAGATAAGATCTAGAATCTGTTATTGAGGCTGGTGGGGGATATAGAAATAACAACAAGAAGGATACAATTTAAAATATTACTAGTACAAAGTGTTTTAAGAGAGAAAAGCTAATGATTAACTCTTTTTGGAATGGTCTTCTAATTTTTTTTTAATTTCAGAAGCAACCTAAATATGGTCATGAATCAAAAGCTCATGGATGCCTGCAAACTGTGGAGAGAGGGGAATATGGTAGCAGAGTAGGAGGACCCTAGGCTCATGTTGTACTATGAACCCAACTAGATAACTATCAAATCATCCTATATACCCCATAAATCAATCTGGACACTGGCAACACAAACTCCACAACTAAAGATAGCAAAGAAGCCACTTAGAAGATAGAAAGTGTGGAGACATGGCTTTTGTGAGAAACGGATCATAGCCCATGTGGTGGGGAGAGACCCCTGGTAACAAAGAAGGGTGAGAGATAAACTAGCACACAAAGCAGCACATGGAGAAAATAAATCCCCATTGCAATTGGTTTGGAATGTGAGAAGGCTCAAATTCCATGAGTTATTGCAAATAGTGGTACTTAAAGTCTAGAGTTTTAAAGGTCAGAGTGCTTGGCTCTGGGAGAGATCAGAGGACATCAGTGCTGCTCTTGGAGAAAACAGAGGGCAAACAACTTAGGGACATACAGTATGGAAACGAGAATCTGAAAAGTACCTGGAACAAAGAACGGAGAAGTTAGTTGCTCACTTCAGAGAATGATCCAGAGAGGTAGCATTCACGGAGAGACCCCTCTGGGAAAAAAGGAATTGGCTAGTGTCATTTTCCTCCCTCATATCTTCAGCATGATTAGAGATCCACCTGCTGGAACCAGAGGAGGGCTGACACTTGCTACCTTACTTGCACCAAGCTCTATCTCTCTACACTCTAGAAGAATCACCCTTCCTTGTCATTCTGTGTTAGTCCCAGGATGGTGGGCCCTATCCTCCAGAAGACCAGCCCAAACCCCTGCGCATACCACGTCTTCCTACCTGAAAGTTTTAAGAGGCCTTGGTTCCAGTGGTGGTGGTACCAGGTCTCATCTCCCAAGCATATCAGAGCACATCTAGTTAAAACTATCCACATTAAGGTCAGAGACCAAACACTGCCCACAACAGGCAAAGAGAGCCTCTGCAGACTACTGGCCTGAAGGATAAAATAGGCCTGACAAAATAGCAGAGAACACACAGGACACATTGGAGATACTCCTAGAAGCACCAGGCCCTAGGTAATAGGGGACACTACACTGCAGGGCACCACATGACCTCTTCTTCATAAAGTCATTATACTAAAAAAAGAGAGACATAAATGACTTTCCTAACACAGACAAACAAGTACAAAATGCAAAGACAAAGGAGACTTACAAAGTGCAAAGACAAAGGAATTGGTCCAAAATGAAATAACAGGACAAGGTCATGGCCAGAGATCTAAGCAAAACAGATATAAGTAACATGCTTGAAGGAGAATGTAAAGCAATGATCTTAAGGATACTCACTGGACTTGAGAAAGAATAGAAGACATCAATGAGACCATTAACACAGATAAAAGGATGCACATAGCAGAGAGAAGGGGATAAATAAATAAATGAGAAACACACTTGACCGAATGAGTGGCACGATGGAAAAAGTACAAACCTAATTAATGACCTAGAATTCAGAGTAATGGAAAGTGACCAAGATGAACAAAAGAGAGAAAAAATAATTATGCAAAATGAGAATAGAATTATGGAACTCAGTGACTCCATCATACATAATAACATTTGTATTATAGGAGTCCCAGAAGAAGAAGAGAGAGAAGGGGGGAGGGGGTAGAGAATTTATTTGAAGAAATAATAGCTGTAAACTTTCCTAATCTGGGAAAAGAAACACATACTAGATCCAAGAGGCATACAGAACCCCCAAGAAAACTAACAAAAACAAAACTACACCAAGACATATTGTAATTAAAATGGCAAAATATAGTGATAAAGGAAAAAAAAAGCATTGAGACAAAAGAAGACAATTACATACAATGGAAACCCCATAAGGCTATCAGTGCATTTTTCAGCAGAAACTTTTCAAGCCAAAAAGAAGTGGAATGATATATTCACAGTGCTGATTTCTACCCCCCCCCAATGATAATTAAAATGAAATAAAATAGAATAGAATAGAATAAAATAAAATAATAAAAAAACCATAGCCGAGAATACTCTATCTATCAAGGCTATCATTCAGAATAGGAGAGATCAAGATGTTCCCAGACAAACAAAAACTAAAAGGATTCATGACCATTAAACCAGCCTAGCATGAAACATTAAAGAGGACCCTTTGAGTAGAAAGGAAAGACCAAAATTGACAATGTAAATATAGAAAACACAAAAGCAATAAAAATGAATATTTCTATAAAAAATCAGTCTAGGAACTCACAAAATAAAAGGATTTTAAATATGACACTATGTATGTAAAAAGTGGGTAGGAGTACAGAATGGGTTTAAACTTAAATGACCATCAGCTTTATATAGACTGCAGTATGTAGAAGATGTTATAAACAAACCTAATGGTAACCAAAAATTTAAAAAAACACCAATAAATATGCAAAGAATAAAGATAAGGAAATCTGACTGTATCTAAAGAATATAACTAAAGAAAACCAGCTAACCATGAAAGAAAGACAAGAAAGGATAAGGGAAAGTCTTCAGAAACAACTACAAAACAAGTAATAAAATGACAATAAATACATATCTATCAATAATTACTTTGAATGTAAGTAAACTAAATGCTCCAATCAAGAGACACAGGGTGATAAACTGGATTTAAAAAAAAAAAAAAAGACCTATCTATTTGCTGCCTATGAGAGACTTATCTTAGAACTAAAGACACCTGCAGATTGAAAGTGAGTGAATGGAGAAATATTTATCATGCGAATGGATATCAAAAGAAAGTTGATGTAGCGGTGCCAGGAAGGCTCAATTGGTTAAACGTCTGACCCTTGATTTTGGCTCAGGTTATAATCTCATGATTTGTGAGTTTAAGTCCCACATCAAGCTTTGCACTGACATTGCGGTGCCTGATTGGGATTCTCTCTTTCCCGCCTCTCTCTGCCCCTACCTTGCTTTCTCTCTCTCTCTCAAAATAAATACCTAAACTTAAAAAACTTAAAAAAAAAATAAATACAGTGTAGCAATACTTATATTGAGCAAAATCGACTTTAAAGCAAAGATTGTAACAAGAGACAAAGAAGGAAACTATATAAAAATAAAGGGGGAAATCCAACAAGAAGTTGTAACAAATGTAAATATTTATCTACCCAACATGAGAGCATCCAAATACATAAAACAGTTAATAACAAACTTAAGGAAATAACATAATAATATAATAATAGTAGGGGACTTTAATACCTCACTTACATCAATCTAAAGAGATCATTTAAATAGAAAAGCAACAAGAAAATGATGGCTTTGAATGACACACTTCACCAGATGGATTTAACAGATATATTCAGAACATTCTATCCTAAAACAGCAGAATACACATTCTTTTCAACTGCACATGGAACATTCTTCAAAATAGATCATATATTAGGCCCAAAACAATCCTCAACAAATTTAAGAAGATCCAAGTTATGCCATTAAACTTTTCTTATCACAATGCTATTAAACTAGAAGCCAACCACAAGAAAAAAAATTGGAAAGATCACAAATACATGGAGGTTAAACAACATGGTACTAAACATTGAATGGGTCAACCAGGAAATTAGAGAAGAAATTTAAAAAGTACATGGAAACAAATGATAATGAGAACACAATGATCCCAAATCTCTGGGATGCAGCAAAAGCAGTTCTAAGAGGGAAGTTTATAGCAATACATGCTTAACACAAGAAGTAAGAAAACTCTCAAATAAGGAACCTAACCTTACACCTAAAGGAGCTAGAAATGAACAACAAACAAAACCTAAAATCATCAGAAGAAATAAGGATTAGAGCAGAAAAAAAAATGGTATAGAAACTGAAACAAACAAACAAATAAATAAATAAATAAATAAATAAGACAGATCAATGAAACCAGGAACTGGTTCTTTGAAAAAAATCAAGAAAGTTGATAAACTGCTAGCCAGAATCATAAAGAAAAAAAAAAAAAAAAGAGAGAGAGAGAGAGAGAAAGGACTCAAAATCACAAATGAGAGAGAAGAAATAAAAACACCACAGATATATAATTGTAAGAGAATATTATGAAGAAAACACATGTCAAAAAGTTGGACAACCTAGAAGAAATCAATAAATTCTTAGGCACATATAACCTACCAAACCTGAAACAGGAAGAAAGAAAATTGGAAAAGATTGATTACCAACCAAGAAATTGAATCAATAATCAAAAAAAAAACTCCCGGGCGGCTCGCCGGCCAAGCAGAGCCCCCGAGTCTGGCTGGCAAAAGCGGAGGGGCCGGACGGACTGTGTTCCGACAGCAAGCGCGACTTAGCGTCTGGGAGGTCATAAGTTAACAGCTCTGCTCGGAAAGCGGGAAGGCTGGAGGACAAAGGGAGGGAGAGCTGCTGAGCCCCCAGACGGCAGAGCTCAGCTTGGCGGGGAACAAAGGCGCCAGCGCCATCTCCCCCGCCCATTCCCCAGCCAAAATCCCAAAGGGAACCAGTTCCTGCCAGGGAACTTGCTCGCTCCGCGCAAACACCCAACTCTGTGCTTCTGTGGAGCCAAACCTCCGGCAGCGGATCTGACTCCCTCCCGCTGCCACAGGGCTCCTCCTGAAGTGGATCACCTAAGGAGAAGCGAGCTAAGCCTGCCCCTCCAGCCCCCGTGCACCTTGCCTACCCACCCCAGCTAATACGCCAGATCCCCAGCAACACAAGCCTGGCAGTGTGCAAATAGCCCAGACGGGCCACGCCACCCCACAGTGAATCCCGCCCCTAGGAGAGGGGAAGAGAAGGCACACACCAGTCTGACTGTGGCCCCAGCAGTGGGCTGGGGGCAGACATCGGGTCGGACTGCGGCCCTGCCCACTAACTCCAGTTATACACCACAGCACAGGGGAAGTGCCCTGCAGGTCCTCACCACGCCAGGGACTCTCCAAAATGACCAAACGGAAGAATTCCCCTCAGAAGAATCTCCAGGAAATAACAACAGCTAATGAACTGATCAAAAAGGATTTAAATAATATAACAGAAAGTGAATTTAGAATAATAGTCATAAAATTAATCGCTGGGCTTGAAAACAGTATACAGGACAGCAGAGAATCTCTTGCCACAAAGATCGAGGGACTAAGGAACAGTCACGAGGAGCTGAAAAACGCTTTAAACGAAATGCAAAACAAAATGGAAACCACGATGGCTCGGCTTGAAGAGGCAGAGGAGAGAATAGGTGAACTAGAAGATAAAGTTATGGAGAAAGAGGAAGCTGAAAGAGAGATAAAAAAATCCAGGAGTATGAGGGGAAAATTAGAGAACTAAGTGCTACACTAAAAAAAAATAATATACGCATAATTGGTATCCCAGAGGAGGAAGAGAGAGGGAAAGGTGCTGAAGGGGTACTTGAACAAATTATAGCTGAGAACTTCCCTGAACTGGGGAAGGAAAAAGGCATTGAAATCCAAGAGGCACAGAGAACTCCCTTCAGATGTAACTTGAATCGATCTTCTGCACGACATATCATAGTGAAACTGGCAAAATACAAGGATAAAGAGAAAATTCTGAAAGCAGCAAGGGATAAACGTGCCCTCACATATAAAGGGAGACCTATAAGACTCGTGACTGATCTCTCCTTTGAAACTTGGCAGGCCAGAAAGGCTTGGCACGATATCTACAGTGTGCTAAACAGAAAAAATATGCAGCCGAGAATCCTTTATCCAGCAAGTCTGTCATTTAGAATAGAAGGAGAGATAAAGGTCTTCCCAAACAAACAAAAACTGAAGGAATTTGTCACCACGAAACCAGCCCTACAAGAAATCCTAATGGGATCCTGTGAGACAAAGTACCAGAGACATCACTACAAGCATAAAACATACAGACATCACAATGACTCTAAACCCATATCTTTCTATAATAACACTGAATGTAAATGGATTAAATGCGCCAACTAAAAGACATAGGGTATCAGAATGGATAAAAAAACAAGACCCACCTATTTGCTGTCTACAAGAGACTCATTTTAGATCTGAGGACACCTTTAGATTGAGAGTGAGGGGATGGAGAACTATTTATCATGCTCCTGGAAGCCAAAAGAAAGCTGGAGTAGCCATACTTATATCAGACAAACTAGACTTTAAATTGAAGGCTGTCACAAGAGATGAAGAAGGGCATTATATAATAATCACAGGGTCTATCCACCAGGAAGAGCTAACTATTATAAATGTCTATGCGCCAAATACCCGAGCCCCCAGATATATAAAACAATTACTCATAAACATAAGCAACCTTATTGATAAGAATGTGGTCATTGCAGGGGACTTTAACACCCCACTTACAGAAATGGATAGATCATCTAGACACACAGTCAATAAAGAAACAAGGGCCCTGAATGATACATTGGATCAGATGGACTTGACAGATATATTTAGAACTCTGCATCCCAAAGCAACAGAATATACTTTCTTCTCGAGTGCACATGGAACATTCTCCAAGATAGATCATATACTGGGTCACAAAACAGCCCTTCATAAGTTTACAAGAATTGAAATTATACCATGCATACTTTCAGACCACAATGCTATGAAACTTGAAATCAACCACAGGAAAAAGTCTGGAAAACTTCCAAAAGCATGGAGGTTAAAGAACACCCTACTAACGAATGAGTGGGTCAACCAGGCAATTAGAGAAGAAATTAAAATATATATGGAAACAAACGAAAATGAAAATACAACAATCCAAACGCTTTGGGATGCAGCGAAGGCAGTCCTGAGAGGAAAATACATTGCAATCCAGGCCTATCTCAAGAAACAAGAAAAATCCCAAATACAAAATCTAACAGCACACCTAAAGGAAATAGAAGCGGAACAGCAAAGGCAGCCTAAACCCAGCAGAAGAAGAGAAATAATAAAGATCAGAGCAGAAATAAACAATATAGAATCTAAAAAAACTGTAGAGCAGATCAACGAAACCAAGAGTTGGTTTTTTGAAAAAATAAACAAAATTGACAAACCTCTAGCCAGGCTTCTCAAAAAGAAAAGGGAGATGACCCAAATAGATAAAATCATGAATGAAAATGGAATGATTACAACCAATCCCTCAGAGATACAAACAATGATCAGGGAATACTATGAAAAATTATATGCCAGCAAATTGGACAACCTGGAAGAAATGGACAAATTTCTAAACACCCACACTCTTCCAAAACTCAATCAGGAGGAAATAGAAAGCTTGAACAGACCCATAACCAGCGAAGAAATTGAATCGGTTATCAAAAATCTCCCAACAAATAAGAGTCCAGGACCAGATGGCTTCCCAGGGGAGTTCTACCAGACGTTTAAAGCAGAGATAATACCTATCCTTCTCAAGCTATTCCAAGAAATAGAAAGGGAAGGAAAACTTCCAGACTCATTCTATGAAGCCAGTATTACTTTGATTCCTAAACCAGACAGAGACCCAGTAAAAAAAGAGAACTACAGGCCAATATCCCTGATGAATATGGATGCAAAAATTCTTAATAAGATACTAGCAAATCGAATTCAACAGCATATCAAAAGAATTATTCACCATGATCAAGTGGGATTCATTCCTGGGATGCAGGGCTGGTTCAACATTCGCAAATCGATCAACGTGATACATCACATTAACAAAAAAAAAAGAGAAGAACCATATGATCCTGTCAATCGATGCAGAAAAGGCCTTTGACAAAATCCAGCACCCTTTCTTAATAAAAACCCTTGAGAAAGTCGGGATAGAAGGAACATACTTAAAGATCATAAAGGCCATTTATGAAAAGCCCACAGCTAACATCATCCTCAACGGGGAAAAACTGAGAGCTTTTTCCCTGAGATCAGGAACACGACAGGGATGCCCACTGTCACCGCTGTTGTTTAATATAGTGCTGGAAGTTCTAGCATCAGCAATCAGACAACAAAAGGAAATCAAAGGCATCAAAATTGGCAAAGATGAAGTCAAGCTTTCGCTTTTTGCAGATGACATGATATTATACATGGAAAATCCGATAGACTCCACCAAAAGTCTGCTAGAACTGATACATGAATTCAGCAAAGTTGCAGGATACAAAATCAATGTGCAGAAATCAGTTGCATTCTTATACACTAACAATGAAGCAACAGAAAGACAAATGAAGAAACTGATCCCATTCACAATTGCACCAAGAAGCATAAAATACCTAGGAATAAATCTAACCAAAGATGTAAAAGATCTGTATGCTGAAAACTATAGAAAGCTTATGCAGGTAATTGAAGAAGATATAAAGAAATGGAAAGACATTCCCTGCTCATGGATTGGAAGAATAAATATTGTCAAAATGTCAATACTACCCAAAGCTATCTACACATTCAATGCAATCCCAATCAAAATTGCACCAGCATTCTTCTCGAAACTAGAACAAGCAATCCTAAAATTCATATGGAACCACAAAAGGCCCCGAATAGCCAAAGTAATTTTGAAGAAGAAGACCAAAGCAGGAGGCATCACAATCCCAGACTTTAGCCTCTACTACAAAGCTGTCATCATCAAGACAGCATGGTATTGGCACAAAAACAGACACATAGACCAATGGAATAGAATAGAAACCCCAGAACTAGACCCACAAACGTATGGCCAACTCATCTTTGACAAAGCAGGAAAGAACATCCAATGGAAAAAAGACAGTCTCTTTAACAAATGGTGCTGGGAGAACTGGACAGCAACATGCAGAAGGTTGAAACTAGACCACTTTCTCACACCATTCACAAAAATAAACTCAAAATGGATAAAGGACCTGAATGTGAGACAGGAAACCATCAAAACCTTAGAGGAGAAAGCAGGAAAAGACCTCTCTGACCTCAGCCGTAGCAACCTCTTACTCGGCACATCCCCAAAGGCAAGGGAATTAAAAGCAAAAGTGAATTACTGGGACCTTATGAAGATAAAAAGCTTCTGCACAGCAAAGGAAACAACCAACAAAACTAAAAGGCAACCAACGGAATGGGAAAAGATATTTGCAAATGACACATTGGACAAAGGGCTAGTATCCAAAATCTATAAAGAGCTCATCAAACTCCACACCCGAAAAACAAATAACCCAGTGAAGAAATGGGCAGAAAACATGAATAGACACTTCTCTAAAGAAGACATCCGGATGGCCAACAGGCACATGAAAAGATGTTCAACGTCGCTCCTTATCAGGGAAATACAAATCAAAACCACACTCAGATACCACCTCACGCCAGTCAGAGTGGCCAAAATGAAGAAATCAGGAGACTATAGATGCTGGAGAGGATGTGGAGAAACAGGAACCCTCTTGCACTGTTGGTGGGAATGCAAATTGGTGCAGCCGCTCTGGAAAGCAGTGTGGAGGTTCCTCAGAAAATTAAAAATAGACTTACCCTATGACCCAGCAATAGCACTGCTAGGAATTTATCCAAGGGATACAGGAGTACTGATGCATAGGGGCACCTGTACCCCAATGTTTATAGCGGCACTCTCAACAATAGCCAAATTATGGAAAGAGCCTAAATGTCCATCAACTGATGAATGGATAAAGAAATTGTGGTTTATATACACAATGGAATACTACGTGGCAATGAGAAAAAATGAAATATGGCCTTTTGTAGCAACATGGATGGAACTGGAGAGTGTGATGCTAAGTGAAATAAGCCATACAGAGAAAGACAGATACCATATGGTTTCACTCTTATGTGGATCCTGAGAAACATAACAGAAACTCATGGGGGAGGGGAAGGAAAAAAAAAAAAAAAAAGAGGTTAGAGTGGGAGAGAGCCAAAGCATAAGAGACTGTTAAAAACTGAGAACAAACTGAGGGTTGATGGGGGGTGGGAGGGATGGCAGGGTGGGAGGGAGGGCAGGGTGGGTGATGGGTATTGAGGAGGGCACCTTTTGGGATGAGCACTGGGTGTTGTATGGAAACCAATTTGACAGTAAATTTCATATATTAAAAAAAAAAAAAAGTCAAGTTTGATATAAAAAAAAAAAAAACAAACAAAAAAAACCAAACAAAAAAAAAAACTCCCAGTAAACAGAAGTCCAGGACCAGATGACTTCACAAGTGAATTCTACCAAACATTTAAAGAAGAGTTAAAATGTATTCTTCTCAAATTATTCCAAAAAAAATAGAAAAGGAAGAAAAGTTTCCAAATTCACTCTGTGAGGCCAGCATTACCCTGATACCAAAACCCGATAAAGACACCACAAAAAGAGTACAGACCATTACCCCTGATGATCATGGATGCAAAAATCCTCAACAAAATTGTAGAAAATCTAACAATACATTAAAAAAATAATTCACCACGATCAACTGTGATTTATTCCTGGGTTGCAAATATTCAATATTTGTTAATCAATCAATGTGATACACCACATCAATAAGAGAAAAATAGAACCATATAATCATCTCAGTAGAGGCAGAAAAAGCATTTGACAAAGTACAACATCCATTCATGATAAAAACCCTCAACAAAGTAGGTTTAGGTGTAACATATCTCAACATAATAAAAGCCATATATGAAAAATCCACAGCTAACATCATCTTCAATGGGGAAAAAACCAAGAGCCATGCACATAGGTTGGAAAAACAAGTATTTTTAAAATGTCTATACTACCCAAAGAAATCTACACATTTAATACAATCCCTATCAAAATACCACTAGCACTTTTCATGGAGCTAGAGCAAATAATTCTAAAATTGTTTTCAAAATCAATAAAGACCCTGAATAGCCAAAGAAGTCTTAAAAAAGAAAGGTAAAGAGGAAGGCATCACAATTCCAGACTGCAAGTTATATTACTAGGCTGTAGTAATGAAAACAATATGGTACTGGAACAACAATAGGCACATAGATTAATAGAACAGAAGCGAATATCCAGAAATAAACCCACAATTTTATGATCAGTTAATATTTGACAAGGCAGCAGGGCGCCTGGGGGGGGTCAGTCAGTTGACCCACGGTTTGTGGGTTGAAGCCCCATGTCAGACTCTGTGCTGACAGCTCAGAGCCTGAAGCCTGCTTTGGATTCTATCGCTCCTTCTCTCTCTGCCCCTCCCCTGCTCACACTCTGTCTCTCTCTCTCTCAAAATAAGTGAACATTAAAAAAATTTTTTTAAAAATACTTGACAAAGCAGAAAAGAATATCCAATAGGATAAAGACAGTCTCTTCAACAAATGGCACTGGGAAAACCAGACAGCAACATGCAAAAGAGTAAAATTAGACCACTTTCCTACACCATACACAAAAATAAATTCAACATGGATTAAATACCTAAATTTGAGAACTAAAACCATAAAAATCCTAGGAGAAAGCACAGGCAGCAACCTCTGTGACTTGGGCCATAGCAACTTTTTCTAGAGAAGTTCCCTGCAGCAAGGGAAACAAAAACAAAAGCAAAAACAAAAAACAAAAACAAACAAAAAACCAAAAACAAAACAAAACAAAACAAAACAAAAACACTATCATGTCTACATCAAAATAAAAAGCATCTGCATAGCAAAAGAAACAATCAACAAAACTAAAAGGCAACCTATGTAATGGGAGAAGATATTTGCAAATGACATATATGATAAAGAGTTAGTATAAAAATATATAAAGAACTTATAGGCTCAATCCCCAAAACAAAATAATCCAATTAAAAACATAAACAGACATTTCTTCAAAGAAGATATACAGATGACCAACATATGAAAAGATGCTCAACATCACTCACCATCAGGGAAATGTGAATCCAAACTACAAGGAGATATCAACTCACACTTGTCAGAATAAATAAAATCACAACATGTGTTGACAAGGATGTAGAGAGAAAGGAACCCTCTTGCCCTGTTGGTGAAAATGCAAACAGGTGCAGCCACTGTGAAAACCAGTATGAAGATTCCTCAAAAACTTATAAATAGAACTATGATCCAGGAATCACACTATTGGGTATTTAACCAAAGAATAGAAGAACACTAATTCAAAGGGATACATGCACCTCTGTGTTTACAGCAGCATTATTTATAATGGGCAAGATATGGAAGCAACCCAAGTGTCCATCAATAGATGAATGGATGAAGAGGAAGTGGCATATACATACAACAGAATATTATTCCGATATAAATAGAATGAAATCCTAGGGTGCCTGAGTGGTTCAGTTGGTTAAGTGTTCAACTTTGTCTCAGGTCACGATCTCATGGTTCCTGAGTTTGAGCCCCACATCAGGCTTGCTGTTGTCAGCACACAGCCTGTTTTGGATCCTCTGTCCCCCACACCTCTCTGCCTTCCCAAAACTCTCAAAAAATTAAAAACATGAAATCCTGCCATTTGCATCAACTTGGATTGAGCTACAGAGTATAACACTAAGTGAAATACGTCAGTTAGAGAGAGACAAATACCATATAATTTCATTTATATGTGGAATTTAAGAAACAAAACAAATGAACAAAGTGAAAGGAAGGGAGAGAGAGAGAGACAAACCAAGAAAGAGACTCAACTATAGGGAACAGACCAATGGTTACCAGAGGGGAGATGGTTAGGGGCATGGGTGAAATAGGTGATGGGGATTAAGGAATGCACTTGTCATTATGAGCACTGGGTGATAAAAATAAAAGCTTAAAATATTATTTTAAAAAACCTCGTGGATGTCTTACTAGTGGAAGAAGTACCCTAAATTTTGAAGGTAAGAAATAGTAATAAATGCATTTTAATAGTGCATTTGATTTTAGCTTAACAGGGAAACCACAGCTTTAGCCATTGAGTATATTCTCAGAATGCAACGGAGTGGATGGAGAATCCTTTATCAGAACACAACATCTCCTGAATGACTGCTAAAAGTCTTGGACATATTCTGCTCCAAGTCATGAATCCAAAAGAGTAATCCAGGGAAGCTGAAAGCTGACAGTCTGGATTATTGTGGCAGAGTTTCATATTGTGTGCAGACATGTATTCCAAGTAGACTACACAGAGCAAAAAAATCGTAGAGCTCCAGGGCCAAAAATGTAGCCTTATAAAAATAATCAAACAATGAATCAGGGTTCAAAAAGTGAGAGTTTCCACATGCCAGAGAGTATGATTCAGAGATGGATGTGTCTCGCGGATGGCTACTGTGATTGGAATGAGAATACCAAAGAAATGAGGGTGGATGGATGTGTCCCAAAGGCCAACATTGTACTGTCGCTATTGCTCATTACGATTTTTTCCCCTTGGCTAGTACTGTCACCTCTGTACTGTATGAACATCATATATGCTTTCTGACATCTTCCACTATTGCTCTAATGTCCACATTCACAGAGGAAATAGCTTCCAGAAACAGACAGGATGATGTAAAAACCATGCTCATTTATTTTCCCAGCTTTTCATAAAAATTCATGGCTGAAAGTAACTCCCACTTGTATTTGCTGCAAGGAAACAAATATGAATATTTTCTTGGCTTCATGTCATGATTTTCATATGAAAACACATATAGAATGGAACCACATATAAGATGAAAGGCTTAGAAATATTTGTGGATTGGGTAAATGTGTATGATACCCAGACAAGTGTTCTCAGCTAAAGAAATCTACAACAGTGTTACTCAAACTATGACAAAATGACATGTTTTTGTTTTTCAGTTTTCCAAATTCACTACATGCCTATATATACTTTTAAAGAATATAATTCTGAATTTGTAGAAAAAATAAAAAACAATGACATATGAACAAAAACACCATTTTAAAATGGATTGTTAGACCCAGTAGATAGTAAAATTCTGTCAAATTATCATGAATGTTTAGTACACTGATTTAAAACTCATCTTAATGGGTATATTCATGCAATTTTAACAAAATGCAAGCTAGTCTATATGACACTTAAAACAAATGAAATGGATAAGAAGGAATGGTGCTCTTATTCTGAAGAAATGTTAAATAAGATAGAAGTGAAAAGAAGAATGGACACATCTTTTAAATAAGTAAATTACTCTGTGCTTAACTGAACCCAGTGAAAGGTCTGATTGATTGTTGTCCTAAGTACAACATTTTTTAATAAGGTGACTGATAGTTCCTTCTGCATTTCTATTCTCAGATTGCTAACATTGGGGTTCTGAAGGTCCAGTACATGTTTTAAATACTATTACCAAATGGAGATTAACAGAGCAGAAAATATACATGTATAGAGTCTTTCCTGCTTTTTTGTTATCATATTTGGTGTTGTATTTTTAAACTATCAAATTAAAGTACTAATCCACATCAGCTATAGTAAATTAATATTTAATTTTCACTTTAAAAGACCCAATGGATTATGTAAACATCAACATTCAAGGGACACATTTATAGAAAATAGGAAAGCCTGATAAATAGAATATGTAAAATTAACTGTCAAGAAATAAGAATAAATACAAAATTATATATTTACCATAACAAAAATCTGAGAGCTAAATATCCACATTAGAAGCTATGTGATATTTAAAAAGGTAATGATAAAATACAATGTCACCTAAAGATTAGAGAAAAAGAATGGTATATAATTGTTGTAATGTTTATTTATTTTTGAGAGAGAGAGAGAGAGAGAGAGCGCATACAAGTGGGGGAGGGGCATAGAGAGAGGGTGACAGAGCATCTGAAGTAGGCTCTGTGCTAACAGCAGTGAGCTCTATGTGGGGCTGGAACTCAGGAACTGTGAAATCATGACCTGAGCCGAAGTCAGATGTTCAACTGACTGAGCCACCCAGGCACCCCTGGTATATCAGTTTAAATATATATATATATATACATTATATATATATATATATATATATATATATATATATACATTATATATATATATACATATATATACATTATATATATATACACACATATATACACACACACATAATATATACATATATATACACACACACATATGTATATATATATGTATATATTATGTATATGTATATATATATACATATATATATACACACACATAATATATACATATATATATACACACACACATATATGTATATATATGTATATATATATATGCTAAAATCAACAAAAGTGAGGGAGTATAGCAATACTGGCAATATCAATTAACACCAAATAAGGAAAAAAATCAGTACAAATGAGTAATATGTCCTCCTGTAAATGTTAAATCCACCAAAAGTTTTGTCATTAATAATTCTTCTTTAATATATAAAATGTTGACATATATATGAATGTCCACAAAATAAGAGATGAAACGGTCACAATGTAAATGACACCCTACTGCTGTTGAAAAAATTACAACCAAATCAGTGGCTTAAAAATAATACAAACTTATTATTTTGTAGTTCAGGAAGTCAGATGTTCAAGATGGATTTCACTGGGATAGCCTCAAGGTATCAGCAAGTTTGTGTTCCTTTCTGGAGTTTCAACGGGACAACTGTTCCTGACTTTATGAGCTTCTAGAGGCTGCCCACCCCTCTTGGTGCTTGATCTCTTCCTCCATTTTCAGAGCCGACAATGATCATTAAGGCTTCCCCACATTGCCATCTCATTAGCTCTCTCTTTCCTGCCTCAATTTTTCACTTGTAATGATGCTTATGACTATACTGGCTAACCTGGACAATCAAGGATGATCTCCCCACCTCAAAGTCAGCTGATTAGAAATCTTAATTCCAGGGGCACCTGGATGGCTCAGTCAGATAAGTGCCTGACTTTGGCTCAGGTCATGATCTCGTCATTAGGAAGTTTGAGCCCTACATTGGGCTCTGCTCTAACAGTGTGGAGCCTGTCTGGGATTCTCTTTCTCCCTCTCTCTGCTCCTCCTCCACTTGCTCTCTCTCTTTCTCTCTCAGAATACATAAACTTAAAAAAAATACTTATGTAAGAAAAGAAATCTTAATTCCATTATCAAACTTAATTTCCACTTGTCATGTAACTTATAGTTTCAGGAGATTAGAATGTGGACATATTGGCAGTGGCATTTTCTGCCTAACACATCATATAATACCTATTTCTGATAAACTAGAACATTTAACAAAAAATAGTGATGATAAAGAGATTGAATAATACAAATAACATACTTACAATAGGATATAAGGAATAACAAAAGACCATTTTATTTACAAGTGTTAAGAGTTTTTCTGTTTAATCTGCTAGGCACATGATACCTAAGGAAAAATGTAATGTCACAAAGTTCATATTATTTGATGAAGAAGTAATAATATTCACACAATATTCAAAACAATGATTGAAATGTGATGTGTGTGTGTGTTGTGCATGTAGTAGTTATAATCACTGGAATTTAATTTTTAAGCAGTCTGTTCTCCATTGTTCTAAGCACAAAGGTAAATGAAGAGTAAAATAACAATTTATTATGAATAAATAAATGTTAGAAAATTAAACTGCAAGGCTCTCATCAAAGTGGTGATGATAAAATTTATACCTTTGTACATATAACAACCTAAAAGAAGTGCTTAAATGACAGATCTCAACATCTCCTTTTTCAAAATTTACAAATAACAATGGGTAAAACCAAAAGGTATAACAAAAGCAATCAAACAGTGAAAATACAAAATGGCATGTTAGAATTTTTTAGGAGTATAACACCAAAGATACATTAAAAAATCCTCATGGAGAACACCATCTAAACTTGGTGTGGAATACTTAATCGACATGCAGAAGACTTATAGAGATGATTGGATAAAATAAACAGAAAAATACATTTTTAAGTGTTATACTTTACATGCAAATAAGTGGACAAGGAGGAGAAATAGATAGCCTGAGGAAATGATGTCAACATTTTTAAAGAGCAATTACTTTTTCCAATGCTTTGCCAGAAACAAGAAAACAACACAGTGCTGGAGAATTCCAGCCAAAGGAATAATGGAGCTTAAAGGCAGACAGATCATAAGCAATCAGAGCTATAAGTATTTTCAGATAAATAAGAAAACAAAACAAAAAAAGGACCCTGGAGAAGAATAAAAAAGATGCGAAAATTTCTTGGGGGTGGTGGTGAGGATTGGGCTCTATCCTTGATACTTAGACTAATGTCTGATACTTAATATATCCTCAATAAATACTTGTCAAAGAAATAAAGGAATAACACACACAAAAATATCCTCCTTTCCTCCTGAATTCTAATAAAGGTATAGTTAAATAAAGCTCAGGGTTACCTGACTCAAGGGATATGTGTGGTTGAAGATGGGGGAACCATCTATGCAGTGGGTCAAATTTTAATAGATGCTGAAACATTATTTAAAATACAAAATAGAAAACTGCACAGTGATATTTAATGTACACCCCATAAATTTTACATAGCTTGTAAAGTGTAAATAAAATAAAATGCACATACATGCCAACCACAAGCAAAGTGGCTAGGGGCACTGATAAATATGCCAATATCCTAATACAGTAAAGTGGCATACATAGAGCTTCAAAGTCATCACTTCTGTCCTCAAAATAATAATGAAGATATTGAAGAAACAGAAAACAAACAAATTTTCTTAGGCCCAGCAGATTAAGATCACAGAGCAAACTGCCCCCTGAAAACCAGAAAGACTGGTGAATAAGAAGAATTGTAACTTACCAGGAGCTAAAGATGCCAGCGGAGCCAGTCACTGGTAGGGATACTTAAAGGACACTGTTATCTGGAGACTTGAGTGGACTAGTCGGAGAGATAAAACTTCTGGAGACTCATCCTGAGGGGGACTTCTACACTTTTGTGAATAATACTTCTAGGAACTCTACGAGGTACTCAGTGAGATGACTGAAGAAAGACCCCATCCTCTCATACTTCTGGCAGGAAATGGGAAAATTAACCACTTTGAGATACTCTGAAAGCACTCTGTCTTCTGTTACAAAGGTCTGATCACAAGGAAATCTATTTTACTAGAGCATGGCCAACCTATGGGAGGGAAATACCTAACTCCAGCCGTGTGGTCTTTGATGTGAGAGGAGGGAAACACCCAATTTCAGCTTTATCAAGCCTTCCTGTCTCATCTGTGAAGGTCACAGCCCAGGAACAAAAACTGACTAAAAGAATGAGACCTAATTTTGGGATTATGGAATGCTTTCTCTCCCCTTACAGCTTCTCAACACATCCACAGGGCTCCTGTGTAATAACAAGGGGTTACAGCTGAAAGAACTTCTATGCCAAGGCTCTATTTAAGAAGGGATTGCTTAAGGAATCCAAAACAAAAAAGATAAAGGAAGGAAGGGAGGAAGGAAGGAAGAAAAAAAAAGGACAGTAGAGGAAATTTTAGCCTCTGACACTGTAGCTATAACAAATGGTAAATAGAACCTAACTCCTAGTGAGATAAACGTAAAATCTCACACTATAAGCCTATTCCCATCAGTTCTTTTTACCCTATATAGGCCGTGTCTGGCTCTGGAGAAAAAAATACAATGCAGGGGAGAAGCTGAAAAACACTATTGAAGAGACCAAGTAAGAACTAGGCATGAATAAGGAAGACTCTGGAACAATGAGACTGGGACTTTAAAATAAGGATGAATTTGCTTTAAAAAATAAAATAAAATAAGGATGATTTATAAGCTATTGGATCCAACTGAAAAAGTAAAAAACATGCAAGAACAGATGCTGAACATAATTGGATGAAAACTGTAAGAGTCAAAAGTAAATATTACAAATCAAAAACACTGTAAAAGAAGTGAAAAATTTATTTAATAGGCTCATCAGTAGACTGACACAGTCAAGAATCAATGGACTTGAATATAAGTTGAAAGAAAGCTCTCAAACTGAAAAGCAAAGAGAAAAAATAATGGAAAAAGTGGAACAGAATACCCTATAACTGTGAGGGCAATTACAACAGGAGTAACATGCACATAACAAATAGACCAGAGGGGGGGGGAAAGAGAAAAAAAAAGATAAAATATTTGGAGAAATAATTGCTGGAAGTTTTCCAAAATTCATGATTGACACTAAACCACAGGTTCACAAAGCTCGAAGAACAACTATTAGGATAAATATTAAATAATTTATACCTAAGCCTAATAACTTATACCTAATACCTATATGTATTAACTTATAATGAATAACTTGTATATATTCAAACTGCAGAAAAATCAAAGAAAAAGAAAAAAATCTTAAAAGAAGCCATTAGGGAGGGGATAGTCATTTATACAGGATCA
Source organism: Panthera onca (assembly GCF_046562875.1). NCBI lineage: Eukaryota > Metazoa > Chordata > Mammalia > Carnivora > Felidae > Panthera > Panthera onca. The sequence continues at coordinate 179,543,579 of NC_138339.1, forward strand.
AGAATAAGAATTATATCAGATTTTTATTCAGAAATCTTACAAGCAAGAGAGGAAAGTGAAATATTTAGTGTTGACAGAAAAAAAACCAAAACCAAACCAAAAACAACCTAGAATTCTGTTCTCAGTGAAATTAGTAAAGGACAAATATTTTCTCAGAGAAACAAAAAAATAAAGGCATTTGTTGCCAGAAGACCTGCTTTACAAGAAATGTTAGATGTCTTCAGAGGGAAGAAAAATGATATAAAGCATAAACTTAGATCTTAATGAGGAAAGGAACAGTGTTAAAGAATAAATAAATAAAAGTGATAAAACATGTAATTGCTCATTCTTTAATTGTTCTTACTCTTATTTGATGTAACAAATAAGTTTGTTCAAAATAATAATAGTAAAGATGTATTGTGTGATTATAGTATATGTGTAAGTGAAATGAATTGAAACAATGTAACAAGAAACAGAAGAATTGGAGTACTCTAAGATACTGGTATTACCCAGTAAATTATTTGAAAGTGAACACAGATTAGTAATAAATGAATAGAGCAAACTCCAAGACAATCATTTAAAAAATTAGTAAAATAATTTAGTAGCATCTCAAAAGAAATTTTAAAAATATTTTGAAACAAATGGAAATAGAATTTACAAAATTTGGGGGTTACAGTGAGGGCAGTGTTTAGAAGCAAAGTTATAGCATTGACTATATCAATTAGAAAAGAAGAAAAATCTAAAATCAATAATCTAAGATCCTGAGAAAACTAGAAACAAATAATTATTTAAACCCAAAGTAAGCTAAAAAAAATCCTAAAGAATAATCTAATGAAATTGTAGATCAAAAGAGACAGTGAGAGAGAGAGAGAGACAAAACCAAAGCTAATTAATTCTTTGAAAAGATCCATACAATTGATAAACCCCTGGGCATGCTAGGGAAGATAAAGAGAGAAGCTAAAAATTGCTTCTAATATCAGAAATGAATTCTGGAACATCACTATTGATCCCATGGACATGAAAAAAAAAAAAAATAATAAAAGAATATTATGAAAGTGGCACCTGGGTGGCTCAGTTGGTTAAGCATCCAACTTCAGCTCAGGTCATGATCTCATGGTTTGTGGGTTCGAGCCCTGTGTCAGGCTCTGTGGTGACAGCTCAGAGCCTGAAGCCTTTGGATTCTGTGTCTCCCTTTCTCTCCACCCCTCCCCTGCTCACACTGTTTGTCTGTCTCTCTCAAAAATAAATAAACATTAAAACATTTTTAAAAAAATAAATGTAGTAAATATGTATAACATCTATATGAGATAAACTACAAAACTCTGATGAGATAGATCAAAGAAGATCTAAATAAATATAGAGATATTCCATGTTCATGATCAGGAAGACTCAATGTTGTCAGTAGTCAGTTTTTCCCAACTTGATTCATACATTCAATATGATCCCAATAAAAATGTCAGCAAGTTGCTTTGTGGATATTAATAAAGTAATTCTAAAATTTATTTGGAAAGCCAAAAAATCTAGAATAACAAACACAATCTTGAAGAAGTCAGAAGACTGTCACTACCTTACTTCAAGACTGACTACATATCTGTGTTAATCAAGACAGTGTTTTATTGGTAAGGAAACACACAAAAAGATCAATGAACAAGAAAAGCAAGCTTAGGAAGAGACCTACACAAACACGGTCAAGTAAGATTTGACAAAGAACAAAGGTAGTTGAATGGAGAGAAAGGATATCTTTTCAACAAATGCTGTTGGAACCATAGAAATCTATGTGCAAAAAAAATTTATATAACCATGTAATTGTAATACATTATTAGGTACTTATTAAATATGAAACATGTAATTAGAAACATCTTTCAAAAAATTAACTAAAAATGTGTCATAAAACTAAGTGTAAAACATAAATCTATGAAATTTCTCTAAGCTAACACAGAAGAATATCCAGGTGACTTGGGGTTTAGTAGTGACTTTTTGGATATTATACTGAAATACAATCTATAAAAGGCAAAATTGACAAGATAGAACTCACTGAAATTAAAACTTTTGCTATGTGAAAAACTGTCTTAAGAGAAGGACAAGAAAAACCACAGACTGGGAGAAATATTTGCAGAACACATACTTGATGAAGGACTTGTGTCCAAAATAAACAAAGAATTCTTAAAACTCAACAATAACAAAAATAAACAAACCTAATCAATAAAAAATCTGAACAGAAATCTCACCAAATAAGATATACAGGTGGTAAATATCAAAACAAAACAAACAGAAAGTGTTCAACAACACATGTCAAGAATGGCAAATTAAAAAATGAGATAGCACTGTACACCCATTAAAGTGGCTAAAATCCCAAACACAGACGGCAACAAATACTTCTGAGGCTGTAGAACAAGAGGAACTCTCTCATTCACTGCTGGCGGAGCGCACAATGATACAGCCATTTTGGCACACGGTTTGACAGTTTCTCACACAGCTAAAGCTATAGTCTGTCATACGATAGGATTCAGCCATCACACTCCTACATAATTGTCCAAATGAGGTGAAAATTTCTGTCCACCTAAAAATTTACAAATGAACATTTACAATTGTATGCATAATTGCCGAAATTCGGAAGCAACCAGGATGCCCTTTGATACATTGAGTGGTTAAATCGTGATACATCCACACAATGGAAAGTTACCAAATCATACCAAGAAGTGACCTCTCCAGCCAGGAAAAGACATGCAAAACCTTAAATGAATGAATTCTAATGCAAGGAGGTCAGTCTGCAAAGTCTACATATTATATGATTCTAACTACAGACCTTCTGAAAAAGGCAAAACTATACAGAGAGTAAAAATATCAGGGGTGACCAAAGTTTCAGGTGGAGGAAGGGAAGGAAGAATGGATAGATGGATCACAGGAGATTTTTAAGACAGTAAAAATATTTTGTACAATACTGTTAAGGTGGGTACATGACATTATGTATTTGTTAAGTCCAATAATCAACACCACACTAATAAGGCAGGGTGGCCATAATAGGAGAAACCGTGGGAGTGGAGGATGGTCGGGGAATAGAAAGTATCTGAGAACTCTGCATCTGCTGCTCAGTTTTTTCTCTAAACCTAAAACTGCTCTAAAAATATATAGTCTGGGGAGTCTGTCATGAGACAGAGCCCTGAGTTGGGGTCTGTGCTGACAGTGTGGAGCCTGCTTGGGATTCTCTCTCTCTCTCTGCCCCTCCCCAATTCATGCATGTGGGTGTATATGTATATATATTTATAATCTATTATTTTAAAAAAAATAAAAAACAAATCAATCACAACCCAAAACAATCACTAGTTGAATTTCTGGTTCCAAATATTACAAATCTGTATGCTTTTCAGCTGTAAAAGCTGATTTAAATTTATTATATAAATGCTAAAATTGCTTAATATTCCTTTTCTCCAACAAAATGCCTGATTCAGAAAATCTAAATGGCTAATTTAGATATAAGAGGAAAAAAACAAATCTTATTAATAGAAAACCATTTTTCCTGCCCTCATTAAAATAATTATTTGAGGATTATTGGTGTAACTGTTTGCCATCCTTTAGTCTTTCCATATGCCTAGGAGTCCATATGTCTAGGTGTAATTCACCCTGTAGTTGGATGTGCAGATTCTTTTAAAATTCAGAGAGACACAAAATACACCTGATTTTTCATCTTCCATGACAGAGAATAGATTGAACAGTGTGATGAGCAGTCTTCGTTCCATATGTTCTGTTTAAATCTTGCCAATTTCAATGCTGTAAAAGGTGAGAATAAAATGAACAACCTATTTTTCATTCTGTATGATTCTCGAGTAAAGGGAAATTACTTTCACATTTGGTGGTCAATAAAAAGGTGTAATAAAAAGTTTAATTTAAAGTGAGTCTTAAATAAGATGATTTGTAAAATAGGCAAAAAAGGAGCCCAGAAGTTGCAGCAGATGCAGAGTTTGGTGAAGGCAAACTAAAAGGCAATAGTTGGAAAATGATGCTGTGGAAGTTTCCAGAGATTGATCACAGCAGCATGGTGAATCATTCAGACTGGGGAAAAGCTATGTATCAAGGAACTGTTTAGAGTTTATTTTAAAAATGAGAAATGTGAAGTGGGTAATGATGCTATCTTCCACATGCTGAAGTAAAAATGAAGCCTATTTATGACAAGAAGAGTGGGGTGGCAATTAAAATAATTAAGAGACTGTCGTTTGAGGGGCTAGTAGTTTTGACCTTGCAGATAAGGGTGTGTGTGTGTGTGTGTGTGTGTGTGTGTCTGTGTGTGTGTGTGTGTGTGTGTAAACAAATTCCACTTGAAAAAATTACAGGAGGGCAAACAAAAAATGTACAGCAGTTGATGGATTCTAGCAAATAAAAGAAATGTCACATTGCTGATAAAATTTGGGAGATTTACAAAGAGATGTTATATTTGAATGAATGAGATAATCAGGGATTATACTGAATTAAACAATGGCTTAAATGCAGACAGACTGGGGATACAAATATGGATATTTCTCTTGCTGGGTCATATAAAACAAATTGATGTCCTTCTATTAGCTTGATATAGCATACCTGATGCCCTGAACCAACAAGACTGAATTGCTCTGAAACATTTAGTTAGGCTATGGGCTTAATAATAAATGTACGGCTTATTTTTTTAACTTACTTTTAGTTTATTTTTATTTTAAAGCACACCTGCTTACTTAGTATGTTTTACTCTATCCTTTGAATATATGGGTTTTCATTAATGGGTATGTTATATAGATAATATAATATACTGGAAACATTACAATCAGAATTATAATTGAAAATTCATGTGTATCTGTTTCACCTATAATTGATTCCTTCAGGTTATTATTAGCCTAAAAAACTTTCTATTAAAATGTTCTATTTTTTCTTTTAAGTTTGTTTAAACTCTTGAAATCCTCTTCAATGTCTGTGATAGTATTCTTCCAAACATGGCATATAATATTATATCTAATTAGTTAGCCAAACCTTTTAAGTGTATTACCTCTATAAAATTGTGTATCTTAATATTTTGCAAAATAATTTCTTTAATTAAACGGAAAGAGATTGTTCAACTGTGATATGTTTTCTTTAATTCTTTAGGTACTTTAAATATTAATGTTTTAAAGTGAGGAATTTTAAAATCTAGTTCACATCAATTAACATATCAATTACTACAGGAATCTAGGAGTCCCAGGGCTTTGTTTTGTTTGTATGCTTTGGCTTCCAACTGGCAGTTGCAATTTGTACATCATAAAATCTATGATGAATATTCAACACCAGTTCAAGTTAGGTAAATTCAAACTGCACTTGCATAGTTGTAATTACTGTGTTAGTAATTTGCTAATTTTTTCTCAGGAGATGCTGTCTGCACTATCCAGAAAACTAAATAAATATATATGTAGTGTGTGTGTGTGCGTGTGTGGTATATAATTAGCATATATACTATATATAACATATATATAAAGAGTGCACATTGTGTGGAAGGCAAGTTAACACCTCTATCTTAAGAAAAATAATATTTTTACCCCTCCAAATTTAATTTCACATGTTTAGTGATGTTTATACAAAACAGTATCAATTTACATAAGAAATTCTACTCAAAAGTTTTCTATATTTCATGCCTTCTCACATAACTCAAATGGCTCAGTTGGTTAAGTGTCAGACTTCAGCTCAGGTCATGATCTCGTGGTCATGGGTTCCAGCCCCACATCCAGCTCTGTGCTGATAGCTTAGAGCCTAGAGCCTGCTTCTGATTCTGTGTCTCCCTCTCTGCTCTCCCCTACTTGCACTCTGTTTCGTCTTTCTCAAAAATAACTAAACATTAAAAAAGAAAGAAAAAAGAAAAAAAAAGAAAACAGAGTTTCCGGGAAATGTGGGGAAAGATAGTATAATTGAATTATAATCAATTACATATTACATACCACTGTGTATACAAGCTTACATAAATGTGCACTTTCATTCTTTTAAATTACTCTCATATGAATTGATAAAACTTGTGTGTTGTGTTCTGAAATTTACTAAAATACAATAACTTTAACAATTAAACCATTTTCAAACCACATTTCACACAGTTGAAGTATCTGTTTCTGAAAAATGTGTGTGTATGAAGTTTCTGTCCATTTGTCAATTTATCATCTATAAATAGCTGAAGATATTTTAAATAACTTTGGAAGGTATATTTCCATAATTTAAAATATATCTAATATGGGATACATATATAAAATCACACTACGGGTCATAATTTAAACAAAACAAAACCAGTTATCTTATGGACTGCCTGAACAGAGGTGCTGTAAGAGGCTTGTCAAGAAGCATCCTAGGGCTGCACCATCCAATATGGCAGACATCAGTCACATGTGGCTACTAAGCACTTGAAATGCTGCGAGTCAAACTGAGGAACTTAAATGTTAATTTTCTTTATTTTTTAGATATTTATTTTTTAGAGACAGGGAGAGAGGGAGAAAGAAGGGAAGGGGCAGAGACAGAGGGAGACAGAGGAACCAAAGCAGGCAGAGCCCAATGCAGAGTTCAAACTCATCAAAGTATGAGATCATGACCTACGCCAAAGTTGGATGCTTAACCAACTGAGCCACCCAGGCGTCCATTCATTTTCTTTAATAATAAGTAACTTAAGTTTAAAAACTGAAATAGTATCGAATAGAGATCAAGTATTTCTCATGAAAGTTTAGTATTCTATTTGAGATGTCCTTTGCAACTATGGAATACACACTGGCATTCAAAGTCTTGGTATGATCGAAAAGAATGTGTAACATTTTATTAATAATTATTATGTTGACTACATGTTTAGATGATGTTTCTAAAGGGTTAAGTGCAACATAATACTAAGACAAATTTTATTATTTTTAACTTTTAAAAAAATTGCCCTCTGACTCCTCTACCCTCTATCTCTGACTCGCCTCTCTCCACGTCTGCCTTTCTTGTCCTCCACTACAAGTGGAGGTGGCACCAGTTCACTTGCATTGTCCTCGCTGTCACACTTTTCTTCACCTTTTCATGATTCAACAATAAAAGGAAACCATTGGCGACTTAGATGGCAGATGCTCTTCTGAAGCTAATAGAGTGCTAAGTACTTAGTATGTTGCTGTTGATCTTGAGAACGCTCTTTTCTCCACATTTATTTAAAGACCCTGAAAGGCAGTTGATCTTTTCTTGGCAGGGACAGATTCAAAGCTGTAGTGCCTTATGTCAGGGCTGTATCAACCCTTCAGCTCGCTACCTCAAATTATTCAGGCTTGTCCACTATTTTGACAAAGTCATTCTGATTGGACCTGTTGAGTTGGAGTCAGCATACAGAATAGGTCCTTAGAAGCTAAGTGTATGCCAGAGGCTCAGAAATCTATCACATGATTATTAGGGGGCATTCAAAGACTCTATGGGTCCAGTGGCATAAGGCAGGTTAATATATTGTCTTCAAGATGAACACCTTATTTACATATTCCCAGAAAAGACACATGCCTAGTAGGTCTCTGAATTTAAACAGCAAACCTATACTTTATTGGGACTTACTACCTTGACTCATTTGCCAATCAAATTATAAGTTTGGAATGGGTCAATGTTTCCACACTAGCTACTCTGCCCTTGCTGTTTGGCCCAAAAGATCTTAGAGTGCTTCAAGTATCTATGGCAAATACATTTTGTATTTTGAAGCAAACCCATGTTCTCTTCTGCATATATACACCTACCTTGTGAGCCAACAGCGAAAGCTTGGTGCTGGGCCCTTGCAGAGACCAAATCCTTGTCCACAGTTTCAAGGCACCATGACACTCAGAGAAGCCCATCACGAATTGGATGTTATCAGACACAGCAAGCCATGGATTTGGGGTGTGCAGCCATATCCCACCATCAAATGAAAGTGCTTTGTATGAGATGGACCAGAGCAGAGGCAACAGCAGCAGACGGGACATTCATGGAGAATCTTCACTGAGTGTTTGTCTTCCACTCATTTTGCAGCAGTATCCTGAAATGGTTGGTGTGAAATTTTTCAGAGATTTTGGAGAACCGCAGCAGTTTCTCGGTGTGATTTTGAGAAACCGCCCCTTCTGCACAGTGAGGTATTGAGTATCTGCGGCCTCGTCTCTTCAGCTGCCGCTTCCCCTGACTCCGGCAACCCTCTTCCTTTTTTTGTGCTGAGTATGCCAAGATTCTGACAACAGTAAACTGTTGTTTTTCTTCCCAGAATCCTGAAATGGTTCTAGTTTTGTGACTGAACCAGACTACTGAAAACAGACTGCTGTGTCCCCTGACAGAGTTCTAGGAGATGATGCACAGCAAGTGTCTTTCTAGCACACAGCACGCAGCAAGGCTACATAAGTCTTCGTTGGGTCTCGTCACTACATAGTTACATCGCACTTATTGTACTGTAGTCGACAGAACATTGTTTCTTAGATCTTGATTAATGGATAGCAAAGCATAGCTTGAAACTTGCTAGAGTCATATTTTTGTATTATATTTCATTGATAGATAACAATAACACTTTGGACATATTTTTTATCTCTCATGTATACTATATATGTAGATATTTTAATTATTTTGAGTTTATTTACTTTGAGAAACAGAGAGGGCAAATAGGGGAGGGACAGAAAGAGACAGCGAGAGAGAGAATGCCAAGCAGGTTCCAAGTTGTCAGCATGAAGCCTGATGCACAGTTGAAACCCACAAACTATGAGATCATGACCAGAGCTGAAACCAAGAGTTGGATACTTAACCCACACCCAGGTGTCTCTCGAATATAATATATATTACTAAAAATTTGAAAATTTCAGGATAATCTCACATCTTTTATGACCTTATCAACCCTTTGTGCCTAATATTAACTGTTGTTTCTTTCAAGATTAGAGACATTCCAATTTTCCACAGCAAGATTATTTTATCATGTTACCTTTTTCTGATAGGTACTTTAAGGCTTTACTAAAATTTGGGATATTTCAATACAATTCTGGAAAACACATAATGCTGGTGATATGCTACCTAAATACCCCATCTCTTGTGTCAAGAAGCAGAACATAGGTGTGTTTTACCCATTTAATTTATCAAAAAAAAGGAGGCATTACTGTCCCGTAAAATGCTTTAACATGATTATCATCGTTTATGCATCTGAAGATATTACCAGATATATTTCATGCTTTATTTGAAAGATACGGATCAATGCTAATGTTATTAGAAGCATTAACTCTAAATGTTACTAGGAGTTTGTCATGTCCTAATTGTGGCAACTCTCCCAAGGAATCAATATCTGTCTGTATCTGGGATAAAGATATGTGTCTGTGAACTAAACACACTGAGACTTTCCTTTATCAATTCAGAGTATCGGAGTTTAATGAATGACTAATATGAGATCAGTTGCACAGCAAATGAGCACAATGCTAAAGTGCAAATTCAGGTCTGTGCGTGTTTGTGTACAAGTGTGTCATGAATACGTTTGTGTATGAGGGGGGGTGAAGGACAAGTACTCTTAAAGTAAGGACTGTGTAGTGGGTGGAAAGCAAGTCAAGGCAAGTCTCTTCTCATAATTAGGCCAAGGAAGTGTTTATGGGTACACTGATTACCTGATTTTATAATATAACGCCAAACAGTCCAAAAAAAGGAGCAACCTTTTATGAGTAGTAGTTTAGTCAATGTTCCCCCTTTCCTTTTATGCTGCTTTTCTGGGTGACACTCCATTTTCCAAAAACTTCCTTTTGAGTGCTGACATTTCTAATTTACTAAATTCTTCTTGCCAATGTGTAATCTCTTCCCTTTAATGTTTTGTAACAATGGTGCTTCCATATTCTAATTATTTACGTTAGGCCTGGGCCTTTTTAACACTGGGATTAGGGGTTATGAACACAAAGAAAATCTGATTAAGGTTTTAAACACTCCATTCAGAATATTGCATATATTTCCTTCAAAGCAAGTTTTTGCATAAGATTTCAGACCTTTTTCAAACTTTACAAATATTTTCCATGAAGTATGAATGGCTTTTAGGTACACTATACAATGACCCTCTACAATACACTTGCTGATATGAAGAAACTAAGTTTCAGCCTTGATATCTATGTTGATAGATAACTGAATATGATGAATGCTCAGAATTCTAATTCCTTCTGATTTTACATAAAACATTTCCATGCCTGTTTTACATATTCAGCATTTCATATCTGGAAATTCAGTAATTAAATTATCTCTAATTACTGGTAAAGTAATCTTCTAGCCTTTTCTTCTGAGTTGGGCATAATATACCGTATCTTTAAATCCTTATTGCCATTAGTCAACTCAAACTGAATGGTTATTGGTACAACTTTTGAAACATGCCTCTAGGGGCGCCTGGGTGGCTCAGTTGGTTTAGTGTCCTACTCTTGATTTTGGCTCAGGTCATGATCTCATGGTTCGTGGGCTTGAGCCCTGTGTCATGCTCTGCACTGATGGTGTAGAGCCTGCTTTGGATTCTCTGTCTCCGTCTCTCTATTCCCCCCTCTGCCTCCCTCAAAATAAAGAAAGAAAAATTAAAATATATCTCTAAGATGAATCAGACTCCCCTTTGAATTTATCTTAAGGCTAATTATAGTAGCCTAATTTCTAAGTTGAGCAAGGTTTTAGAAAAAGATCAACATGTGTGTGTATCTGTGTGTACATGTAGAAATTTGCCATAATTGCAGATGTAAGAAATATTAGCATTGAGCAGAAGTCTCTAAACAAATACTAAAACTACTTCAAATGCTTCTTGCAAATCACGCTAGAAGGCTCTACAGGGATTCGAGGAAATTTATGCATTTTGTAGGGGAATGAATTTTATAATCACATTCACAGTGAGGGGGCTGCTAGTATCTTTATTTATAAGAGTGAATAACTGTTGCTCCTGTCTGTTTGTAGCTGTCACAGAGAAGGGATCTTGCTGATCCATGCCTCTCCCTCCCCACTCCATCATGAGAATATGGCTGAAAATGTGGTTTCTCCACTGTCGTCATAGCCTTTATCACAGTGACAGCAACAGCAAAAGGGGAAAAAAATCACCTTTCCTGAAATTGTTCCAACTTGGCCAGGTACAAAAGTTATTTTATTGAGTCATCCTTACAAAACAGGGAGGATGAAAAGATGCACTCAAATCTAGAAATCTTTTAGCAAATGTGGGTTAAAAACACTAATTCCACTTACTCAAAGTGAGCTCTGTAGGAGAATGGGTAAACCGTGGTTGAAGCATTTCATAGCAACTGACACTCGAATCATATAAACGTTATGACTGATAAACTATGTCCTTCTATATTCTAATAAAGGAATAAACTTACTTTCTATAGCTATCTCATAAAATTAAAACTTATATAGAAAAATTACCTTACTTGAAAACTTTGAGCAATTTTTCTTAGAATATAAAGTTTGAACAATTCTTCTTAGAATATAAATTCATTGTGTTAATGTAACCTAGGAATAATACAAATTTCTCTGACGGATTTACAATGTACAGAATAAATTACATAATGCATTCCTCCACTGACTTGTTACATTTTCATTCTTTCTTCCATTCATAATTATTTTCATTTTTCATTGCTCCCACATACCTCACCAGTGTTCTTTTACACCACATTTTCTACATCCTTTGAATGTGACAAATATTAAATAATACTCTTTGCAGGTCCTGAGCTAGGAAGATTGACATTCAGAGATACGTCGCCTCTTCCTTCCCACTTTCACATCTACTTCCCCTCTTTACCCTCTCTTCTCCTTCAGTCCCTTGTTGTTGCTATTACATAGTTCATAAATGTGATGCTACTAAGAGTCAAAAATTAAACAAGTTTATATTGGATATGATTTTATTCAGCATACCAGAGGGATAGCATGTATTCAACATGAGGTAAAATACATGCTATTACCCGCTTGGCAATTAGCTTAATATTGTGATTCCCTATGTGGACTGTAAATTATTTAGTACTAGAAAAAAGTGGCATTATACTTCATTATGTAGCTTCACAGGTACATGTTGCAATAGCACAGAGATTAATAAATTATGAACCTTTGTGAGAACTTTTGTGTGACTAAATGATCCATTATTTGCATGTGCTAGCAAATCAACCAACTCTCTTTCATATCCATCACTTTGATGTTTTTTAAAACAGTATAGAATAAAATACCTGTTATGAGACAAACTATATATGTATCTCTATATTATTATCAGAAGTAAATGCTAATTTCAATCAATGAATATTCATTGGGTAACAGACACTGTGTTCAGCACTGAAAATATGTATAGTAAGCTTGGATCCTGCTCTCATGGACCTGGAAATAATTCATTCTTTATATACTCATATAACTTACTATAGATTATGATAATTCCTATCATAGGAAATGATCAGGCATGTATGGGAGAAAACAATGGAGGATATTTTTTTGTATAGGTCAGAAGTATCTTTTCTGAAGAAGTGAGATCTCTTTTGAGATCTGAAGAGGGGACAGTGCAAGGGACTGAATGTTTGTGTCCCTCCCAAATTTGCATGTTGAAACCTAATCCCCAAGTGACAGTATTAGGAGGTGGAAACTTGGAGAGGTAATTAGATCATGAGGGTGGACCCGTGGATGGGATTAGTGCCTTATAATAAGGACCTTAGGGAACTCTCTTACTCTTCTTCTATCATGCAAGACCAATCCACAGGAAGGATAGCAATTCTAAATGTACATGCTCCAAGAAACAGAACTGCGATAAATGTGAAAGAAATCCATGGAACAAAAGAGACAGAGAATTACATAATTATCACTGCAGACTTCAACTCCTCTTCATCAAAAATTGATAGAACTACCATGAAAAGAAGAAATTAGACAGAAAATATCAATAGTATCAATCAACATTATCCAAATGACATTTATAGAATATTCCCCTCAACAAGAGCAGAATACACATTTTCCCCCAATTTTTAAGGAACTCCCACCAAGACAGATGAAAACCTGGGATATAAATAAAATATCCACTAATTTACAAGAATTAAAATCATGCAGAATGTGTAATCCAACCATAATGGAGTCAAATTGGAAATAAATAGGAAGATAATGGGAAAATCTCCAAATACGTGGAAACAAAACATTTCTAACTTAGGATAAAAAGGGAAAGTTTCAGGAGAAATTAAAAAAAAATGAACTTAATGAAAATGGCATACAACGCTTCAAAATTTGTGGGACACAGCTAGCACAGTCTTGAGAGACAAATTTATAACACTAAAGACATGCATAAGGAAAAGTCTGAAATTAATCTACACTTCCTCCTCAAAAACCTAGAAAAATAAGAACAAAATAAAAAGGCATTATGGATAGTAAGACTTTTGTCATATATCTTAGTTTCAAATATATTCTCCCAGTTTTTTACTTTCTGTTCACTTAGTGTCTTTTTTTTTTTTTTTTTTCTTTTTAGGGTTTTTAATTTTTATAAAATCCCATTGTGCAGTGAATGCAGAATCCTGGCAGTAATCCCATTAAAAAAAAAAAAAAAAAAAAGTCCTGAAATTCCATCCATGGTGAAATTTATAGAAGCAGTGAATGTTCCAAGAGGAATATCAATTGTTTTTAGTGCCAGTCACTACACACCGAAGACATGAGGGGAAAAAAAGGAAAATGAAGAAAGTCAAGGATTCTTCTGATTAAGATTGAATCGAAAAGGTCAGTTTTTGAGTGAGCTTCTCATGGCCTACCAACTGATATCTCATAGCTGTCATCTGTGGCACATTACGATATAGAAAGCTAAGAGTGTTTGGGATTTGTCAAGCAAAAGGGAAATAAATATGATGCATTCTCAGAAATTAATCAGATTGTTACAAAAAGGTCACAGATATATTACTTTATATTTTTAAACTCAGTGTAGGCTTTGTTTTTGCTATCTTTACTCTCAGTGCAAAGGAGGCTTCAAATTCTTCCATTATTATTACCTTGTGTTTAGGTCAGAGGTTTGCAAAAGTATTTTTCTTTTTTTCTATTCTCCCGTTACTTTGCATGCTAGTCAGTGAGCACCTCTCTCTACCCTTCGATATCACTGACTTCTGCTGCCACTGTGAGAGGTGTGGAGTTAATTCTCTGATGAAGCCTCAGCCTTCAGCTCACACTTACCCCTGGATACTTAGGGTTGTGACCCTCTCAGTGCTCTTATGGACCCCCCACCCCCACCCCACTGTAATTCTTGGCTCAGATGGTAGAATCCCCTTTCCTAATGAATAGAGGGTTCTTTGATTTTTCCCAGCTCTCTTTCTCAGGTGTGATGCATTTTCCCAAGTGTTTTAAAAAAAAAATCCTCTTAGTGTCCGAAGTAAATAGTTTAATTCTATTCATACTTCATAGGCTAACAGCTGAAATTTTATTATAACACTCCTTATCTTTCTATTTAGTCCTGAAGTTGTACTTCAATATTAAGGTTAAAAACACACATTTCTACACCTAGTTTATATTTTCACAGTTTTGTTGTATTTATTTCTATTTAAAAATTATTTAATGTTTTATTTCTTTTTAAGAGAGAGAGAGACAGAGTATGAGCAGGAGAGGGGCAGTGACAGAGGGAGACACAGAATCTGAAGCAGACTCCAGGCTCTGAGGTGTCAGCAAAGAGCCAGGCACAGGGCTCAAACTCACGAAGGGTGAGATCATGACCTGAGCCGAAGCCAGATGCTTAACCTACTGAGTCACCCAGGCACCCTGGGTTTTGTTGTATTTAATGTTTCATAAGACCATTTTTATTATTTTTGAAATTGGCACGTAGTATGGTAAAGAATCATTAGGTTATAGTTAGAACAAAAATCTCCTACCTGTTCTAAGGGTTATTCATGTTGTATACTTGCAAAACAATCTATTCTAAGAAGCAACAAATCTAACATTCTTGTCTGTTTGTCAGAGTCCATTTGAATAGACAAAGATACAAAGTAGACACTTAAATAGACAAAGTAGTTCACTTAAACAAAGACACAAAATTAACCATAAAGTGCTAATTTACATACATGAAATAGAAATAAATAGCGCCTAAGGGAAATTTTCACAGTGGGAGAAGTTTTGGAGTATATAGATATAATTTTTCTCACTCAAAAATTCCTTGGAAGGATTAACTCTTCTCAGACTGATTAAAAATCAATTTACTTTAAAAATTTACACAATTGAAATGGATCAGTTGAAATCCCAAATGGGAATAAATATATACATTTTATCTGAGCTACGAATATATCTGTCATCATTATAGTGAATGGAATTGTTAATAAATAATATTTCAATTTCCAACAACTGATGTTTGTCACCAACAGCCCTTTCAGGGTCAGAGTGAGTGAGAGAGAGAGAAACAAAGGAGAGGAGGAAGGGGAGAGAGATGGATAGAAATAATTTAATTAGCTGGGTAATTGAGTAATTAGCCCATTTTTAATTGAAGTTCTCTCAAAGAACTTGGAGACTTTGTGATTTCAAATCTTTGCTTTAAGCCAAGCATTATATTCTTAAGGGAAAAATTAAGAAGGATTATTAAGGGATAACTGTATAATATATAATAGCTATCATTATCACATGATATAAAAGGAAAAAGTATAATATTCTGTATTACTAATAGTTGTCTTTGGAAAAATGATTGCTAACCATATAAAAATGTGCTAAAGCTACCTACTTTTTTTTTTCTCATTACCCACCCCCCCCAAATTGTATTAGCTTCCCATGTGTTAATGTGCTGCACTTGACAGTCTATTAGAGGTCAGTCTATGTGCCATGAAAGCTCACTCTTTGGCTGGCTTTGTAGATTTAATCTACAATAATTGGAATGAGCTTTTTACCATCTTCATTTTCCTGTTTCTTCCCCCTCCCTTCTTTTTCCATCTCCTCCATGTGTACTGGTAGCACTGAAATGAATTGGTAAGCTTTTCGGATCACTGCTCCTTCTCTAAATTCTACCTGGTGTGTAAATCAAGGACTTTTTCTGCAAATGGAATTGCTTCCAGGATTTTGTATCTGATGTACAGGACTTGGCATACTGTGTTCTGACAATGAATGCTACGAAGCCATTTAAAATTTTTTTTGTGAAACATTTAATACTATTAGTTGTCATGAATTACATATAATCTCACAATCAAAATGCATTTCTTGTTTATATTGACATTGATTTTTACATTGGTGTGATATGTGTGTGTGTGTGTCTCCATGTGTATATGTCTGAAATTTCTGATTTTTTTTTTTTTTTTGGAAGAGAATGTGAGGAGAACAATTGAATAGCAACAATATGGTTTGTAGAGGAACAGAATTTAGAAGATAAGCATTATGTATTCTTCAGTAGCATGTTGGTATTATTAGGATACATTTCAGATCCTTCAACACGGCATTCAGATTCCGTCAAATCTCTTCAGAACATACTATCCCTTATGCCTGAAGAAAACACGTTTGGCTCTATTTGGAGTGGTAGAATGCAGAGTTTCCCAACTTTGGCATTATTGACATTTTGGGATGGATATTCTTTGTTGTGGGGAGTGATGTGTAAACTGTAGAATGTGTAGTGGCAGCCCTCTCCCAGCTGTGAAACTAAAAATATCTCCAGACACTGTCAAATGTACCGTAGAAGACAAAACCACCCAGCTAAAAGTCACTAGTGTAATGGAAAGAAACCAGCCCTTGGTGCTAGTTAAAACTAGATTTAAATTCCAATTCTGCTGTGGATGCATCTGAGCAAATAATACATAATTCACATATTTGCTGCAAGGGTTAAAGAACAATATACGATATACATATATTAGCCTGTCCACTGCCTGAAATATAGCAGTACTCCTTAATTATCCCAACACTTGGACAGAGGCCACTTTTCTTAAAGGATCAATTCGGAGGCACTTACGTTTAGAAGACTTATTTTTACTTCAGACCTTTTAGCATATAGTATATAATGTTCTTTATAATTCACATCCATTCCTCACAGGAGTTAGTTGTTCTTTGTCTGGGCTGCCCTAGCTTCTGAGTCTCAATCTATCATACCACTCCCTCACTGACTAGATGTAAATTGTTGGGTTACTTTCCTGTGTATAGATCTACAGGATGACTTCCCGGAAGATAGGGAAGATTCTTGTTCATCTGGGTTTATATTTGTGCTGGCTGGCTCAGAGCTTTTGACTAGTAATCCACCAAGGTGCAAATGAATAGGGCATTCATTATCCACCCATGTGTTTCACAGAGCCCCCACTAAGCAGCCTCTGTGGGGACTGGTTGCCACCATCCCCTCATAATGAGACACTCTGCTATTATGTTTTGCATTCACAATTTCAGATAATAACAGGTCCCAAAGCAAAACAAAATAAGAGAAATGACAACGAAAACAAGCACAATAAAACATGTATTTTTGTTTTCAAGTGCTTTGAAGCTACCCTTTTGTTACTTATAACCATGATTATGTTTAGAGTTCCTATTTTTTTCTGGACCTTTTATCTCAGCCTTATTCTTTGAAATAATTCCATTGCTGTTACCCATTATGCTACGTTTGTTGTTTTGTTTTGATTTTATGCCACTTGTGGTTATCAAGAATGATAGAAATACTAAGTAGTGAAGTAAATTTAACAGACTGTGGGGAAAAAGAGCCAAATCATAAAAAGCAGAAAGACACAGAAAGCAGCTAGAGGGATACATAAGAGATAAAAAACAAAAAAAAAAAAAGAAAGAAAAAGTAAATATCCCATTGTTCTGATACCATTTTTTGAAAAGATTTTTTTGTTGTTGTTGACATTGAATTTCTTTTTTGCCTTTGTTTCAAATCAACTTATCATCCAAATGTAGATCTGTTTGAGTTCTCCATTTCTTCCACACTTATCCTTACGCCATTACCACATTGCTTTTACTATTACACTGTTAAAGTAAATGTCAAAATAAGTCAGTGCATGTCCTTCACACATGCATTATGTTTCTGAGATAGCTTTGATTACTCTGTGTTCTTTGCATTTCCTCTAGAATTGTAAAACTGGTTGTCAGTTTCTAATTAAAAAAAAAAAAAAAGGTCTCTTGCAATTATAATCCATATCATATTGAATTAATTAATTTGAAAAGAATAATATAAATGATTACATCTTTTAATCCATGAACACAGTATATCCCTCCATTTATTTAAATTTTACTTAATTTCACTTAGGATTGTTTTGTAATTTTCAATATATAGGACTTGTACATATTTGGTTCAAATTTCCCATGAGTATTTAATGGTTTTTAACACTTTAGAAAATGGAATTTCTAATATTCCAATTAATATTTTAAAGAAATACATTTTATTTTTGTTTATTGACGTTTCACCCTAAGATTTTGCTAAATTCCTCATTTTCATAGTAGGTTGATTTTTAGAATTTTCTACTTAATTATGCAGTCTTCAAATTGAGACAGTTTTAAGTCTTTCTTTCCAATTCTACCTTGAATGAACCTTTATTCTTATTGCTCAGGATAATGATTAATACAATGTTGGAGATGGACATTCTTGCCTTTCTCCCAATAATAAGGAAAATGTGTTTAATACAAAGAGACAGGCTAATACATTTGAATAAATGAATTTTGTTCAAAACGTGTAATTATAAATGCCACAGATTATAAAAAAGGAAATGCAAATTCCTTATTCTTCAAAACTTAATACCATCACTATATAAATAGCTGTGTCTAATAAAAGAAAAACTAACACTAAAATATATAATCATATAAGTATCAGGGAGGCAATTCCTAAAATAATAAATACAATTTGCTTTTTTTTTTTAAGTTTATTTATTTATTTTGAGAGAGAGACTGTGTGTGCATGAGCACTTGAGCAGGGAAGGGGCAGAGAGAAGAGGAGAGATAGAATCCCAAGCAGGCTCCACACCGTCAGCACAGAGCCTGATGTGGGGCTCAATCCAACAAATTGTGAGATCATGAACTGAGCTGAGATCAAGAGTCCAACACTTAACTGAATCAGCCATCCAGGTGCTCCAAAACAATTTGCTTTTAAAAATACAAAAACAAAGGGGTGCCTGGGTATCTCAGTTGGTTGAGCATTTGGCTCAGGTTATGATCCCAGGGTTGTGGGATTGAGCCCCACATTGGTCTTTGTGCTGAGTGTGGAGTCTGTTTATGTCTTTCTCTCTCCCTCTGCCCCTCCCTCACCAAGTCCTCTTCTTTCTTAAATACATACATACATACATACATACAATTAAAATATTAAAGCCTATAGTACAAAACAGCATGATAAATTCTGCCATCTATATTGATAAAGAAAAAATGTCCATTCTTACAAATATCTTTGAACATACATACTTTAATATTCAAAGCTGTTGAGCATATTGCCCTTTCAAACTTCTCTGTAGAAGGATTTAGAAATATACATCAAAATCCTTTATAATAGTAAAGACTTTGGAACAGTACTTAAATGTAGATAATAACAGTTTTAAATAAGAGGATTTAACAAATATTTATGAACAATGGTATTGACTGAAGGGTTATCTTTGATAGTGATATGAAAAATATAAATACCGAAACAAAAAGATTGTTCAAATTTGTGATATGTAAGTGAAGAGGGATATTATACAATCTTTGATGCTCACTGTATTGCAAGTTATTTGTACCTTCTTAACAAACTTAAAATACATAATAACTTTGTTTTTAAGTGAGGAAAGGCCCGAGAACCTCACTGAAGCCTGGGTCAGATGCTTAAAGGTTTGAAATACAGAAATAAGGAACTTAAATCTATTCTGTGAATCATGGATTCCACTAAACGCTCTTCACAGGCAGGCTTGCTCGTAGTTTATGGCTCTTCTTTTCTTTTTCTTCAAGCCACAAACTGTAGACTCACCCTTGACATTTCTTTTTCTCTCGATTCTCACATTCAAACAAATCCCATTGTTTCTTCATTGGAAACAGATGAAGATTCTAACAATCTGTTACTGTCTTTACAGCTATCCTCATGGTCCAGCCTCTGTCCTTACTTGCCTATAATAGTCCCCAGTAATACTTTTTGCCTCCATCCCTGCCTTAGTTAAAAACTGCTTTCTTCAAAATATGTCAAATTATACTACTCCTCTCTCTCAATCCTCTTATCACCTCCAGTTTTGTTTTAAAATACCACCCCATGTCTTTACAATGGGTATAAAATCCTATAGGATCTGTCGCTAACATTTTTGAGTGCTGTTTGCTATTTTCCTTTATGCTTGCTCAGCTCCTGTTGTATTAACCCTCTTGAATACAACAAGCATACTCTCACTGTATGATTCTGATCAAACTGTTCCTACATGCTTGACTAAATCCCTCATCTACTTCAAGTATATGTTCAAATTTCATCTTTTCATACAATGACTGATCACACAATGTAATAAAGCAACTCATGCCACTGACCTCCTCCATAATTACAACTCCTGATCATCTATCTTTACCTGGTCTACTATCACGTTGTTTTTCTGTAAAATGAATTACTTTCTCACATACTATATAATTTATTTCCTGAATTTAATATTTCCCACTTACCTTCTCCTGCTTGCATGCTCTGCATAGACATGAATCGTTTTTTGTTTTTGTTTTTTTTTCCATTGATGTACCTCAGGTGCTAAATGAGTACCTGGCACAGAGTGAGTACATGATAAATATTTATTGAATGAATGAATGAATGATCTCCTTTTTATCTTTTTTTATAATGACTTCACACCTAAACATTCATAATCTATTATGTGCACAGTGCATTTTAGTTTTTAATCTCTGTGTCTTTATTGTCTCATTTTAGACTCAAACAAGCTACACTTTTTCTTTTTTTTTAACCTGGCTAACTTATTTTTTCCCAAATTCACACAATTTTGACTAATTGTACTGTAATTGTACATACTAATGCAGACATTAACTTTCTGCATAATTATATTAAAAGTGATATATATAATCAACCAGAAGTTAACGTACAATAAAATTCCCATACTTTTTTGTGAGAGTTTTTCAGAATTCTTTTGGACAAGCAAGGAAGTGTTATGCCTAGAATTCGTGATCCCCAGATACCGCCAGGGAGCCGAGTCCGATGTAAAAGCAAAAGAGCCTTTATTCGAGCTAGCTCGAGCTCAATCCCCTACCTGCACCGACGCAGAGGTGAGATACCGGGGAGAGAGAGCGAGTTTCAAAGGGACAAAGGTTTTATTGGGGCCTAGGGGCAGTTGGTGAGGTAATGGCTGTGGCCTCAGCCAATTGGCTGGGGAAGGGTCTGAGTCCTGTTAGGCAGGTGAGCGGGAGGTTACTCAAGGGGAGGAGGCGTGGTCAAGGTGAAGGACACAGAACAAGATGGAGTTGGCTGGTGTAGGCCCGCCCTTTCAGAAGAAAGGGCAGACTGAGGATACACAAAATCCAGCTGCCAAGGAAAATAAGTTTTGTCCTTGTAATTTGAACAAGTTTGTGTAAGCATGCTTTTGAAAGGATAACATAGTATGAATTTCAAATGTGGTTCTTAGTGTTATATCCAAATAATTAACCTTTTATGATGTTTATTTGAGTGGAGCTGGGACACCGGGGAGCGATCTGTACATCAGTAGTATTCCTAGAATCTGCCAGTGCACAGCAAATACTTGCATCTTTACATCTACCCCATGTAGCCTGGACTATTTTGGGTATATTACAGTTGTTTTCTTAAAAAATATATGAATAGTTGCATTCATACATACTAAGCTCCCTGCAAGATAAGGAAACAAACTGGTGAGATCTAATATGGAAAGAAGGCAGAAATACAGAATAATCCTTAGAGTGGGTGCTACCTGGCATACAGGTCATCTCTGTTGACACTAACGATGGATTGTTAGATCCCAGCACTGGGCCACTGTAAATCCTATCTAAATGAACATTACACTTTAGACTGATTGAGTAGGTTTAAGAGCAGGCACATTATATTAATTTATCCTTTCTGCATTTTACTTTTGAGAATTGACATGCTGGTGCAGTGGAAGGGATGTCGGGTAAAGGGGTTATGCAATCTTATAAGATTGGGTACATGGTTTGGAAAAAAAAAAAGATATCCTCAATTAAGCTAGTATCACTAATTCCCATTTCTTTCCCAATAAAACTATTCTCAATTTTTCATCAATTTCCTAAAGTGCAAATATATTTGCCACTATTACCCAGTTGACTTTAGCATTTTATAAAATTTTTTATGACTGTAGGGATAGTTTAGGATTTTAGCTTTACTTAGCTCTGGACATAACTCTTCTCAATCCTCTAGAGACAACATAGCTTATAAGTGGACAATTTATCTCCTCCTCTTTACATAGCCTATGCTTCTCCAGTTTTCTCCCATTTATTTATCTTATATTTTCAGTGTAGCCTAGTTTCTGTGTTCCTTCATTCTCTATTTTACCATAGCACCTTACCTGTAACCACCCAGTGTATAATGGAAATTTTTTTTTAATTTTTTCAGTGTTTATTAATTTTTGAGAGACAGAGAGACACAGCATGACCAGGGGAGGGGCAGAGAGAGAGGGAGACACAGAATCTGAAGCAGGCTCCAGGCTCTAAGCCATCAGCACAGAGCCTGATGCAGGGCTCAAACCCACCAATGGTGAGATCATGACCTGAGCCAAAGGTGGACGCTTAACCGACTGAGCCACCCAGGAGTCCCTGGAAAATATTCATCTGCCACTTAGTGTGGGTCCTTGAAATCACAGACTCTATCTTCATTTTTGTCAACAGCAGAATGCCAGGTGTCACAATCATCCCTGTATATACACACATACACATACAGGGGGAAAAAATGACTACGTGAATCTAAGATGGCATTTATTTATTTTTTATTTTTTAAGGATTTCAAAATATTTGGATAATCCCGATTTACTGTTATCAATAACATACGCCAGTCTTTATTTTTAAAATACAAATCAAGTGGCACCTGGCACTCTGTCTCTTTCTCTCTCAAAAATAAATAAACATTAAAAAAACAAAATAAAAAAATAAAATACAAATCAACATTATAGTGGAAGGAAAGTAATTTGTCAAGTTCAAAACTTACTCATGTGATACTTGCTCAAAAAAGTATGCTTCATCAGACCAAATACTATATTGAATTCACTTCTTTAATTTTTCACTTAATGACAAATTGAAATTAATTGAGATAACAATTCTGTTACAAAAAGAAATAACTTTAAATAAAGTAGTGAAAAATTACAATTGACTTCATTTAATTACTTCCATTATAACTTATAATTATGGTTTAATGACGGCAGTATAATGCTCTCCATTGTAAAGTAAATGGAAAAAAATACTGAGTTTTGTTTTCATGTAAGAACTGATTGGGATTCATTAGCATTACAATTGCATAACAATAAATTTCTTAAATTGTCTCAGCTTTGAAGCTTAGGATTTGTCTGTAATGCAAAAGTACTTAATTATTTACATGTATATGTATATATTAGATATAGAAATAAAATACAAATTATATATATGTATATATAAATACATATTGTCTCATAACTATAATATCTATTATTTTTAAATAACATGATTATTATAATTTGTTATTTTAAAAAATATGTAGTTTTATTCAGGAGATTTCTTTGGTTGACAAAGTTTACAGACTGATTTTCAATATCTGTTCAGTAATTTAGTGTAGGTTGTTGAAAAATTTAGGAAAGGCTTTTAGAATACATAGGTATGTAACTTAATCATGATTAACACAACAATATAACAATGAAAACCACAGCTGTATTAATTTTTAGTTAGAGGGCCCACTGAAAGCAAAGAGTGTATTTTCTCCCTCCATTGTTAAGAACCATTCAGAATACCCAAGGGGATAATCAGCCCTTTAATTAAATTTGAAAGTCCCCCTGATGTGCTGAAAGAATGCTTTGAAGCCAAGTTTTTCATATGAAAATGTCGATGCTTTCCCACAATTTTCTGCCATTTTCTTCCACAATCAGAATCTAAATACTGAGTTGAATAATTACTGATGTGAAAAATGAGTATGGTTTTTCTTACTTTTAAGAAAAATATACAGATGCTTTCAGACATGTCTTTTAACTGACTTAAATGTTCTACTAAATACCTTGAGATAAGTAGCAAAATTCTTAATAAAAATGGGTCCTAAAGATGGAATTTTTTTATTCAAGCATTATGTCTCTTTTCAAAATAGTAAGCAAGTTTGCTCAGGTGACATTCAAAAAATTTGACATATTGCTTTGTTTCACTGAGCACTAGTTTTCTCCAACTGAATAGCTTTAGAAGGGATACTCAAACATTGTCAAATTGGTGCTCATGAACTCAATGAAAGGATAAATGAATGGAGGTTCGAGAAAAAAATATCTGTCCCATATGAAAGACTGTACTATACAAATCTATAACAAAAATGCAAATATATTTTCATATATCTTGGTTTCCCATAAATGGTGATAAGTAAAAATAGTTTGATTTTGCTTTATGTTTACCAGATCCTAAAATAAGACAGAGTTATTAGAAATCAAGGTTAAAAAAAAGACTTGTATCCTCTAAAGACTTGTATCCTGAGGTCTGTTATATTAGAAGATAGTAATTTCTATGATGAAAAATAAGGTAGGAGAAGGCTGAGAAGTATTGCAGTGTCACTAGGATCTTATTTAGAGTGCAGGAAGTGATCACTGAGAAGCTGACACTGTCCCCTATATGAAGAGGTTAACCATGAAGAAATTGAAGGGAAGAGTATTCCAGACAAAGGGAAGAAAAAGTGCAGATGCCCTGAGTATGAAGTTTGCTAGACATTTTTAAGGGAAAATCATAAGGAACAAAGTGTGGCTGGAACAAAATAGTAGGTGGATTCAAGGAGGTGTGGGAAGCCAACTGTGTAACATAGTGTTGACCTTTCTGAGAAGAAATGAAGTAGGTGGCGATGGCAGAATTTGATACAAAAAAGTAATATGATCTGGATTAAAGCCTTAATATAAGAACATTCAGGATGCTGTGTTGAAAGAGACTGAATGAGACAATGGTAGAGGCAGGGAGATCAAGAATAACAATCTACATTTACTTGTTTTCCTTAGATTTGGATGGTATACTGGAAAGCAAGATGACAGTTGATATCTAATTTTTAACTTTGCTAATTTTTTTTTTTTGAGAGAAAGAGTATGTGAGGAGTAGGGAAGAGGGGCAGAGAGAGAATCTTAAGCAGGCTCTATGCTCAGTGTGGAGATTTACATGGGGCTCAATCCCACAACCCTGGGATCATGACTTGAGCCAAACTCAAGAGTTGTATGCTCAACCGACTGAGGTTTTATGCAACATGTTTCTTGCTTCATAGTTCTAAAATTTAAATTCACACAAACTATTAAAAGGAGGTGAAGACCTACAGAAATGATTCAAAACTGCATGAAACTTCAAATAACCAGCACATTAGAAAACTAGTGAAAAAGCATGTCAGCCATCAAATTACACTTAGTAATGTCTGTATATATGGATATACATAAACAACTGAATACTAAGGATAAAAGTACAAGTTTGTGCATCTAAATTTGGTACCAGTATATGTAGAAGGCTCAAACCCTTTTCATTTGATAGAGTTCTAAAAATTCATTGCTAAATGTTAATGTGCATTGGAATTGTAGACCTGAAAAGGTTTTACCTCAAGGATAAGGGTCCATATGTAATAATAATTTTAACTTGGAAAATATTCAATCAAGGTCAATATTTAACTAAATGGATAAAGACAAATATTGGTTAATTGAATGGTTATCTGATATTAGAAGAAAACTGAACCCTACAATCAACCTGTTCTGGTGAAATAATTGATAAATACATCTTTATCATAAAATCAAACAGTGTCATGACATGGCAGATGCTAATTGAGAACATAATGAAGCCACAAAGACATATTAAGCCCTCTGTCAATAATATCAGAGATATCAACTCTCAATGGATTATACAACCATGATCTATATCTGTAGGAGGATGTGGATGGTATGTGTGAGTGATAATTAAATTTTCAGAAAAATAACTATTCCCAATAATTTAGTAGACTAAAATTAGACATTTTAGTCAATGCTTAAAATCTCATCCCTGACTTGTATATGTGAAGAAGAAAGTAAGACTCAAATATGGTAAATAACTTACCGAATGATTACCAACAAATAAAGTTTAGCATCTCTGTAAATATTGACTGAAATATAATTGGTATTATGTGGTTTCCAGCTCACTATGATGTATCCTGGATAAGAGTGATTGGGGTAACTTTAATTAAATTGTTGTTTGAGATAAGCTGAATAAAAATGCATCACTGATAAATAACTAAGAATAAATAATATATTTTTCTTCAGTTACATAAGAACAAAGACATGACTCAAAAGTTGATATTCATTTGGAGGGAAAAAAAAATATATCTGATTTGGACTAAGTCTGCCATTGCCAAACAGGAAATTCAGGTATTTAATATGCACATTCAGCAATTACATAAACTTTTTTTGATAACCTTTCAATGAGAGAATGTCAAAAAAATCTTATTTTTTTTCAAAATTGATATTATTCAAAACTGCATCTTAATTATCTTTTTAAGACAGTAAAGAATTCCTGGCAGAGTATTATTTTGATCATCTCATTTCTAATACTGCTATCTTTCTTTGGAAATCTCATCATTTTCTATGTTCCTTTATATACTAAACAAATCAATATTCCTTGATGAAGCATCTTTTCATTTAAGATAAGGAAAATTATAGTTCATCACACAAGACAACAACAAAAAAATTACTTGTATTGGTTTGAAAAAAAATCCAATTATAAACAGGCTTCTCTAAGGAAGGATAATATCAAACTTCCAGAACAAAGTACAACCAGGAAAAAGATCAGAATAACTCTCTGTTGTTGTTTATTACTACCTCATTATGCTGACTTTGGCCAAGGTCCCATGGACCTAGTTTAATGAAGGGATTAATGACAGTTCATCCTTTTCCATTTTTTTGCTCAGTCAACTCAGTATTTTTCAAAATGTTTCCCTTTTTTGGAAACTCACATTACAAAGAGTCCCTTTTTTCTTTATATTTGAATGAACAAGCATGTAATTTACTGAGATTTGTTAACTATAGGACTTCAGCATGTTCCATACTGTCCTTAGTAAAAAAATGATAATAGCTCCTACTTTAGAAAGTTGCTAAGGATTTTAAATTAATTAAATCATGCAAAATATGGGTCTGGCACATTGTACAGTGTGATAAATCTCATTTGTTTGCATTATCATTGCAAATAATGATAGTTCTTAGAACACTGGTTTAAATGATTTCTAAGTTAATATGCTAGATGTTAGAGTAGAGAAGGAGATGATTTAGAATTGGCTCCTTACCTTAAAGAAATTTATATTCTGGGAGTAAACATTACCATACAAATAACTTAAACACTGGGAAAAAATCAATCAAGTAATTTTGAGTTTTGTTGGTTTATTTACTAAAGTGTGTCAATTTTTCAAAAAATGTACCCACAGAGCTCTGAAAATGCTTATTCAGTTTCCCTAAGGCTATTCCATGTAGCAACCCTATTTAACTCTTTTAGTGTCTATACTGGTTTACATTCAAACAGTAGTCTCATTTTTCGAGTTAGATACTATATTTTCAGGTTAATATATATTTTATATATATTTATATATATTTTTTATATATTTATATATATATATATATATATTTTTTATATCGCCACATTCCTATTGTTATTTTTATATCTGTTCTTAGTGAATTTCCAAAAATAAAAACAGATACAATGAAATCATTTAAGACATAGGAATAAAAGTCAAGTAATAAATTTTGGGTGATGGAAATACATGGATGAGGTAGGCAGAATATATTATAATAATACACAGTCAGTTAAAAATACAGATGTATAGATCACCTCCCTTGTGCAGAGTTTGTCTACAGATGCCTACTGAGGTCAGGCCAGGCCAAGAATATCCAGGCTTGCTGCTAAAATATTGACACCAGGCTCAAATTCAACCCTCAAAATCTAGCACCATAATCTGTGGAAATTACATTGCAATGGTAAAGGCTTGAAGGTGGTGGAAATCAGGCATTAGTAAACAAACAAATGGAAACAGTAAATAAAGAGTGACTTCTGAAAATTACTTGTTTTGTCAGTCAAACTGTGTTTTGATGTGTTTTTCAGGATAAAAATAAAAAGAACAAAAAACATAAAATGTTACCTCAGATCATGAAACGAATTAATCTAATGGATAGGCCGGTTTACTATTATCCATCTGGATACAAAAAAGATTCTGCCAGTGTCAACAATTCTGATTTTGAACTAGTTGTTATTGAGCTGTTCATTCTGATAGTAATTGACAAACATGCTCCATTGTTTCTAGAAACCACCCTTCATTATGAGAGAAAGACCGTGTCATTAGCACAGTATGACTAAGAACAAGCTCATTGTTTGGCTTCTTATAGATACAAAGCATAATTTTATCTAAAAAATATACTTATGTATATAAACTGAAACACAGAATGGTTAATGAGCAGTCCTGTTTTACTCCATTTAGTTTGCTCTGTCAAATTCCCATGACTTCCAAACTACCTTTGCTGTTATTTAAATGGTATTCAATTTCCCTGTTTATTATTATAATTATCATAACACAATATTTCAAAAATCAAAAAAGGTATAAATCTTCTGAGTCCTCTCTTCAGCCTAACTCTTCCTGCTCATTCTACTTTTCCTTTCCCTCCTTCTTCCCTCTTCTCCTGTCTCTATTATCTCTCTTCCTCTCCTTTTCTCTTTGTAGAGGTAATCATGTATGGACTTTTTAAGCAATAGCAATAATTTTTAAAATTATCTTGGCAACAGGTAATATATTAGTAGTAGCTATAGAACCTGATATATTGTTTCAAAGATACACCAAACAGATGTGAAAGAACTATCAGAAGTACAAGAGTAGTGGCTGAGAGACCATTTGAAGGCTTCTGCAGTAGTCTGGACCAGAAGTCATGGGATATGTGATTAGTTGGCAAATTTAATTTTCTTTAGGTTTATTTATTTGTTTTTGAGAGAGAGAGAGAAAGAGAGTGTGTGTGTGCAAGTGGGGGAGGGACAGAGAGAGAGAGATGGAGAGAGAGAATCCCAAACAGGCTCAGCACTGTCAGTGCAGATCCCAATGCGGGGCTTGAACCCATGAACCATGAGATCATGAATGAGCCGACGTCAGACACTTAACCAAATGAGCCACTCAGATGCCTCCCACTTTTTTTTTGTAAGAAAAGTAATATCTTGAAGTTGCTATAAAATGCTCCCAGCTAAAAAAAAGACCTCTGATGGTTACAAGATCCTCACTTCTAACAAAGAAAACTGATTCCTTCTAAATTTCATCCAATGATAATATATGCCATTTGGAGTAGTACAAGATAAATGTCCATTTTCTACCTATTTGACAATAAAATTTCCCCATATTTTTTTAACCTTTAAATCTTACTTTTAAGTGATACCTTGATCACATTTAAGAGGGTGTAAAGCATGTCTGCCCTTTCAAAAATAGTACCTCTTCAGAAATTCCCTGTGTAACCTTTTATATTAAGACATACTTTTGTCTTTCCAAGTTTACCACTATCCTGACATTAGTGATAATTATGCTTTTGTGGTTTATTTTTTTGTTTTTGTTTTTGTTTTTTATAGATCGGCCACCCATTATATGCATCCTTAATCAAGTGGCTAATGAAACTGGACTACTTTTTTATACCATACACATAAATAAATCCAAAATGGATGAAAGACCTAAATGTCAGACAGAAAACCATCAAAATCATACAGGTACAACCTCTTTGACCTTGATCGCAGCAACTTCTTACTAGACATGTCTCCAGAGGCAAGGGAAACAAAAGCAAAAATTAACTATTAGAACTTCATCAAGATAAAAGCTTTTGCACAGGGATGAAAACAATCCACAAAACCCAAAGGCAATCAGTGGAATGGGAGAAGATGTTTACAAATGACATATCAGAAATTGGCTGGTATCCAAAATCTATAAAGAACTTATCAACCTCAACACCCAAAAAACAAAGAATACAGTGAAGAAATGGGCAGAAGGCATGAACAGATACTGTTTGAAGAAGACATCCAGATGGCTAACAAACACATGAAAAAATGTTCAGCATCACTCATCATCAGGCACATACGAATCAAAACTACAATGAGATACCACCTCACACCTGTCAGAATGGCTAAAATTAACAACACAGAAAACAACAGATGTTGGTGAGGATGTAGTTAAAGGGGAACCCTTTTGCACTGCTGGTGGGAATGCAAATTGGTGCACCCTAGAAAACAGCATGGAAGTTCCCTAAAAAAATTAAAAATAGGAATACCCTATAACCCAGCAATTGTACTACTAGGAGTTTATCCAAAGGATACAAAAATGCTGATTCAGAGAGGCACATGCACCCCAAAGTTTAAGGTAGTGCTATCAACAATAACCCAGGTATGGAAAAAGCCCAAATGTCCATTGACTGATGAATGAATAAAGATGAGGCATACACACACACACACACACACACACACACACACACACACACACACTAGAATATTATCTAGTGATCAAAAAGAATGAAATCTTGACATTTGCAACAATGTGCATGAAGTAGAGTATATATTGCTAAGCAAAAAAAGTCAGAGAAAGACAAATATATGATTTCACTCATATGTGGAATTTAAGAAACAAAACAGATGAACACAGGGGAAGGGAAGGAAAAATAAGAGAAAAATAGAGGGAGGCAAACCATGAGACTCAAATATGGAGAACAAATTGAGGTTTGCTAGAGGGAAGGTGGATGGGGCATGGGCTAACTGGGTGATGGGCATTAAGGAGGGCACATGTCAGGATGAGCACTGGGTGTTATATGTATGTAATGAATCACTGGGTCTTACTCCTGAAACCAATATTACATGATGTGTTAACTAACTTAAATTTAAAGAAATTAATATATACATACATAAATTTATATATATATATATATATATATATATATATATATATATATATATATATAAATTTAAAAAGCTACCAGAGGTTAAATACACACACACACACACACACACACACACACACACACACACATAGAATCATACTGTGCCTTACATCTTTAACTCAGATTTTATTTCTAAGAATCAGGTATCTGATTATGTATGGTTGCAGTTAACTTATTTCCATTACTTTATAGTAATCCATTGTCTGTTGCTACCACAATTCAGTTGTGCATTTACCATTTGGTGTATGAAAAATGCTGCTCTTAACATTCTTGGATATATCTTCTTGCATAATTTAATCCACAGAATAGAATTTCTGGTGCTTAGGGTATTAGTATCTTGAAATTTACTATACAATGGCAAATATTAACCACAATGATTATACCCTTTGCACTTTCATCACAATATGTAAACAGTCCCATTGCATTGTTTATGTGTCATAATTAAGTCAAGCTAGCTTTTATAATATATACGTACACACACACACACACACAAACACACACATATATCCTGCAAATTTGCAGGGAATGAAATCATAACTTAGTTTGACTTCAACTTGAATTTCAGTCAGTATTTAACAATAACTGCAAATTTTGATAAATGTTGGGGAAAATCCTCTTCAAAAAAGCTCTGACAATTCACATTCAACCAGAGTGTTTATGAGAGTATCCATGTGTCTCAGCCTTAAAAATAACAAATGTATTGACTGTATATTTTGGCAAAATGATAGGATAAAAATTAGATCTTAATCTTGATGTAATATGCATTAACACGATAAGAGGGTACTATGACCAATTATACAACAACAAACTGGACAATCCTAGAAATATACAACCTACCATGACTGAACCATAAAGAAAGAAGATCTGAACAAACTGATTACTAGTAAGGAGATTGCGTCAGTAATCAAAAACTTCCCAACAAACAAAAGTTCAGGAACGGATAGCTTCACTGATGAATTATACCCAACATTCAAAAAAGAATTAATACCAGTCCATCTTAAACTTTTCCAAAATATAGAAGAGGAAACCCTTCCAAACTTATTTTTATGAGGCCGGAATTACCCCAATACCAAAACCAGTCAAGGACACAACAAGGTAGGAAAATTATAGGCAATATACCTGGTGAACACAGATGAAAAAATCCTCAACAAAATATTAGCAAACTGAATTTAACAATACATGAAAAGGATCATACACCTTGATCAAGTGGGATTAATTCCAAGGATGCAACCCTGGTTCAACATCTGCAAATCAATGAATGTGATATACCACATTAACAAAATGAAAGATGCAAATTACATGACTATTAGGACAATTCTCCATGTATCTCTCACATTCCTTTATTTTTAGGCATTCACACTAATCTGCTCAGATAGTAAAGACAATGACCTCTCTGTTCTTTCACTAGAGACCTTTGCTCACTTTCCAGAGCAATAAAAAGAATGTCCCTCTCCAGGAGGGAACAATGGGAAGACTTGCCAGTAGGTCACTTAAACGTTTGGAGATTTAAGCTCATGTTCCACAGCTGCCACACAAACCCACTGTGTGTACAGCATCCACACAGTCTAGTTCTGGATCACTCCCTTTGATTGAGGGGAGGAGAGCAAGGGGAACCAATACAAGCACGAAGCTCTTTTCTGCTTGCTCCCTCATGAATAATAAAGTCCTTTGTATCTATGTCTTCTACAAGCATCTATGAGAACAAGACAGGCTAACTAGATAGCTTTCAAGTGGGATGCAACCTCAGACCACTCTAAGTTCTTGACAGTGACAAATTCCTTTGAGGAGAAATGAAAAAACATGACACAATTTAACCTTAGGCACAGAACAAGTATGAAAGGTGGGTGGGGGTGGGGAAAAGGCAAGTAAGAAACAATGAAAGGCAAGAAACTAAAGATATCCCAACAGATTGCAGGTTACCTCTAGAGTTCTCCTCTATAGAAATGTGGTCACTCCAATCCTTAATGCTTCCATACCTATTTGATGTTTTAAACACAATACATTGATGTTTTTATCTCACTTTTCTATTTCTTACAGAGAGTGCTGCTCTGCCATAAACTTCTCCATCTGACTTGGTATCAGAAATCATTAGGGATTATGTTAGTAACTTGGTGATAGGAAATTCTTCACCTCATAAAAAACATTCATTGAAACCTTACAATATACATCACCCCAAAAGTGTAAATAAAGGGCAAGAAAATATTGAGGATCTTTCTGGAAAGGAAGAGCAGAGAGAGAGGAGATTATCATATCAGATATAAGGTTTTATCAAAAAGCTATCGTAATTAAAACAGTATGGTACTTGAACAGCAATTAACATATTGACCAATGAATGCAAAGAGAGCTCTGAGAAAACCTAGACATGTATGGAATATTGGAAGTTGCAGAGGTAAATTCACAGATCAACTGAGAAGAAGGTAATCCGCATTAAATGAACTGTATAAGAAAAATATAATTAAATTCATAAATCAAAAATAAATGCAAAATATACTTTACACATGTCTTTTCATCTTTAATATGAAACAAAATATTTAAAAATATTTTAAGAAATATTTTGATCTTGGGGTAATAACGTATTATTGTTATTTTTTTAAAGCTAATTTTTAAAAATGGCAAATTTTGACAAAAATTCAGACCTAAATTTGGGGTATTGTCTTGTATTAGTAATATATGATTAGCATCTACAAACAAATACAAAAGTCATAATCAACCCAATATAAAAACAGGTAAGGACATGCACATGATTTAAAAAAAAAAAAAAAAAAAAAAACTTTTAGTGAAGAATTTTATGAAAAGATACTTAAGTTGATCACTAAACTGGGAATTTTTTTTTTTTTTAATGTTTATTTTTGAGAGAGAGAGAGAGAGAGAGTCAGCGAGGAAAGGGCAGAGAGAGAGGGAGACAAAGAATTTGAAGCAGGCTCCAGGCTCTGAGCTGTCATCACAGAGCCTGAAGCCGGGCTCTAACTCAGACGGTGAGATCATGATCTGAGCCAAAGTCTGACGCTTAAACGACTGAGGCACCCAGGCGCACCACTATACTGGGAAATCTTAATCAAGACCCATGATGTATATTTCAGACATTATTTTGTCAAAAATTGAAGTTGGACACAAAAATTGAAGTTTTATTTAAAAATGGAATTAATTGAAGTTTTAACATAAAACTGTATTTTTTCCTTATGTATTTATTTTCTGTTTCTCTACAGAGAAACCAAGTATCATGAAATTGTGGATTTTGTCTACTGTGTTCAATACTACATTTCAAATACTTAAAGTGCTTTGTCACATGGATATACAAATATTTATCAAACGAACAACTATGAAATAACTGCTGAGTTCCAAATATGAAAGATGGTGAAACAGATATTTAGACTTCCTCTCATCTTTTACTTTCTACTTTCTTAGTTTGATTGTTTTTAACAACTTCTGCTTTTAAAGATTCAATCATGTTAACATTTTCTTCTATGACATATCTACAATTGTCTTCATTTAGTTCAGTGCTCAATTAACTGATGTACATCCCATAGTCCTTTGCTACTATGGCTTTTTCATTCCAGGAACTAACTATCTATCATCTATGTATTTATGTATGTATGTATGTATGTATGTAAGTATTATGTATGTATGTATGTATGTATGTATCTATCTATCTATCTTCTATCTATTTAAAGAGATAGTTTATTTCACTTTATTTTTTAACGTTTTATTTATTTTGACAGAGAGAAAGGAGGGGTAGGGAGAGAGAAAGAGAGAGAATCCCAAGCAGGCTCCACACTGTCAGCACAGAGCCCAATGCGGGGCTCAAACTCACAAACCATGAGATTATGACCTGAGATGAAACCAAGAGCCAGATGCTTAACAGACTGAGACACCAAGGCACCCCCCATGAATACTATTTAAATAATAAATACCATTTTGGTTCATTTTGGAAGGCTCTATATTGTGCCCATAAAATTTACATTTTTTTAAAGAATAGCTCATAAATTCTGTATTTCTTAAACTCTTCTTTTTTTCTAGTTTCTTCAATCGCATATTCGGTGGCGTCCATTTGGCCATGATATTTATAACAGTGTATAAGTATCACATATAATTTTACCATGTGTAGGATAATATTTGGAGCACTGAAATATATTCATTTAATTTTCACAACAACCATATCAGGTAGTATTATAATCAGAAAACATAGGCACTACTGGATCAGTTACTGATAAGATGGTTGCCCAAAATACACAAGCAAACATTTTATTGCAAAAGGATATAACCACAATTTTTCTATTTACCCCATTGCCCTGTTGCCACTCATTAACACCTTGGATTCAGGAAAGTGCCTGTAAAGTACTTAATGATTTCAGCCTTCTCTGTTAGGACTATTAGAACAATGTCATTGATTTGGCTTTTTTTTTTTTTTTTTTTTGGAAAATAAGTTACTGTAACTTTGGTATTACAGATTTCATTATATTGGCAGCTATTTGAATTACTTGCTTTGCACGTGAGATGCCTCTGATGTGACGTAGTGATTCTTTACTTTTATTGTTATTTATTATTCTTAGCTAAAGATGAAGATAGATAAAAGTCATAGAAATCATTTTGCCAAATTCTATCAGGATTCCTCTTAGTTACAACTTTTCAGTCAATAGTGGGAAATATCTTTCAAACTTGTAATATATTATCATATTGTATTCTCATACCTAGAAAATATGTAAAATTATTTGATTTTTATTTTTTTTAATTTTTTTTTGTTTTAAAATGTGGAATTTACTCTACTGAATAATTTGTCCTAAGCAATCAGAGAGATAGAACCAGAAAGCCCAACTTTCTTTTTCAAGGAGACTTGACAATTGAATTTCTTGAATACTGGGAATCAGAATAGATAGCCGAAGTCTAGTTGTGCTAAAGACGAAATAGATATGTGCAAGAGTGGATCTCCACCCTGCGTAAAGCAGTAAGGCCCATAGCATAGTAACTAATATCTACCTATGTTAGAGGTTGAGATTTGAAAGATGAAAAAGAATGTAAATGTTTTGAAAATAATCAACTGTTGCCAGATTATGTTGAAATATTCTCCATTGCCCTAAATTCTCTCCTAACCTATCCTTCTCCACTGTTCACTAGGCTCCAAGACCTTTATGGATTACATAAAATGCCTCCCTTGCTCTCTACTTTCAACCGGGTTCACATAAAGAAATACCAAGAGAATATGATAGTGAGGCAATACGGCCTTCATCAGGAATGCTTAGGAATACAGCCATTATATAAACATGAATGTATTCCTGGTGAGGCTGCCATAAAAGACATTTATGATATTTATTTATTAATTTAAAAACACATTAATGAGACTGGTTCTTTGTGCCAGGTATTTCTTTATAGTCTCAAATAATTTTTTCAAAAGTAGATAGCTGAATAAGACCAAGTAGCACTTATGAACATGTGAAGTTTATCTTCCACTAACTACAATGAGTACATCATATGAAAGAGAATGGGATTTCAGTCATTGTGAAATCTAATGCATATCTAATTATATAGATTTTAAATTGTTTCTTTTATGATTGGATGTTTAATTACAATCTATAGAAATGAGTTTTCTACCTAAGAAATCATACTTAAAATATAACTTTAGGATTTTTAGTGAGATTTAATTTGATGTACTGGAATTTATTTATTTAGCAAATTTATATAATTTGATGCAAACACATGCTATAGTCTATATAAGCATATTTCAATATATTATGTACACTAAATTATGCAAATACTAAAAGATTATAGTTAATGAGAATATGTTTTATTAATTAAAGAGAAAGATGGTTGAGTTATGAAGGAAATGCCCTGTATTCTGTAAACTGGGAAATTTGCTTTTTTTTTTTCAAAATGCTTAAAAAAGGTGTTGAATCTTAAAATCTGAGCCTCTTAAGTTCACAAAATTGTAGAGTTCATGGCATATCCTTTCAGGTCAAATTCAAGGAAATTAATTCTATTTAGCCCTCTGGAAGAATACTACAGTAATTAGTGGTGTCCTAATTAAGGCTGCTGGTGGGAAGAGCAAGCTAATTAAGTTATGGCAGCTGCTCTCTCTTTGCCATAAATGAACCTATATCATTTCGATCTGCCCTGGTTGAAATGTGAAAGAAGATGTTAATGCTTCATATAGTCTTTCAACTATTTTTACTTTGTTTAGCTTTCTTATTTTATAGGATAACTAGTATAAAAAAATATGCTTGCTCACAAGAATAAAAGAGAAAAAAGTGGGATTAACTTTCTAGTAAATACAGTACCATTCAGATTGTAACAATTTTCCTTTGTTTTTTCTGATTTAAGGTTTACACATATTCACTGCTGGCAAATGCATAATACATAATTCATAAAATATTCATGTTTTCAAATGACCTGCTCTAAGATGAAAAACTTACATATCAATTCACATAAAGTTTATTTTTTTCACAGTGTTTACTATTTGGTGAACTATTTTTAACATGTTACACTTTGATTTAAGTTTGCCTCAGGTTGTACGCAGAAAATCCCCATGACTTGTAAATTATTCTTTTTACAATGCCATCATTGTTTTCACACAAATCACTTGTCAACTTATATTTGCTTCCAGCCCCTGCCAATAAGTTTTCAAAGCTTTGTGGTTTTCTTATGGGTCTTCCAAAATCTTGCCTGCCTATCATAAAACTTCCAAAATGATTTTTTTGGGGGGTGAGTGGGAAGTATTTTTTTTTAACTTAGAATTCTGCAAACTCAGGACTGCATTTATAAACAAACAATGAATAAACACAAAAATTAATGCAAAGAAGAAATTGAAAACTAGACAGGTAGGTCATAGGTTAAAATAATTTAGTGTGAAATAATGTATTTCTTCTTGGAAATTGAATACTGTCACTGCTTTGGAATGGATAAATCAGAATTTCTGTCTTAAAAGAAATTGCGGTATGTTTTAATATTCAAGCGATCAATACAATACAAGCATTAGCTTGGCATATATATTTGAAAAAGTTGGACAAACCAAAGTAACATAACCATATAAAATAGCTGTGTTCTCCACTTCTTGCAATATGACGTGTTAGGTATCTGTCAGGAGAGCAAATACAAATTCTGGGAAATATGACAAAACATATTTCTAAAAGTCCCCCAAAATTTATGAACATATTCTAACTGAAGATGAAAGCACACATTGATAAACTGAATGATAAAGTTGTTTTTGCTTGAGAACGTTTGGTTACTTTAATCATGCTGTCCTTACATGGCCTCTTGACATATGACAGACAGAAAGATTAGCTAACCATTCACTTAACGAAGGTCTTTGACAATTCTGGGGATATGGAAATGGAAATGAGGGATACACCTGGGTCCTATGACCCCCTATCAAAGCAACAACATTCCTGCTTGACATTGAGCAGGGAAGGCAAGTGAGGGAAAAGAGCTTTGAAAGGTATAACCATGGGGGTGCCTGGACTGCTCAATCAGTTAAGCACTGATTGATCATGATCTCATGGTTTGTGAGTTCCAGCCCCTGCGTGGGATTCGGCACTCTATCTCTCTCTCTCTCTCTCTTTCTCTTCCCCTCCCTCCCTCCTTCTCTAAAATAAATAAATAAACTTAACAAAATAAAGGTGTAACCATGAAGCAAACATAGTATAGATTTCTCAAATCATGTATTGAAAACACTCATGTAATTCTAGTTTAAAATTTTCTTGGATTGGCGGTGCCTCAGTGTCTGTTAGAAGCAAATGTAAATCTTCTCTGAAGGAACATACCTTCCTCCTTGGGCTCATGTATTTCTCCAAGTCTTTTACAAAGAAACAGTAAATAGTAATCAAACACATGGGATGCCAGGTAACTATTTCTTTTGGAGTAGAACCAACAGAAAGGATATGGGGAGATGAAAGATCTGCAGATCTATAAATACAGAAAATACCAGAAAGGAACAAAGGAATGAAAAGTCAAGCTTAAATTCTTTAAGAGCAAGAAAAATGAAACATGATCAGTTGATATGGTAAAAAAGAAAACTTAATTGAAAAAAGATAACATTTAATTTGCTATGAATTAAAAAGTAATTGAGTGACTATAGAATATATTAATTATTGCTGAAGATAGGATTAAGTTACCATAAATAGTTCAAAACTTAACTAGAACTAGAGACCTACATTTTCAGAAAATATGAATGAGATATTAAAATAAAGGGGAAGAGAAAGTTTAATTCACTTCTAATTGGTGTTCCAGATGGAGAAGACAGGAGAAAGGGAAATTTTATGAAAAATAGCTTATAAAAATGTACTAATTATAGTGGGAAAGGGAAACTTAAAGTTGAAAAGCCACATGTAAACATATTTAAAAATTAAAGAACAGGGGCTCCTGGGTGGCTCAGTCGGTTAGGCATCCAACTTTGGCTCAGGTCATGATCTCATGATCCGTGAGTTTGAGCCCCGTGTAGGATGCTGTACGGACAGCTCAGGGCCTGGAGCCTGCTTCAGATTCTGTGTCTCCTTCTCTCTCTGCCCTCCCCCACCCCCCCCACCTGTGCTCTGTCTCTATCTCTCAAAAATAAATAAATGTTAATAACAAATTTTAAAAATTAAAGAACAAAATGAAAAAGAAAATATTGGCATCAGTCAGGGTGAAACAATTTTTAGAGTAACTTCAAATAAGTAGCACAGGTACATATCAAATGTAATTAATATATTTTTAATGTAGTGAGAAAAATAAAATCCCTATTTTATCACAAATTTATGTTACTTGGTATTCACACCTAATGGCAGGTATACAGATGGATATAAATTTAAGAAAGAGTTCACATACATTTCTATCACATGAAACAAATTATATGTAAATTTTGAGATTCATTGAGGAATATCTAAACACATAGAAAGAGTACAATGTTATTAGATTGGAATAACCAACAATGTAATAATTTCAATTATCTACAAACTCATTCTTAGATTCCATTAACACCAGCTAAAATCCCAAGTACTTCATTCTTATGTGTTGTGAACCTTGACAAGCTGTTTTTTAGGATATATTAAAAAAACCCATAATTTGCTGATTCTGAATTTTCTAATAAACATATATAACACACATATATACCATATGACACAACATGATCACTCTGCTGACATGTTTGCAGTAGAAACTTTGTTAATCCTAAATCATGAAATTACATCCTATGTTTTCCTACAGAAGTTTTAAGTTTTATATTTATGTCCATGGTCTATTTTGATGTAATTTTATGTGTAGCATATAGGATATATCAAAGTTAATTTCTTTGTATATGGGTATTCAATAGTTTCAGCACCATACTGAAAAGTTTAATCTTTCCCCATGAATTCCTTTCTCCCACTGAAGATCAGTTAACTCTATTTGTGCCAATGTATTTATTGGCTCCTTCTGTTCCATTAATCTATTTATCACCATGTATGACAGTATTACCACTATCTTGATTACCATAGCTTTATAAAACATCTTGAAGGCATGTTCTGTTTCTTAATGCTTTTTGGCTACACTTGTTTGTATTGTCACAAAAATTTTAGAATCACTTTGTCAATTTCTACAAAAATTCTATAAAAATTTTCTAGTTATTTCTTTGACTCTTTAAAAAATATTGGGGAGAACTGTCATTTTAAAAGCATGGAGTTTTTCAATCCATGAAGAGGAAATAGCTTTTAATTTATTTGGCCCTTTACAATTTTAGGCATAATGTTTTATAGATTTTAGCATTCAGATGTTACATATATTTTGTCATACTTATTCCTAAATATTTTGATCCTATTTAAAATCATATTTTAGGGGCTCCTGAGTGGCTTAGTCAGTTAAGCATCTGACTTCAGCTCAGGTCATGATTTCATGGCTCGTGAGTTCAAGCCCCATGTCAGGCTCTGTGCTGACAGCTCATAGCCTGGAGCCTGCTTCAGATTCTGTCTCCCTCTCTCTCTGCCCCTCCCCTGCTTGCTCTCTGTCTCTCTCTGTCTCTCAAAAATAAATTAAAATCTAAAAATATTTTTAAAAAATAAAATGGTATTTAAAATTTTCAATTTCTATCACAGTTTATTCCTAGTATATAGAAATATATTCAGTTTTACATATTGATCAAAAGACAGATAAATTGGACTTTAATCAAAATCGAAACTTTTGTTCTTCAAAGGCAATATCAGGAAACTGAAAAGACAACCTCAAAATGGGATAAAATATTTGCAAATCATATATCTGACAAGGGGATTGTATCTACAATACATGAAGAACTCTTACTACCTAATCATAAAAAGATAAATAACCCAACTAAAAACAGCAAATGTGTGAATAGACGTTTCTCCAAAGAAGATATACAAATGAACAATAAGATCATGTAAAGAGGGGAGCCTGGATGTCTCAGTCAGTTAAGCATCCGACTTCGGCTCATGTGATCATCTCACAGTTCGTGGGTTTGAGCCCCATGTGGGGCTCTGTGTTGACAGATCATAGCCTGGAGCCTGCTTCAGATTCTGTGTGTGTCTCTCTCTCACTCTGCCCCTCCCCCACTTATGCACTGTCTCTGTCTCTCAAAAATAAACAAACATTGAAAAAAAATTTAAATAATGGTCATGAAAAGGTAATCTACATTATTAGTCATCAGGGTAACACAATTCAAAACCACAGTGAGGTACAACTTCACACCCCCTGGCATGGCCATCATAAAAAAGACCATGATGGTGAGGATGTGGAGAAATCAGAACCTTCACACACACGGTGGGAATCTAAAATGGAACAGCAACTTTGGGACACAGTCTGGCAGTTCCTCAAAATTTTAAACATAAAATTACCTTTTGACCCAGCAAATCCACTCCTAGGAATATACTCAAAAGAAATAAGAATTTATTTCCATACAAAAACCTGTACACAAATGATCATAGCTGCATAATTCGTGATGGCCAGAAGTTGAAAACAATCTAAATGCCCATCAATTGATGAATGGATGAACAAAGTGCACTTTATCTATCTATACGATAGTATTCATCCATAAAAACAAAGGTACTGATACATGCTAAGACATGGTGAACGCTGACAACATTATGCTAACAGAAAGAAAACATACACACAAAACCCCCCAGAAATATTATAATCCCATTTATGTGAAATGTACAGAACAGTCCAAACTATAGAGACCAAAAAATACACTTGTAATTGCTTAGGACTGGGGTGAGGAATGTAGTTTAGGGGGGTGATAACTAGAGTCCAGGCTTTCTTTTTGAGGTGATGAAAATATCTTAAATCAATTATATTGATGGTTGCACAAACCTTTAAAAATATTAAAAGGTTGTATTATAAACTTTAAATGGGAGAATTGTACCTACATGTGAATGACATTTCAGTAAAGCTGTTACCAAAAAAATCACATCTTAAGAGAGGCTAAAAAATACTTTCCTTTACTTTCCCAACTATTTTCTTGACTTACAGACTTATTGGTTCAGGAATAGCCTTTAAATTTTTGCAGAATAATTTTCTTACCAATTCTAAGAGAAAGACATAATAAATAACATTTTTTTTCCAAAATTCTCTTGTTTCAGAGGATTTTTCAGGTAAAATGTCTGATATTATGCTTAAACCAGATATTTCAATATCCTTTTTATAATAAGAAGCTCTTAATTGAACTCTGTATTTTCCAGTGCCAATAAAAATACATATGTATTTTTTTAACAATACAAAGACTGAA
This sequence comes from Panthera onca, assembly GCF_046562875.1. Taxonomy (NCBI): domain Eukaryota; kingdom Metazoa; phylum Chordata; class Mammalia; order Carnivora; family Felidae; genus Panthera; species Panthera onca. Next base: position 179,586,122 of record NC_138339.1, read on the forward strand.
GAAGACAACTATTGTTTTAGTTAAGTGAAATCCAACCAAGTCATTAAAAATAACTTGATGACAAAAAAACAAAGATCTTCAAATTGTAGATACATTCATCAAGGTAAATTAATTCTTGTAGAATATTAAAATGTGCTATAAATCAATGTTTATGTTTCCAAATTTTGAAGTTAGTCACATGTAGATTTGTAATGTGGCACTAAGCGTCAGCACTGTGATTTTATCACTTAGATGGCCCATCTTCATGTCCTCAGTTAAAATGGACTGACATTATCTTCTTACAAGGACACATTTAAGATAACTCATGTTATATATTGGATCCTCAGTTTTACTTTTTACTATTATAATTAGTAGTAATAGTAGTAGTATACATTGAAAATGTAAAGTATGATTGCCCCCAAATCTATATACATTTGGATAAAAACCTAGATTTCTTGAGTGATTAATGCCACTCTTTTTTGGAAATCAAACAATTAAAATACATTCATTAATATTATGGTTCCCTAATTGTTACTTTGAATCATAGCATATGAAACACCTATTATCCTATAAATAAGATTTAAGAAACCTATTTTACATTTCCACTCGTTGCCTTCAAATATAATTGTCTTTCATAACGTACCTTAGTGTCACAAAAAACTTCACATATTTTTTCCCTTAAAATATTTATTTTTCTTCTAGGACCAGTCGACATCAAGAGAGAATCAACAGCTGTTAATGTATCACAGGACCTCTCTTTCGAAGTAGTTATTATGAAAACTTTTCTATGTAGATACTAGAGAGAAACAATTATTCACATAATTTATTATTTTTCTTCTTGGAGCCTAAAAGTTCATGTTTGTGTCTCTTTTTTTGTGGTACAATAATTTATTTGCTTTAAAACACTTTATTGGGGCACCTGGGTGGCTCAGTTGGTTAAGCATCTGACTTTGGTTCAGGTCATGACCTCACAGTTTGTGGGTTCAAGCCCCATGTAGGGCTTTGTGCTGACAGTTCAGAGCCTGGAGCCTGCTTAGGATTCTGTGTCCCCCCTCTGTCTGCCCCTCTCCCATTCACACTCTATCACTGTCTCTCAAAAATGAATAAACATTAAACAATTTATTTTAAAAAAATAAAATACTTTATCCTCATTAGTATTTTCACCTTGAAGGGGAGAATGACTGCTCAAACCAGGTAGTTTTGCTTTAATGTTGAAAGGAGTTATGATGGAGGGGTAGCTCCAACTATTTTCTAAAATTAGATTTGGAGTCAGATGTAAGTTTCACTTTTGCAATGTATTCCCTGAGCCCCAGTGGAGCAAATAATACTTGGCTGGACAGACCTTGCAAGTAACAAGTCAATTCTTTGATTTTAAGGAGGATGTTCCCCAGTGTCTTATGCCGCAAAACAGTGGAAGCCACAGTCTACTTTATAAGTGAGCTGAAACCTAAGTGTGCAGACAAGTGTTACAGCATCACACTCACTACCAGATTTCAATGGAGCTGATCAGAAAGAAAGACAAGCTAAAATAAATGCCAGTGAAAGTTCTGTATGTTTATAAAGTGGAACAATAGATAGATGGATGATAGAAATAACTATTTGATAAACTGCCGTACATTTTCACCTTCAAGTTCATCACAGGCAGAGGAATTCAGCTCAAAAATGAAACCAACTGTCTGGCTGGAAATTTGTCCAGAAAAGAATATCCAGGGGCACCTGGGTGGCTCAGTCAGTTAAGTGCCCAACTTAGGATCACAGTTCGTGGGTTTGAGCCCCATGTGGGGCTCTGTGCTGACAGCTCATTGCCTGGAGCCTGCTTCAGATTCTGAGTCTCTTTCTCTCTCTACCCCTCCCCTGCGCTCTCTGTCTCTCTCTCTCTTAAAAGTAAATAAACATTAAAAAGAATTTTTTAAATCCAAAAGTGACATAATGACAACCCACTTGTAACATCACTACTGTATTAGATAAATAACAACAAATGCAGTCACTGAAGAAAAATATATGATCAAATTATTTAGTCTACCTTTATATAAATATGGTCTCTGAGAAATAATAAAAGTAAATTATATTTTAAAATAACAAAAATAAATCTATTCAATATTGCTAATAGGTTGGGAAGTGAGCAAAAGTACACATTTATACATCGGAAATATATCTGTATCTAGATGTATATATTGCTTACATGAACATGTAAAATAAATGATTTCGAGTAGCTAAGTGAAAGCTTTGCTACTGATTTTATTAAAAACAAAACAAAGAAGAGCATAGACATATTTATTAGGTGACTTAAATTGTATTATTAATAAATGCAAAATATGAATGTATAGGCAAAATTTCGGTTCAAGTTTTGCCAGGCTTTGGGATAGAACCATATTGGTATAAATATAAATGTAAAATTATTGGTCAAATGATCAGGAATTGAGGAGGATGACAAACATGAACATAGATGGCCCTACCTACTTGAATTTTTGATACACAAGAGTAATTAGCTGTAGTAATCGAGGGCATGAATACTAAATCATGCTGCATTGGTTTGAAATTCATTTGCGCTGTTATTAATACAGTAACACTGGGCAGGTGACTGAATTTTCTGTGCCTCAGTTTCCTCAAATTTAAAGTGGCTATCATAATAGTACCTATTTCATGATAGGGTTTGAAAATTCAGCAAGTTAGTATGGTAAAGCTCTTGGAATGATGACTAAGCCCTAAAAAAAAAAGTTTATGTGTGTGTTGTGTGTGGTTGTTCTTGTTGAGAGAACGTGTGGTGATGAGCTGAAGTATAGAAAGCCATGGTCAGGGTGCCTGGGTGGCTCAGTCGGTTGAGTGTCCGACTTCAGCTCAGGTCATGATCTTGCGGTCTGTGAGTTTGAGCCCCACGTTGGGCTCTGTGTTGACAGCTCAGAGCCTGGAGCCTGTTTCAGATTCTGTGTCTCCCTCTCTCTCTCTCTGCCCCTCCCCCGCTCACACTCAGTCTGTCTCTCTCTCAAAAATAAACATTAAAAAAAAAAAAAAAAAAAAAAAGAAAAGAAAAGAAAGCCGTGGTCAAAGAGCAGGATGACCAGGTACGAAATAAAGCAGTTCTTTGCTGCAGACAAGACCCTGGAGGGGTTCTACTTCCAAATAATGCAGAAAATGCTCTTGCTCTTAAGGTAATTATAGAATTAAAGGTTGAGGCTTTTAGCTATATCATATTTGATGGTATCATTTTTTTATGTTAATGGCATGACTTAGAATAAGAAAATAACGCTTTTAGTTGGCTATGAAAGATTTTGATGGAAGCAGTTTCTAGATTATAACATGTATGGAAAGCAGGTAATAAAATTACATATGACACAAAAGAATAATGGTTTTATATGAAGGAGAAAGAGTAACTATTTGGACGTGGTGGCAGTGGAGGGGAGACTGTCCCAAACTTATACCATCAGTAAAAGAACTCTAAACACTAAGAAAACTGCAGAGGAAGCATCATCTCAAGAGTAGAAAAAAGTTTCAGTTAATATGTGAATGAAAATGTGCCATTATATTTGTTAATATTGTAGCAGAATTTTCATATGTTATATGGGAAGATTGGGGAGCACGGAGAATAAAATGAAAGAGAAACTCAAGGTAGTGACAGCACAACAAATGTATTCTGAGCAGCAGTCATGACTGGATTGGATTGAATTGCCTTGTGTGGTGGTGTAATTTTACTATTTTATTATTTTATTTTATTTTATTTCATTTTTTATTTTATTTTATTTTGAGAGAGCATGTATGCCCACATGCAAACAGAGGAGGGGCAGAAGGAGAGGAAGAGAGAGAATCTTAAGCAGGTGTGGAGATGGTCACAGAGCTCCACCTCATGACCATGAGAAAATGACCTGCGCTGAAATCAAGAGTCAGATGCTTAACCTACTGAGCCACCCAGGTGCCCTGGTGGTGTAATTTTAGTTAATCATAATGATGCGAGGCTTGCAAGTCCTCAGATGGAAGAGGGTTTAGCATTCGAATGTTGCCTCTATAGATTATACTACCTAGAGAGAGTTTTTCTTTATTTGCAGATTCCAGGACATATCCTGGGAATCACATGAAATTTGAGGACTTGATTATATCACATCATAGAAAATGTTGGTGGGGTGAGGTGAATGGCTAAAAATGTGAACAGAGACAATAATATTCCCAAAGGGAAAAAATTATATCATGAGTTAAATGGGTCCTGTATTCTTGAGCATTTGCTCACATTCCCTTAAACACATTTTTCTAACAGATAAACATGTAATTATTTCTGTTTGCATGCATTTTTATCAGCATTCCCTTCCTTGGGTAGGTTTGAAGGAAAAAACAATACTTATTTTTACTTAAACCTGGTATCATAAATGAATTCTTAGGATCATTTTTCTTGTAGACATTTGCTTCTTAATTCTGGGGAGGTGGGCTGTAGTAAAAGGCTTTACAAGGATTAGAATGTGTCAGAAATGTTTACTGTTAAATCAAAATCAAGTATTCTTAGGGGCATATGAGTGGCTCAGTCCGTTAAGCATCTGACTCTCGGTTTCAGCTCAGGTCATGATCTCAGCATGGCATGTGGGTTCAAGCCCCACATTGGGCTCTGCACTGGCAGGGCAGAGCCTGCTTGGGATTCTCTCTTTCTCCCTCTCTCTCTGCCCCTCCCCTGCTCGTGCTATCCCTCTCTCAAAATAAATGAACATTTTTTTTAAAAGGTCAAATATTCTTGAATTGTTAACAAATTCTTATTTATTCATATTTGTAAAGTTCACCACTAAACCAATACAAATAAACTGAAGAGTCTGAATATAAAAATGAAACTACAAATTCCAGTTTTTTTCCAGACTATATTGTTCTACATTACTTTTGTTGTTAATTAAATTTTAGTATTAAGTTTTAGGAGGGAAGGGCATTTTTTTGCAAATGCTTCCATGTAGAAATAATTTCAAGCAAGTGTTTTTCTTCTATGACATAACTTAGTCTATTGCAGGAAATATTAGTGGCATTCAAACACTAAGTTTGTCTCCAACAGAAACATTAAAATCATTACATTTTCCTTATAAAGTCAACTTTGATTTAGTCACTTTAATGACAAATCTAAACCATGACCATTGGGTTCTGGGAAAAACTTTTAATCTTATTTTAAAAAAGAGCTATCTTGTTATATGTAGAAAATGAATTAAATAAACTTAGGTGCCTACTTCCATTTTAGGAAGTAGATCTCCATTAAAAACATAATAGAAAATATAATTGAGAGTGCTGTTCTTTGTGATATATACTTTTAATGTCCAAATTCCTATTAATGATAGCACTTAACTATGATACTCTGCACTGAAAACAATACAAAAGGTAAATTGTTTGCTTGAGAGACCAATGTCTTCTATTGCCATGAGTTGCCAATAACACATTGTATGACCTTAGATAAAAACATACCACATTTGTTATGAAGAATGAAAGAATTATATGCTCCATGTTAAAAAGCTGCATGCTATTTAAAAAATATACAATAGCACTTTGGCTATTTTTTCATGTTCAAATTACTGGTACTAGTATTGTAAATTAGCTTCAGAGACTCTAAGTAAACCACGAAGAACTTCCTCTCTGTTTTTGTGAAATTTTCCCGGTGAAGTATATAAAAGTCACAGGAAAAATGACATAAATCAAAATTTCCAAACAAAACAAGAAAATCTAAATATGGCTATTCCCAAAAGATTAGATAACTGTAATTTAAATAAATTTCAGGCAAGACTGACACTTCTAATAAGCAACTACAACACATGATTCAACCCCAAATATATGAGCTAAACAATGAATTGCTCAATTGCAAAGACGTGGTGTACAGGCACTATACTAAAGGGAAATATAAGACAATAAAATAGTATCTCAGTTGATATATGAGGTGGAGGATTAAGATTTAAAGAGTTCTCAAAGGAATAAAAATTTAGAGGAAGTATGGTATTCATTTCCTACTTTTTTTGAAAATAATAGTCTACAAGAGAATCCATATTACATTACAGAATATTGAGAATATTCTGTAAGAGTATTACATTAGACTAAACCCAGCATTAAAACACTGGTTATTAAACACATCAAGAAGGGCATTCTATATATAAAATATTATTAGAAAAAACATATATCTAAATTATATGCTATTCCTCTTTGATCCAGGCTCTATCATATAATCAGTCATCTTTCTGTTTTATTTCTTCATTTTTTAATGTGTTTACATATAAAGTATATACACATATATATACACACACACATTTATATAGTATGTGTGTATAACTATATATTTGCATTATATCTTATTTTGAAGTTTTTCATATACTTATATATCTTTATATGTTTTCTCATATTCAAATTCTAAACATTAGCTGGGAGTGAGTGACAAATGAAGAGAGGTTATTATTTTTAATATCATACATTTTTATATTTCTTGATTTGTTAAAGTGAAAATACATTACTTTTATAATTTAAAGTATAATAAAGTTTCAAGAAAAAATGCTGAATTAAATATCACATCTTAGTACATCAAAAAAGTCAAATATGTTATGGTTAATATGGTTATTATTTCCCCACTTCTGACATTGCTTATAAAACTAACAATTTTTGAGTATTTTAATCAGAATTTGGGCAGATATTCTGAGCGTTCCTTAAGCTCTAGGCTGAGAGTATACAGTCTTGACAATCCAGCAATAAGCAATATTATGAATGTCTATCTTGTAATTGTTCATGTACTTAAAATAACTACGCTGTGATTGTATGTAATTCCATTTTAAGCACTCTATCATGACTTTAATAGGTGATATATGGGTGCTTCATGATCATTTGTCTGCTTCATTAATTATGCTGGTCATGTAAGAAAACCCAGCGCCAAGAGGTCTAGTAAATTTCTATTCTAAATGGTGGATTGAGGGGTGCCTGGGTGGCTCGGTCAGTTAAGTGTCTGACTCTTAATTTGGGGTCAGGTCATGATCGCATAGTTTGTGAGATTGAACCCCACATCAGGCTCTGTGCTGACAGTGTGGACCCTGCTTGGGATTTTTTTCTCTCCTTTTGCCCTTCCCCTGCTTATGCTTTCTCTCTTCCAATAAATAAATAAACTTAAAAAAATTAAAAATGGTGGGTTGAAAACAAGTTACATCTATTTTATTATGAATCATGAAATGGAGCTAAAACTCCCTATTTGTTTTTACCCACAAGGTCAGAAATGATGAGATGAAAGACAGTAAACATATTTCATTTTATTTTTAAAGTTTATTTATTTTGAGAGAGAGAGAGTATGAACAGGTGAGGGACAGAGAGAGAGGGAAACAGAATCCCAAGCAGGAGACCCATGTCAGCATGGAGACCCATGTGGGGCTTGAACTCACGAACTGTGAGATCATGACCTGACCCAAAACCAAGATTCAGACACAGCCAACTAAGCCACCCAGGTGCCCCGACAGTAAATTTATTTTTAAGTTACAATCAGAGAGGCAAGTGGAAAATATCTTAAGTATTTCAATTAAAACAAAAATTTAACTACCAATGGAAGAAGACCAGAAGTAAATTGATCCAACTGGAAGAGCTTAAAAAATTCTCAATTATTGGATGATAACAGGTACACCTCTGAAGTATCGTAGGTACACAAAAAGAGATAAACAATAATGCGTTAAGTGTTATCACTTATTGCGAATTGAGGAATCACATGAAATTATATACACTGAAAATTGATAAATCCAGCTATTGGCTTGCATCATTTGTGTGTTTACTTTTCTAGGCAGAAGACTGCATGATTTTTCTCTGCAAACTTCATCACTCCAAGAGAAAAGGGTTGGAAAATACACGATTGCATACCCCAGTCAATGCCATAAGGTAAGTAAAAGAAAAAGGAAATGAAAGAGAAAGAATCAAATGCCAATATCTGCAATATGACCATCAACATAGAATTGCCATGAAGAAATAGACAAGTTTTCGGAATTAATCGAATTCATCATTCAACATGAATGCCATATATAAAAATACATGTTAAAAAACCAACAGCAAACATACTGAACTACAGAAAATTACTATTCAATGCAGTGGTTTAATCTATAAAAAGTGCATGAATCAAACAAAATTATACACATAGCCTTTATGTAGAAAAATACAGAATGCATAAAGTAACATAAACTAAGATCTGAATAGATAAAGGCTATGCTTGTCAATAGAAAAATATAACATAAAAATATTATTTAAATTCTACCCCATTATCTTCCAATTCAGTAAAATTCCAATCAAAATTCTTACTTTTTAAAATCTAAGTAACTCTTCAAATTCATTCTATAATTCACAGTGGAGTATATATGTATAAGCAAATTAAGTTCTGAAACAGAAATGTACAGATAGGCAAACAGGCCTACTAGATGTTTAAAAATATTACAGTATCACTATGCCCATAAAATAACAAAATTAAGAAAAATACGTATTAAAATATATGATTAAGAATTTGAGAAAACAAGAATTTTTATGCACTGTAGATACTAGAAGAAGTTATTTGGTATTTTATGAAAAACAGGCAGTAGTTAGTGGAAATAAATATGTGCATGACCCATAAACCAAACATTCCACTCCTGTGTATCCATCTTCAAAAAAATCACAAACATTTGTAGGATTACATCTTCAAGGATGTTCGTTATATTTTGTTCTTAATGAGGGAAGGAATGTAACCAACGTGGGTGGCATCATGAAAGAACCAGTGAGCGAAATATGTGATGGCGTCAGAAAAAATAAGCTTAGAACTCAGGAGTATTCTCAATGCTGAAACTGAGCATTCTTAATTCAACTCTGAAAATTTATGGCAGTCTATTTCATTAACGACATCACAGGAATGGAGATTAAAATATTCCTATTTAGAACAATAATGTCTTTTTTTAAGTGAGCTATCTCTAGGGAAAATAATTAATTTATGTGTACGCTAATAGGCATCTGACCATTTGTGATCCCATTTGAAGATGCTGTATTCAAGGTATCTAAAACTAATCTTGGGTCAGTAACATATGCAGTTTCACTGGGATTGGAAGTCAAAGCTCTTTGCATTTATACTACCTGTGACTTCTCCTAGAAATAGTCTGAGCAACTGACTAATCCTCCTGATTGATCTACACAATTGGTCATTGCGTTAATTTATTTCTTAATAGAACTTACTTATATTTACATTATAATTAAAATAGAAAAGAAATATGAAGAAAATAATCATTTCACAAATATTTAGAATATATTTCTTGAAAATAAATTATATTTTGACATATGACTGGCACAAATATCGATAATAGTCCTAAATGTTGTAAAGTTTATTTTCTAAGAAAACAGAACAGTGAAAGAAATCAGTAAAAATACAGCAGCCACATTTTCCCCTGCAGGAAAGTAACACAAAATGATTGGAAGGTAGTCAAAATTTGACCAAAAATATATTATTCTACCAGTTTCCTAAAGGAACAGAAATGTGTGAAAGAGAAATTCTTCAACAAAATAGAAAAGAACATCCACCAGGCTTAGGTGGTTCTACAACTGAAGAATTAAAGGTCTAAGTCCCTAAGGACATAGCTGATCCCTAGTCAAACCTTTTCATGCTTTCAGCGGGAGCTTTTCCGTGTCTTAAGAGTGAGTAAGCCATTAATAAGGGACATTTGTTTCAGCTTTGTTCACAAGTCACGAAGTGACTGTCCACAGGACTTCACCTGGAATGGGCTGCAGAACTGAGTTTAGAGTTTAGAGCATCTCTCAACTTATTTAACGAGAATCTCTGAATGCAAAATCTATGTACTTTATGTGTTGCACAAATATCACTTTATAGGCCACATATAAAAATCAGTGAAAAATAGATCTTTGCATAATAATAAATCATGTTATTTTATTATTACTTTCATTTCTAAAGTTACATTTTCAACCATTTAAATTAGGTTTAAAAAGGTGAGTAGTGTTAACAACTGTGTTGGAAGAAACTCAAAACCTTCAAACACATGATTTTAATAATAATCCACAATGTGGTAAAATAAAATTTTACTATCATATGTAATCACAAGTTATATTTACATGCACTAGTGTTTGATAATGAAATATATCTGAAAGCTAGACTGTTGATACTACTGAAAAAGAAATAAGGGGTTAGAAACTCCATATTCAATGTTACTATGTAACTATACATATATATGTCATAAAATGTAAAAATATTGAGGAAACTATAAAGTTCAATTTTTAGAACTTTAAGTTCTATGATCTTAATCAATTAATATGTTTGTTCACATTTAAAAGAATGCACAAGTAGCTTTCTCCCAGGTGACAGTAACAGCTGGGCTAAGTACGTATTTTCATTAAATATTCTTGTGAAAATTTCATTATTTAAAACTTAAATACTCTATCTCCTTTGGCAGGGGATATAATAGAATACTTGTCAATCTTATGCAATAAATGAATATACCATGGACCACAGGAGAGAAAAATAATCTTTGCTGGGATTTATTTATTTATATATAGAGCTTCAATAACTTTTCAGCTACCTATTTGATATCATCCCAATGATATCTCAACAATATATCAATTTTGGAATGCTCCTAATAAAATCATAATGGCTTCCTAAGGCATTTAAAATCCTATACTTTTCCATAGTTTCTTATCTAAGGCAGGTATACCATCAGATCTTCCATAAACAATCTATTACAAAGTGTTATCAAAGTCATTTAATATTGCTTTAATGCACCTTTTGATCCCCTTTTTGCACATATATCAATGATTTTCTTTTCTTAATTTTACTTATTTCTTGCCTGAAGTAATGCAAGAGCTCTCTGATTGGACTTCTACACCTCTCGGGTCCTCTCCAACTTATACTCAGAATTAAGACAGAGAATCATATTATCATGCTCAAGACCTCCAAACTAGAAATGTTTTAAGTAACACATGAAGTTCTGTAATTTTCCATGGATTTGAAATATGCCACAACTTTATAAAAACAATAAAATAAAATGATTAGAGGATGATATAAATGACTCTAAAATCAAATGCAAAATATTAGAGTAATTTGGAATTCAAGTTTTGAACTAAAAGGCTTCTGCTACTTTTTAAGTTTCAGATAACACAATGCTTGACAGGAGAGATAATGAAAATCTAGTGCTCCAGATAAGTCTAGGAGATTAATTTTAAATGGAAATTATTTACAATCAGAGGTCTATGTTAAATATTTCCTATGAAACATCTTTAATGTTTCTCATTGCAGTCATATGATATGCTTTCATTTATTAATATAAATTCTGATTATAAATTGTCAATGTATGTCATTCTTCCATTTCTACTTTAATAATTTTCAGCCTAAAAACAATGAAACAAATCAATGCCATGACACATTATTAAAAGGGCAGTGTAGGGGTGCCCAGTTACTCTTTCGGTTAGGGGTCCAACTCTTAGCTCAGGCCTTGATCTCAGGGTCTTGAGTTCAAGACCTGCATTGGGCTCCTTGTGGGGCGTGAAGCCGACTTAAAAAAAAATAGAATAAAAAATAAAAATAAAAGAGTGGCATATAATCAATGTGTAAAATACCATTATTGTAAATCTCTCTTACTGATTTTGGCAGATCTGAGAGACTGTAAAATGTGGTATGCTGAATGATGGCACCAAAAACATACATTCATGCCCTAATCCCTGGAGTCTGTGAATGTTATATAGTTTACCAGAACATTGCAGATATGATTAAGATGAAGATCTTGAGATAGGAAGAGTGTCTTGGATTATCTGTGTGATCCCTAAATGCACATGTATCTTCGTAAGAGGGACCCAAAGGGAGACGATTTCCCCCATACAGAAGGTAGCTTGACACTGAGGAGGAGATTAGAATGATGTGGCTGCAAGTAAAGGATTGAAGGCAGCCCCTGTAAGCTGGAAGAAGCAAGAGAAGGACCCTCCCTGAGAGCCTCTAGAGGGAGGCTAGCCCTACTGGCACCTGAAATTAGCCCAGTGAAACTGATTTTGGACTTCTAGCCTCTCAGTTCTAAATTTCCTTTGTTTGAAGCCAACAAGTTTGTGGTAATTTATTACAGCATCACAGACAAGAAATATATGTGATAGGCCAAAGGAAATTGTCGATATGTTATTGTTGATTTTCTTAACTTTTATCAGCTTTTCAGTAGGATCAAAATGACCTAAAATCACATTTCTCATTTTTTTACTTACTTACTTACTTCCCTCTAATGCACATCTTTTCTTATATAATACTATACATTTCAATGCAAAACCAGTAGCAAACATTTGGTGTGTAAGTATATCATGTTTCAATTGTTCCCCCCAAATTAAAAGCTAATAATTCAAGTTGTATTTTACAGATGGCTAATGTGGTTAGAATATTGTCGTTAGAATATGATAGTGGAAGTAGTAAAATAAAATGTAAATAATTCCCGCATTAATCACAGAGATATCTTTATTTCATTTTATTTTGTTTTCCAAGTCTTTTAAGTTTCCTTTCTAGCAGTTACAAACTAGGCTTTTCAAATCAACTTTCCTGCTAGTATTAACTATAAAACCAGGACAAATTATTTTCACTTATTTGAAAGCATCACAGAGCTAATAATGTATTCAGAATTTATAAGGTAAAAAAAATCCAAGAAAGAAGAGAAACCAAAAGAGGTGATTAAGGCATCTTTCTCCTAGGGTCATTTGGCAATCCCCAGAGATGAGAAGAAGAGAAGCTGAACTTTTTTTTCTCCCCAAGATGAAAGAACTAACAGTAAGAATGGACTGCAAGTGCGCTAACCTTGAGAAGGCCCTAGTGAATGCTCCAAGCATTCAGGATTATACCTTTCAAAGAATGTTAGCAGACTATACAGTGACTGAAGCTCAGCGCTGGATCATTCTAATCTCTGAATTAAGATGATCCAGTTCAATGGTGTGCCTACTCCACTGCCTGCCAGAAAGAAATGCAAACTGTCTAAGCCAGAAAATAACATCATTGAAAATCACACATTATCTACACATTTGTTTTTATATATAATATTTAACACTGTCTCAATAAACCAGAAATAGAAGGAAACTGCCTCAAACTAATAACAGGCATTTAAAAATATCTTCCAGGTAATAACATCATATTTAATAATGAAAGACAGGATGCTTTCCTAGAATCAGGAAAATTTAACGGATGTCTGAACTGATTGTGTTTATTAAACATTGTGTGTTTATTAACCTTATTAACCTTATTGCCAATGCAATAAGGCAAGAAACAACACGATCTATGCAGATTGATAAGGAAGATAAAAATGTATTAGATAAGAATCCTATCTATTCTAAGACATGACATAATAGTCTACACAGAAGATCCTAAAGAATTTATAAAAATTCTGCTAGAACTAAGGAGTGCATTTATTAAAGTAGCAGAGCATAAGGTCAAAAAGCAAAGTCAGCTGTCTTTTTATAAACTAGGAAGAAATAAGCAGTAAATAAATAAATACACACACACACACACACACACACACACACAATTTACCATAGCATAAAAATATGAAATGTTGAGGGGAATCAAACAAAATATTTGTAAGATTTACAGGACAAAAATTACAATGCACAGAATTACTGAAAAAATTAAATAAGACCTAAATATATGCAGAGATCAGAACATTCAATATAGTTAGATGTTTACCCTCTTCAAACTGACCTATAGACTCAATATAATGCCAATCAATCCAAGCCCAGGAAGCATTTTTTGGAGACACTGAAAAGTTGGCTCCAAAATTTATATGAGAAAGCAAAGGACCTAAATAGCCAAAACAACTGGAGGCATACAGAAATATTGAAGGACTAATCCTATTTCATATAAGTCTTACCATATAGTTAAAGCAAGCAAGAGAGTATTGTACTGGCAGAATAACTACACACAATGGAAGAAAATAGACAATATAGGAATATGTATACATACATGGTCAATTAATGTGCCATATAGCTGACAAGATAAAATTCAAGGAAAAATGACACTTCAACAAATGGTGTTTATAGAAGCTTTATTCATAATAGTGCCAAACTAGACGCAACTCTAATGTCTATCAACTGGAGAGTGGAGGGACAATTTGTAGTAAATAAAAAAAAATAGGAGTAGTTTTCATCAATAAGAGAAAAAATTGCTACTAATTGCAATAAATGTAAGAACATGAAATGCCATATGATTTCACTCTATGTGTGGAATTTAAGAAACAAACAAACAAACAAAAACGATCATATGGGAATAAAAAGAGAGAGGGAGATAAACCAAGAAACATAGTTTTGACCATAGAGAACAAACTGATGGTTACCAGAGGGGAAGTGAGTGGGGGATGGGTTAAATGGGTGATGGGCATTAAGGAGGGCACTTGTGATAAACACCAGGTGTTGTATGGAAGTATTGAATAACTAAGTTGTACCCCTGAAATTAACATTATACTGTATGTTAACTAACTGGAATTTAAATAAAAACTTAAAAAAATAATAAATGAATTCAGCAAGTTTACTGTATAGAAGAAAATATTAAAAATTGTATCTCTAACAATATTTCTATACACCGATTAGAATGGCCAAAATCCAAATACCTAAAAATACCAATTGCTGGTCTGGATATGGAGCGACAGGAATTCTTATTCATTGCTGGTGGGAATGCAAAATGGTAGAGCCTCTTTGGGAGAAAATTTGGTAGCTTCTTAAAAGCTAACTATAGTCTTAGAATTCAGCAATCGCGCTCCTATTTACCCAAATAATTTGAAAATTTATTCCCATACAAAAACTTACATGTGAATGTTTCTAATAGTTTTATTTATAATCACCAAAAAACCTGAAACAACTACGATGCTTTTCAATAGATGGCAGATTCATACTATGGAATATTATACAGTGATAAAAAGACATAAGTTGCCGATCGTGAAAATCATGGGTGAATCTTAAATGTATACTGCTAAAAGAAATATGGCAGTCTGAAGGAATATATATTATGATTGCAATTATATGGCATTCTGGGAAAACAAACAAACTATGATGATGGCCAAAGATTTAGGGGGAAAGTTATATAATGCATATAACATACCAAAACCATACTCTGTGACCCAGAATTCTATTTCCTATTTATACTCACTCCAAAATGTGTACATTATCCACAAAATACATATACTATATACACTGGTGTGTTCATAATAGCATTATCTTTAGAATCAATATCTAGGGGGGAATAAAGCAGGTCAACAACAACAAAAAAAACCAATGTTCAACAATAGTAGAATGCTAAATAAAATGTATCATGTTCATTGAATGCAATTCTTTTAATGTATACCATATAGTATGAAAATAAACTAAAATGTACTACACATACCTAATGGATGAATCCCATGAACATAATATAGGAGCACCATATAAAAGAACATATTCTATATGTTCCATTTATAAATGTTTAGAGAGTCACAAGTAAACTGTGAAGTCAAAGTCCTCAGACAGGCCTACCACACTTATTTTAAAATACGTGCAAGTCAAGCACACTTTGTTGGCAGTAATAGAGTAATGTCGAAGAATATTTCATGTTGTGAATTCACTAAGGAGAGTTTCAGAAAATGGAATCAAAATGTCTTGCTATTTATGACGTTGTCAGTGTAAAGGTAAAATAGGAATCATCTGTGAAAGTCGGGTTTCTGCTTTGTATAAATTGCAGATGAAATAATAGGAAGAAAAATCAGCTTGGGGAAGGAAGTTAAAGAGAGGCAAAACTTAACTTTAGAATGTTAAGTTGGAGCTTCTAGAGAAATACCTAAGTGTATGTTGACACTTATGTTTGCCTCATCATGAAAATATTTTGAATGTATACTGTTTATTTTTGTTAAAGTTATCTACTATTTTGCTTGATTAATAATAGATAGTAAAGGTATCAATGATTCTCTCAGACCAAATATTATTTGATTTGCTTTAATATTTTATTTTCCCAATCTAGAAATAGATATAACATTCATTGTATATTTTATATAAAAATCCATATTTTATGTTTAATCCATTATGATATTTTATTAATTGAAAATGCAATATAAAATACCATTATACAGTTTAAATTTGTAGAAATCTCTAGTTGACCTAAAAATATACTAATTTTTATACTGGTGATGAAACACACAATCCAAAAAATATATTTATAGGTGCAGTTTCTTGGTGATTATAGTCAAAGTGTTATAGTGTAATTTACAAAAGTTGAAGTCATCTTTGGCAAGAAAAATATGCCAAAATATGTAGTAAGCTTAAAGTTCCAGTTTGATCAATATTGACTCAATATTTACTAGCTAAATATTTTCTGTTCAGCTCCATACACAGTGGATATTACAAAACCACTTAAATATTCTTTAGAGATAATATTTTGTTGGAGAACTTCCTTCTTATCTTCAACTTGTCTTTATAAAAGTCACTTAACTCATGCTTAGTATGGGTTTAGCTCTAAGTGAGTCATTGTGATTAGAATGATACATAATATTCCCTGCCCTCAAAAAGTTTACAGAATATTAGAGTTACAAACAGGCAAATTGCAATAACACCACCACGTAAAACATGTTATACTAGGTATGTTCTTGGGAATAAGGGTAAACAGAGGAGGAAAAGCCAACATAATGTGTGTACTGGTATCTCAGTGGCTCTTGAGGATGAGAGGAATTTCTGCTAGAAATAAAAGAATGAAAGAGAGTTACAGGCAGAGAGAATAGCAAATGTAGGCACCAGAAGGGAAGTTAAAGAATGACAAATTTTGAGGGGAGTAAGGAAGTCACTATAAATTTAACACGAAGTAATAGTGGCCTATAAAAGACTAGAAGGATAAACATGGATAAGTTCATAAAGGAACGGCACACTAAAATGTTTGGACTTTTTCCTCAGGGTAATGGAAGCTCTTAAATACTATTAGGCAGACAAGTGTAATGGAGATATTTGCATTTTAGAACCATTTTTATGTCTTCACTAAGGAGTGTATATATTATGGGACAAAAGAAAAGCAGTAGTAGGAAGAATCTGGAATGGTTGTGGGAATCCGAGTGAAAAATGGTAATGGTGATGCACATGAAGAAGTGGCATGTGGTATGTAGGAAAATGAATGCACCTAACAAATAATTCTCAGATAGAGTCAATGGAATTTGATAATTTATGGGCTGTCTGCATAATGATAGGAGTTGTGAAGGGTGAGGCTTATGTCTCCAGCTTGTGTAACTGAGGAAGCATGAGAAAGTAAAAAAAGATCTGTTGTGGACAGGATAAGATCAGTCTGGGAATTATTAAGGTGGAGTCTATCAGGAACTGCTCACATATATCTCTTCAGTGGGCAGTTTAATTTATGGCTTTAGGAAAGACAAAAATATTGATTACGGATAAAAATATGAGAAAAATCAACTCTCAGAATGTAAGTGAATAAATGCATATGGCCATTACCTAGAAATGATGCTCAGAGTGAGAAGGGTCTTAAAGGCTAAAAAACAGGAAAATCAGAAGAGTGACCAGAAAATAAAGAAAATTGTAGTGTATCAACAATATCAACATAGACAATAAAAATAGAGGGATGAAATTTATCTATTGGGCTAGAATTTTTAAGTTTTTTGGTAATTATGTCAACATCAGTTTCAGCAAAATCATTACGATAGAAATTATACTGCAATATAATGAGAAATAATTGAGAAGATATTTGAAGGTAAATGACAGATTCCACTTACACGAAGCTTACTAAAAGGGTAAGGAAATAGATAACAGTAAATAGAGATGTCAGAGGCCAAAGTTTTTTCTAAGGTATAAGATGACAACTTGTGCTAAATTGGGTGGTATTTATTTAAGAAATACTGGAGATTTCCAGTTTCCTGTTCCACATGTAAGGATCTTGGAAGTCACCACTCTGTCCTAACAAGTAAAAAGCTGAACATACTGAAAAGTCAACAACTCTTCTTGGACTCTTGATAGAGGGAAGGACAGAGGGCAAACCACTCCTCCCATGATGGAGAGACAGACAAATACAGGAAGTCATGCCTCAAGAATACTTCATGAATGGATTCTAAAAATGTTAGTCCTAGAATAATGTAATATAACACTAAAATAGGTTTAATTTTTTAATTTGGATATACTTAATGATTTTGGATTTAAGAGCTAGCCTGCATAGTTGGAAGTGACTCAAAAGTTTGAAACACTGACTGAAACTTGATATTCAATTGTGTTGGCTTAGATTCAATTTGGTTGAGATACTAAAAATGTCCTAGAAAAATGAAAAGAAAAAATCCCAAAGGTTTAAGACATAGGAGTGCTAGAGTATATTCATCATGTGCCACTGACAAACCCCCTGCTTGATATATACTCAGGCAGGTCATGAATATATCCACTTCACTAAAACTTAAGATGCACTAATGAGGGCTGTAACATCATCCTCATAAACTCTGTTGTAGCTGCTTTGTAGACCATAAATGATGACAAGAAATGGCATCAGTGAAATGAGTGAAATGATTTCCACGAGTATAATTACATCAGGAGCAATGGACACAAATATTAGTACTTAATAATCAGAGATTATTAAGCAAACATAAATACTATAAAGCAAACATAAATACTATAATAGGCAGAAACAATTAAGTAGTAACCAAAATATTTTGTTTGACATCATCTTTGCAGTGGGCAATTAATGACAGATTACTAGCAGTAAAATATGAGATTAATATCCTAATTATTACTTGAAATATATTATAGAAAAATATTTCGGATGAGAGAAGATATATTTGTATTGTCACAGTGAAAAGTAATAAACTAAAGGAATGTCTAGACTATTCAAAGTTCTGTGATGCCTTGATTCAGTGAGAGGCTAGATTTTCTTATGGAAATACAAACTGTTGTATTGAGAAATACAAGTTGTAATTATGCTTCCAAGGGTATCTCTAAAGGAACTGAGACCATTTATAAAGGTGACAGAATACTAAAAAATAGGAATTATTCAAGACTTTTGAGGATATACAGACATTAACTTTAATATAATGCAATTTCCTGAGGACCAAAATCAACACTCTACTATGGCAGTGAGAAGACAAAAGGAAATGTTGACACTGGGCCACCTCACAGTAGGATAGTGGGCTTGCAGGCCCATGCTGTAATTGCTTTATCAGTTATTAAGGGTATAATTGGAATAAGCATAAGCTATACTGTATCAGGGTCTCAATTTTGGTAGGTATGCCTCATATTTTCTTTTCCATAATCATAATAGGCATAGTCCAAAATCCCAACATTGGATCCTGGATTTAGGGATTGAGAAACACTTTCATTTACCATACATTCTGTCCATACTCAGTTTACACCTACTCTCCAGATGTGATCACTGGACCTGTTTCACTTAGAATCCAGGGGTGCACAATATATTAAAATGCTCACCCTAGCTATTATAGTATGAATAGTACTATAAATTACTCTTATCAGGATAATGAACCAAATGAATAGTTTATATCTTAAGGAACTGCAGAAATTAGTGCCACAATTAAAGACTTGGAAGATACCCATCACACCCCTTTTACTGTAGATGAACGTTAGCAATAAATTATGGATTACAATCTTAATCAGATGGCTGATACACTTGCAAATGCTTTTCCAGATATGTTATCTCACCTGGAACAAATTTTAACCAGCACTTGGTTTACAGCTATTGATCTGGCAAATGCTTCCTCTCCTTTATACCAATTTACATGTATTACCATAAATTGTTTGCTATCATCTGGTTGGGATGACAGTACAATTTCATGGTTTTGCCTCAGGACTATGTTGACTGTCCTATTTTTGCCCATGATCTGCCCTGTGCTATTTGATGTTTAATCTGTGGATTTATGTCAGTCTCTAATAATGTAAATAAAAGCTTACTTCTATTAATGTGTTTATCTCCTGGGCCAATAACAAATAGTTTTCAAATCAGCCCTAGACCATGGGTTACTTTCAGTACTACTGATCAAGGTTACCAAGATCTTAGTTATAGCCCATGGACAATCACAGGGGCCGATTAAATTCATAATGTCATGCTAATTGCACTGAAAAAAAAAAAAAACAGCAAGTCTATAAGATGAATGTTCCTTACCAATGGTATGTATCTCAGAAAATGAGAGAGAAACCCATTAATAATATGGGTCATGAATCCACAACGTCAGGGAAATCTCTGTCCAGAGATCTTGACCCTCCAAAATAAAAGGGAGTTTGTTATTTCTTACACTGATTATGACCAAAAAAATAGGAATAATTCTTAATGGGGCTTTTTCAATTTTAGAGGCATTAAAAGTCACATATGAGTGTGTTTCTGAGGCTTACTAATAAGGTAACCATAAGGTTCCATTTTGAGGAGGGCTTAGACCAAGGGTAGGCTTTGCAGCAATTTCAAGCTGTTATGAAAGCTATTCTGCTATTTTTGCCTCATACCAAACAGATCCAAATATAATCTATGTATCCTTGACATATAGAATATTGTGTAGAGCCACTATATGGCCTTAATAAGGGAATCACTAAATCAACTTCCGGAGTTTGGGAGGTCATGCTCTTTTCCTCTAGTTTTGAGAAATAGGTCCTGTCTCATTATTCAAATAGTAAAAAAAAATGAGTATCTGTCATAGAATCAAATAAACTGATAATTATTTGAATATTATAAAATCATTCAAGTTAGAAGTGTAACCCAGCCTCAATTGAAAATGTATATACATGATCAGGATTGAATAGGTCTTTTTGATAAAAATGAATTCCAGATGCATATGGCTCAGGTTCCAAGTGCACGTGGTCTTGCTACATATCCACCTTACCTCATTCTACAGCAATAGACCCATGGACAGTTTCGCAACACCAGTGGATTTAGGAAGAAAAAAATGGTTATAGATTGTGTTAATTGATATGCATGAATGAATGGAAACCTTTGGTGCAGCATTAACATTTATATTGAGAGTCTTCCTGGTATGCAGTAGTGAAAGGAAATACCTCCTTTAGGCAGAACTCTGAGTCCTTCAACCGATTTTCCTGTTTTAACTGAAAATATCACCCAATCCCAGTGATGCGAGAGCAGTGTTCAAAAGTTTGACCAGTTGATTAGAATCTTGGAAAGACTAGGATTGGCAAATTGTTTACTTAAAGGTCCAGAAAAGAGGTACGTGGATGGACTGTTCAAAAGTTACATACAGAGGGTATGAAGATACTTGTGTCTATTTGAATGTCTACCAAAGAATACACACAGCAGGGTCAGTTCTTAAGAATCAGATGGACAATGTTTTATGATCTATGGATATCATTTTAGCTTGTTGTATGCACAATATACCCATGTACAAAGTTGCCATGACACTAGCCATGTAGAGGCTAAACATGAGCTCAGCTATATAAACTTTTTCTTGCTAAGTCTGATCTACTGCAATTTATGATAGGCAAACCTGCCAGAACTGAGATCACTTCTTGAGCTCCATTGGAACTGAATTTCCTTCTAACACAATAAAGAGAAAGTAAAAATGAGAGAAAATAAAAATGTCAGAGCTACATCAAAATTTTAGCTGGACCTTATGATGCTTGGTCTTTGAGCTTTGCGAGATGCAGTTAAGGTTACAAAATTATGTGTCTTTCTGAAAAAGACTGAAAAATACATTTTAAGTGTATCAATCAGGGTCAACTCAGTAAAATGGAAATTGCATGAGATAATTGAGAGAATTCAATATAATAACTTGGCTATACAGAGGAATTATAGACTAATAGTGAGGGACGCAACACTCAATTCCACCACTTGATCCTTGAATCCAAGCATTTTTGTTGTGCTGTAAAATATTAGAAATACCTATCCAGTATGCAGCACTTCAGTCTTTCAGAAAATTCTGCCATACTATTATTACAGTCTATAGGCATGAACACACTGCTGTGTATCTTTTGTTGTGAAACATTTCTTCAGAGCAATGTTGAGTTGGGTATCGTAACTCTGGATAAGGTATTCCCTAAATCTACAGATGATGGCATTAACTCAATCATTGAAATTAATAAGGGGGGCACCTGCATGGCTCCATCGGTTAAGCGTCTTACTCTTGATTTCAGCTCAGGTCATGATCTCAGTTTGTGAGATTGAGCCCTGTGTCAGGCTCTGCACAGACAGCATGGAGCCTGCTTGAGTTTCTCTGTTTCTCTCTCTCTTTGCCCCTTCCCTGATCATACACATGTTCTCTTTCCCTCACAAAATAAATAAATACACCTTAAAGTAGGAAGGTATATCTGTATTTCAGTGAAGTCAGATGATTGCTTATTCAAGGAACGGGTCCAATGTCATTTTCTGCTATCAGGTGACTGGTTGCTCTTCCTGGAGGAAGGATACTGTATCAGGGGCTTTCTTTCCACTGAGCTGTATCAAGAAGATACTCCTTTCCATCAATGACAGTTATTCTTTTTGTGGTGAGTATATGGACAGGGAGATATTATCTCCTTAGGAGATATATAAAAATGCAGCATCACTGGGTCATCTGGGTGGCTCAGTTGGTTAAGTGTCAGACTCTTGAGTTCACCTCAGGTCATGATCTCACAGTTTAGTGAGTTTAAGACCCATGCTGGTCTCTGTGCTGACAGCACAGACAGAGACTGCTTGAGATTCTCCCTCTCACCCTGCCCCTTCCTTACTTCCACTCTCTCTTTGTCAAAAGTAAATAATAAATAAAAAACTTAAAACAATAAAAATAAAAATGCAGCAACACCGAGACTATTTCTTCAACCAATTCAACCAAATGTAGCAAGGAACAAAAACATAGAAAGAGAAGTAACTCATATTAAGAGACCTCAGACTTAATCTAATGCAATGTAATGGACCTTATCTGAATTCCATATCTAACAAAGTAAAACGTAAATGTGAACACTGACCAGACATGATAATATACAGGAATTTTATGTTAGTAGTATGATAATATCTTAAGTTTGTATTTGATACAAACTAATAATTGGTTGGAATGTACTAAATGGAATAAAATTGACATTTACTGAAGCTGAGATCTGGATGGATCACAGCCATGATATTATTCCCTCCACTTCTTAATATCTTTAAATTTTTCCATAATGAAAAGTTTTTAAAGAATGAAAAATTAAGTTTCTTTGTTGCCCAACCATTTTAAGCCAACAATTTACCATTCTGACTTGTAGATATTCAAGGGAAAAATACTTTCTAATTTCCTTGTACAACCCAATATACTAGTTGTGTTAGTTTGAGAATTATCAGAGGAAATAATTCCTTTAAGATTTGGTTTCACTACTTAAGTTCAGACATATTTAAACCAACTCTAAAAAAATATGGCAGAAAAAGAAGCAAAGTGTCAGAAAGTACTAACAGTAATTCTGTCTGGACAGAAACACAATAAAAGCCAGAAGGCTTCCTGGTAACCCTTGAGGGCTTTGCTATCAGATACTCTTAAGTAATAGTCATTCCATAGAAAGAGTCCACTTCTTTTTTGTTTAATGAAATTATATTACATTGTTTATAGATTGTATCAGAATTACTGTAAAGGGTTATGAGTAGATTTTCCAGAATGGCATTTTAAATACAGCATGATTGATTCTTTGGTTCATTCTCCCAAACATTTTTATTGTTGACAAGGCTTCTCGGAATACACTAAATGCTACAGTCAGACCACAACAAAAAACACATGTATGTATGTTGTTTTCAACTGTCTCTATATATTACATATAAAAACTTTACCAATCTAACTAGGGCTTTTCATTGTTAAAAATGATTAATATATTCCACATTAATAT
Source organism: Panthera onca (assembly GCF_046562875.1). Taxonomy (NCBI): domain Eukaryota; kingdom Metazoa; phylum Chordata; class Mammalia; order Carnivora; family Felidae; genus Panthera; species Panthera onca. The sequence continues at coordinate 179,609,813 of NC_138339.1, forward strand.
CCTTCACAAGGAGAAATGAGAAACTTCATTACATCATAATCTTGCTCTGTAACTACTTCCCTGATATAATTTTTAAAATGTCTTTCTTAATTGACTTTTTGAAAAAAAAAAAGTTTGGCAAATTGTGTTCCCTATGTCTTTATAAAAAGTACAGAGTACCTTCTACTTTATCTTTACTTGAACATATTTCTCATTACAAAAAAAAAAAAAAAAAAAAAAAGACATATGGAACTTTCTCTTCCTAAATAGTTTCTGAAACTGAGACTGCATTTGAAATTGAGAATGGTAACTTTCAGCTGCAATTGCTTACACAATCTGTACTTCTTTATATTAATTTATATTGATTTCCTGTTTATGCCTTTGCGTTAAAAATGAGCAATATTCTTAGATCTACAGAGATTTTGTAGGTTTAAGCATGCTCAGAAGATCCACCCATATTTGTGGGTAATATAATTTGACCCAGTTTTTGATGAGATCACACCTGTGTGGAGGGCTCTCATATTTTTTTGAAAAAAATATTCCATTTTTTTCTAAGTAAATCAATCATTTTTGTCTCAAACTCTCAAATATGATTTTTCCTTCTCTCATGGTTCTCTTTTGTATCCAGCTATAACTTTGATGATTCAATAACAGGTTTAAGAAAATATGATTGTGCTAGTAAAACACAAGACAAAATTACTGAATTCCCTTAAACAAACCATCAACTATCAGCATAATTATTTTGTCTAACTGAATCAAATTGTGTAGTCAAAACGATTGCTCTGGCAGTCTTTTGTCCATGTAACCTTACATGCAATATCTCTTTTGTATTCCATACAGTGATTTCTCTTAGAAAATATTGTTTCACCTGCTGGGAATCTCATCTCAAATTTAACCAGATTCTTTTGAATTTTGATTTAACATTGCCTTTTTAACATTCTGACATAAACTAAAATGCTAAGTATTATTGAAAGTCAACATTCTTTTAACACATCACAAGAAACTGATTTCTGAGTACTTTATTTAATATTGAGTCCTTCAGTATCTGTTCAAAATAAACCTTGAAAGTTCTGACCATAAAAGCGAATCGATAAGTGCTGCATGGCCGCTATGAAAAACTCTCCCAGTGGTGGTCTGTTCCTTGTATTTGAAGCCCTGTCAGTTTTTATTTCTCAGTAGTACTATCTCCTGCTTAAATGTTTCTTATGTAAAAGCAAAATATTAAATTAAATAAAAAACATATTATACTCAATAAAATAAAACTCAGTTAACTCTAAGATCTTACAACAAATAAGTATCAATCTTCAGTATATAAGGTCAAATGGGCTGTTTTGCCCTGAAAATCTACAAGATTACATCAAATACATTATTTGTATCCTTCTATTCCTACCCAGAAAAATCAAAATGTATGTGGATAGCCACCTATCATTAAAAAAAAAAAAATGTTTTCAGTATTTTTGTACATTCTGTTTCAGTAAAGCACCTGACTTTCAATTCCAGTGTAGTTAACATACAGTGTTATATTAGTTTCAAGTATACGATATAGTGATTCAACACTTCTATACACTATTCTGTGCTCATCCTGATAAGTGCACTCTTTAATCCCCATCACCTATTTCACCCATCTCCCCATCCACCTTCTCTCTGGTAACCATCAGTTTGTTCTCTAAAGTTAAGAGTCTGTTTCTTGGTTTGTGTCTAGTTTTTTTTCTTCCTTTCTCTTTCTCTCTTTTTTCCTTTTTTCACTTACTTTGTTTTTTAAATTCCACATATGAGTGAAATCACATGGTATTTGTCTTTTTCTGACTGGCTTGTATCACTTAGCATGATACTATCTGGATCTGTCCACGTTGTCACAAATGGCAAGATTTCATTCTTTTTTATGGCTGAATATATATATAATATATATATATATATATTATATATATATATTACATATATATATATAATATATATATGATGTATATATATGTATATCATGTATATATATATATATGATGTATATATATGTATATGATGTATATATATATATGATGTATATATATATGTGTGTGTGTGTGTATATATATATATATATATATATGTATACATATATACATGATATACACTATCTCACTTCCACTGTTTCATTATTGTAGATAATGTTGCAATAAACATAAGGATGCGGGTATCCCTTTGAATTAGTGTTTTTGTATTTTGGAGATAAATACCCCATAGTGCAATTAATGGATCACAGAGTGATAGTTCTATTTTCAACTTTTTGAGGAACCTCCATACTCTTTTCTAGAGTGACTGCAGCCAACAGTGCAAGAAGTTTCCTTTTTGTCCGTATCCTCACCAACACCTGTTGTTTGTTTTTGACTTTAGCCATTCTGACAGGTGTGAAGTAACATCTCATTGTAGTTTTAATTTGCATTCCTCCAATGATGAGTGTTTGATGTGTCTGTTGGCTATCTGTATGCCTTCTTTGGAGAAATCTCTGTTCATGTCTTCTGTTGGTCTTCTGCCCATTTATAATTAGATTGTTTGGGGGTTTTTTGTGTGTTGACTTGTATCAGTTCTTTATATATTTTGGGTACTAACCCTTCATTGGATGTGTCATTTGCAAATATCTTCTCCCATTCAGTATGTTGCCTTTTAGTTTTGTTTATCGGAAAACATCAATTTTTAAAACGTGATCTCTTTGAGAAGTTCTTTAAAACATAATAACTTTTGTAGTGTTGTTTAAAGGCTTGTCAATATTATGAAGTACATTGGGGTTAAAATTACAATAAATTTTAAGATTCATGAAGAAAATCACACAATGTACAATATAGAATTTTTTTAAATATAGTGAGTACTTTTATGCATAATGATTCTGTAAAGACCTTTTGGAGGAGTTATTTCCTCAATAAAAAAGAGTATTTACATTTTTTAACATTATAATCAAGATTGAACTGGGTCATAGGCTGAATGAAAACACAAGGTTTTTTTTGTTTGTTGGTTAGTTGTTTTTTTTTTAATTTCTTGAGCATTACTAAATAGGGGGAAACCAGTTCAGGAGAAGAAAATCAATTGTGAGATGCAAGATGCTACCTGGATAGCCAGGCTGAGTAACCAGCTGCATTTGGCTTACTTACCACCTTTGAAGGTTCACGATGTAAGTATATGACCCAGAGTAATTACAGATCACTTTGTATAATAGGTCCTCGAATTACTTGCAAAATTTTAAATTAAGAATAGTAAACTTTAAAATTCTGCCTTAAATAAAACTTTCCCAACACACAGTAAAAGCATTTACGGCACTTTTTGACTATATATGTATGTATATATACACGTGTGTGTGTGTGTGTGTGTGTGTGTGTGTGTGTGTATGTGTATATATATGTATGTATACACAGACATATATGTGTATATATATTATATCTATATATTAACTGGGTTAAATACAAGTTGTCTGATCCCTAGCATTGTTTAGAGTGACTTTAGCAAATATAAATAAAGCAAAACCTCTCAATGGCTTGGCAAAGTGGCTGTTGCTGTTTAGAGGAGGTATTCAGAGACACAGATACCTTTACCTAAGAGCTCTGCTGGAGGGAAAGTATTGGGAGATCTGAGCCCTAAACTCAGACTAGAAGGGGTGCATATCACTTCCACCCACACCCTGTTACCCCCTGTCATGGGCACACTTATCTGCAAGGGAGGCTGGGTGCCATAGCCAGCATTGTAGCTAGGAAGAAAAGCAAATCTATTTAATTATTATCCCGCAGTCTCTGTCACCCTACCGAAGCAGAACTTTCTATTTCTATGAAAAGGCTTGGTAAGACATGTACAGACATAGGGAAGCAATTATACTGAACAGAAATCTGAATTCAAATATCGTTTCCTCCTATGCAAAAAGGAAGTCTAAAGCACACATTAATTTTGCCCTGACCTGGTTTGTATGCTTATGAAATCAAATGAAAATGAAATATAATTAAAAACTTAAAAACCTGACATTTTAACATTTTCAAGTGAATGATTCCAAATCAATAACAAATGCTCTTCTAGAATATATTTCTATCTTGTTTTCCTGTCACATGTTAGAATCTCAAAGATAGGACTGTATAATAAAATTAGTGAGCAATATATATATATATATTGTAAGCACATATGAAGGGTAGTTTTTTTACATAAATTAAAATACACAGCTGTGCTTAGAGTAGCAGTTTTTACTTTCTTCTCCCTGTCTTATTAAAGATATATACTACCTATATGACCCTTACTCTCACAGAAGGAAAACTGTATGTTTGCCTAATTTGAATATTGTAATTCCAATTTAGGGCTACTGAAGTTCTATTTTAAATAACTATTTCACCCTGCTCAGTTTTAAATAATAAAATTATACAGGGTGCCTGGGTGGCTCAGTTGGTTAGGTGTCTGACTTTGGCCAGGTCATGATCTCATGGTTCATGAGTTTGAGCCCTGCATTGGTCTCTGTGCTGACAGCTCAGAGCCTGGAGCCTGCTTCAGATTCTGTGTCTCCCTCTCTCTGCCCCTCCCCCACTCACACTCTGTCTGTCTCTCTCTCTCAAAAAAATAAACATTTTTAAAAAATTTAATGATAAAGTTATACTTATAGGGAAAAAAACTGAAAAAGGTGAATACTTCTGAATCAGTATTACCTACACCTAAAATCTGGCCATAAGTCTCCATTAAGAGTCATGTCTGTGAAACCAAGAAACTAATATCACTGCAAAACACATATCATAAACTCAAGTTACTTTTTAAAGCAAAGTTTGCTTGCTTGTTTGTTTTCATTTGGGGGGAATGATATTATCTCATTAGAATCAGGATATTTATATTGCCAACCAAGGACAACCTAAATTTTTCATACAATTACTACAATAAATTGTTAAGAATTCATTTTGAGACATGGATATCCTGCTGAGCTAGGTAGGACCTCTGAAGAGGAGTTAAACTAAATGTTTATTTTCATGGCATATTAGACTACTTGCAAAGCAATGAAAGAGCAGAACTTGTGATCAGTAATTAGTAAGTTCCCACTAAAGTTACATGTCATTATTGACTCAATAATTCAATTATTAATGTTTCATCCAGGTTTTGGGCAGAAAAACAGAAAGTAGTCTAGGTGTTTTAATCAGAGGGAAAGGGAAGAGCAGATCCATTACAAAATTATTAGAACATTCTGTAGGACAGTAGGAAGCAGGGAATCCAGAGAAACAGGAAGGAGAAACCCAGAACTCAGAAAAGCTAATGTTAAAATGCTAGCATATATGAGTCAACACCTACTCCATAATGGAAAATGATTTTCATCTAATTCTTGATCTGCCTAAAAGGTGCAGCTCCCATACAAGCCTAGAATCACTGAAATTGTGCTGACTCTGCACTGACCACTGGGGTCCAGGATAAACCCACCACTTCTGCCTAGACAGAATCCTGGGTTTCTGTAGGAATTAAGGATAGAAACTTTGTTTTCCCTCCTCCCAGTTTATAATCCCAGTTCTCTTCTTACTCTTTTGTTGACTTAGCTCCTCCAGTAACTTTGCAACCAGTTTCCTGCATAGACTTCTCTGTTTGAAAGAAGGAGCATGAAGTCTGTTTTTCTTTGCATCAGTAGTGTGGTTTTCCTCCATGCATGGGTCTTATAAAGACAACTAGGAAACTTTCTCCATCTAATTCACCAGGTCTAATCAGTATGCCAGCAAAGTAGTAGACTAACATGATGTTCTCTACACTGTGGAAACAATTACGGTTCGTAATACTTAATAGAAGTTACTTAGAGTATGGATAGAGCATTGACTTAAGATGGCAGAGGTGGACAGCTGTTCTGGCAATTGGAAAGTACCTATTTCTGGTGGACCTTGCTAACTGATATGTAGGAAAAAAAATTAAGGGTGGGAGAGTATTTTCCAAATCCCCACATCAGCAGCTCAATATTAAATGTTTTTCTCTGTTAATTTGTTCCACTAAAGAGATCACAGCTTGAACAGTAGCTACAGTTGGGAGGCACTAACAAATTATCTACATGCCTACAGTGAGCACTCACGTTAGATCCAACTATCTTCACACTTCGTGCCATTAATAAAGTCCATCTATATTTCTCTTTACCAACCTCCCTTTAAATAATCTTCGAATTTTCTTCTTTGTGATTATCTTACTAAACTCCTTGGTTCCATCCTACCAAACTGGTCATGAATCAGAATCAACTTAGTCCTTTAGCTACATCCTCACTGAGGCACATGGACAACAAAATGTGGTCCTTGACCTTTTGCTACTAGGAAGATTTTCCTTCCTATTTTCTTTGGATGGAGCTCCTATGAGGAGAGTGCAATGCTTCAGCAATGTACATCTGGTTGGTGAAAAGATATTGCAAATAACCATCTGAAAATTCAGCCAAATATACATATATACTTTCAGTGAGACAGTAGATATGGAAGAAAGCAGATGGAGCCTAATAGTTAAAGTGCATGTCTTGGGATTCTAAGCCACATATTCACTTATGCAAGAATCTAGGATATGTATGAGCCAAATCTTGCATATTGTATTTCTAAATTATGGAGGAATGCAGTGCACAAGCTGTGAATCCCTACTTTATGATTGACAATTCAGGTCACAATTTGACTGGGGAGGCTTAGGGTTTTAATCCCTACCAAGGCCCTGTTTCAGATTCTGTGTCTCCCTCTCTCTGACCCTCCCCCATTCATGCTTTGTCTCTCTGTCTCAAAAATAAATAAACGTTAAAAAAAAAAAATTTAAAAAAAAATCGGGGCGCCTGGGTGGCTCAGTCGGTTGGGCGGCTGACTTCGGCTCAGGTCATGATCTCGCGGCCCGTGGGTTCGAGCCCCGCATCAGGCTCTGTGCTGACGGCTCAGAGCCTGGAGCCTGTTTCAGATTCTGTGTCTCCCTCTCTCTGACCCTCCCCCGTTCATGCTTTGTCTCTCTGTCTCAAAAATAAATAAACGTTAAAAAAAAAAAAATTTTTAATCCCTACCAAGGCCATGTAGCAAGTCACACAATCTATTTTTATTTTATTTTATTTTATTTTATTTTGTTTTATTTCATTTTATTTTATTTTATTACTTTTCTCAAAAGGAGAAAAGTTTTCTACAGAAAGTTGGATTTGCTCCAGAATCCTAGGAGCTGACCTGTGATTCTCCAACTAGGATAGCTAACAAACCCAACTACTACTTGTGCCTAGAAATGTAGATTTTAGAGGGTTGCAAGCATAGCCAACTATCCATTACATTAACGTATTGAATATTTACTGCCTCGAGACAAGATTAGCCACTATAATAACATAGGTAAATTAAGAAAAATGACTTTTGCTTGTAATAACCTCATTCTATCAATCTGATGTGAGAAGCAAGTAAGATATTTAAAAATTCAGTGCAATACATGATGTATTAGAATTGGAGAGATATGGGAGGAAAAATGAAGAGGATGAGCATTATGAAAAATTTCATGGAGGCGACTGGGTGGCTCAGTCAGTTAAGCGTCTGAATCGATTTCGGCTCAGGTCATGATCTCACGATTTGTGAGTTCAAGCCCCACATTGGGCTCTGCACTGACAGCATGGAACCTGCTTGGTATTCTCTCTCTCCCTCTCTCTCTACCCCTACCCCACTCTCTCTCTCTTAAATAAATAAACTTAAAAAAATAAAATAAAATACAGAAAACTGAACATAGCATAAACAAAGCTACTTATACAAGTAAATAAGAAAAACAATGTAAAATTTTACAAGCATAAAACCAATTTAAAAGTTGTATCTCAGATTTAAATTTTTCTAGTTAATTGCATGTAGTTTTATAAAGAAGGTTCATCTTCAAAAAATTAATTGCTGAATCTCTGCCTACATTTGCTTCATAATTATAGTTAATATCAATTCAATAGGAAAAAATATCAGTAATAAATATTGAAGTACATTAACCCATGAAAGTTTAAAGAGTCATACACTGAACTTTGGAAATTTAAAAGTAATTACACTATTAGGATAAATTTTAAATGATACAGTTGTCTGAAATTCCATGGATAGCTCAGTATAATTAATGTAAAAGTTTATGTCATTGAGAGAAATAAATGCCTCATCATATTATTTCAGAATTGTTTTTAAGTATTCTCTGAAACCATCTACTTGCTAAGAAAGAAATAAAAGTCAAATGCAAAAAGATATCCATAATGTATTCATGTCCTTCAGCACTCAGTAGATAAATCATTCTTATTCAACTGAAATCCTTGACTTATTATTATTTTTTTCTGCTCTTATATTCAGGAGATATACTAAGGGTACATGAATCCTCAGAGAAAACTCTGTCTCTCCATTTTTTTTTTCTTTGAGAATAAAGAATGAAACTAATGGGAAGAAGGCAACCTAAAATGAAACCTCAAAGGATAATTTGTTGAAAAATGATGCAGGACATGGACTATTTGGCAGAGAATTTTCACATGTCTTGTTATTTCTATCCACAAATTCCTGTGAGATTTTTCTCCTTATCATACAGAATGTTCAACATACTAACTGTAAACTTAAGGAGAATTGAGACATTTTATAACGCTCCTATTACTGCAGAAATGTTATTTTCCTCTAAATTGGCTTAACGGTGATTGCCCAGGGACCAGTTTGAGGTATCAGAAAAAAAACTTAGCTAGAGCTGGTATCACCTACAGTGTATGGGTAATACAGAATAATTCACTATAAAAATGGTGACATATTCAATAGAAGCCAGGTTGCAGAAGTAGTCAAATATATCTAAACAAAGTAATACTAGTACTATTATGTTTTGAGAAACAGTGTCAAAATTCTTTATAACAGGAGGGATATGCTTGTGTGTGTGTGCGTGTGTGTGTGCATGTGCATAGAGCTAAGAAAAAATTATCTTCAGAAAATAAATTAAATAAAAAGTAAAAAATAAATAAAATTAGCCCTCACTTTTGCAATATACATTGCTTTTATAAATAACTATGGTGGAAATCAATAAAGCTCTAAGTGTAGCATGGGAGACTTAATTGGCATTACAGAATAAACATTGGGTGAGAGCAGCCCATATTCCCCTTCAGTCTAGAAACAGAGATGGTAGGATGCCCTTTCTCACCTGATCAATATCTGAAAGTCACTTTAGCAAGAGAAAGGAAGTAGAGATTTTTTCCCTCTTTCTATGGGGAGTAGTTGAAACTCCTGATGAAGAAGAAACACTAGATTGAGGAGATTCAAAGAGGTTGAAGGAACAAAGCAAGGATTTTAAAAATACTAACACAATTTTTAACTGTGTTCATGTATTTTCATTACAGTCATCATTTTACCCTTTTTGAAAATTCTACTTTAACAGTTTTGTACATTTTCTCCAAGTCGCCAAAGTGACTCACCTGAGATAGCTAATAAACTATGTTCTGGAGAAGTATATACTTCATAGTCTGCTGAAGTCATTCACGTCTTTTCCTAGCTTCTAGGGTAAATCCTTTTTTTTTCTACCTGAAGTGTCATATTTGCAAATAACTCTCATTTAACAAGTTCTGACAAGGACACTATTAAGGAACACAAATTGACTTTATATGTGGAATCAATGCTCTATACAAAGCCCTCTTGAGAAAACTGGCTAAGGATCTGGCATCTAGGGATGCAGTCTCACTGGTAAAGCGACTGACTGGCCAGACATGTCAGCAGATTTCTCAAACTTCAGTAACAGAGGAATTTAAGAACTAAAATCTGATGTCTTAGGCTTACTTTTCTAGTGTCAGCATAGAGATAGTAATCACTTAAACTTTTAAAAATCCAATCTAAAATTCCATGTGAATATTGACAAACAGAAATACTCAGTTTGCTAAATAACATATGTCCCCAAAAGCTTATATATGGTGTTAATTTAAACAGGGAGCCCATTGCTATTCCAAAAAATAGAAACAGAAGGCAACCTTCAGGACTCATGCTACAAAGCCAGCATTACCTTGATTCCCAAACCAGAGAGACCCCAAAAAAAGGATAACTACAGGCTAATATCCCTGATGAACATAGATGCAAAAATTCTCAACAAGATACTAGCAAATCGAATTCAACAGCATATAAAAAGAATTAATCACCATGATCAAGTAGGATTCATTCCTGGGCTTCAGGGCTGGTTCAATATTCGAAAATCAATCAATGTGATACATCACATTAATAAAAGAAAGAATAAGAGCCGTATGATCCTGTCAATAGATGCAGAAAAAAACATTTGACAAAGTTCAGCATCCTTTCTTAATAAAAACCCTCAAGAAAATCAGGATAGAAGGAACGTACCTAAACATCATAAAAGTTATATATAAAAAGCTCACAGTTAATATCATCCTCAATGGGGAAAAACTGAGAGCTTTCCCCCTGAGATCAGGAACACGACAAGGATGTCCACTCTTACCACTGTTGTTTAACACAGTGTTGGAAGTCCTAGCATCACAACCAGATGACAAAATGAAATAAAACGCATCAAAAATGGCAACGAAGAAATCAAACTTTCACTTTTCACAGACGACATGATGCTCTACGTGGAAAACCTGAAAGACTCCACCAAAAGGCTGCTAGAATGGATTGATGGATTCAGCAAAGTCGCAGGGTACAAAATCAATGTACAGAAATCAGTTGCATTTGTATACACTGATAATGCAGCAACAGAAAGAGAAATCCAGAAACTGATCCCATTCACAATTGCACCAAGAGCCTAAAATACCTAGGAATACCTAACCAAAATGTAAAAGATCTGTATGCTGAAAATTATAGAAAGCTTAGAGGGAAATTGAAGAGGATATAAAGAAATGGAAAAACATTCCGTGCTCATGGATTGGAAGAATAAATATTGTTAAAATGTCAATACTACCCAAAGCTATCTACACATTCAATGCAATCCCTATCAAAATTGCACCAGCATTCTTCTCAAAGCTACAATAAGCAATCCTAAAATTTGTATGGAACCACAAAAGGAGCTGAATAGCCAAAGTAATTTTGAAGAAGAAGACCAAAGCAGAAGGCATCACAATCCCAGATTTTAGCCTCTACTACAAAGCTGTAATCATCAAGACAGTATGGTACTGGCACAAAAACAGACACATAGACCAATGGAATCAAATAGAGAACCCAGAATTGGACCCACAAATGTAGGGCCAACTAATCTTTGACAAAGCAGGAAAGAGTATCCAGTGGAAAAAAGACAGTCTCTTTAGCAAATGGTGCTGGGAGAACTGGACAGCAACATGCAGAAGAATGAAACTAGACCACTTTCTTACATCATACACAAAAAATAAACTCAAAATGGATGAAAGACCTCAATGTGAGACAGGAAACCATCAAAAACCTAGAGGAGAAAGCAGGCAACAATCTCTTTGACCTCAGATGCAGCAATTTCTTGCTTGACGTATCTCCAAACCCCAGGGAATTAAAAGCAAAAATGAACTATTAGACCTCATCAAGATAAAAATCTTCTGCATTGCAAAGAAAACAATCAACAAAAGTAAAAGGCAACAGATGGAATGGGAGAAGATATTTGCAAATGACATACCAGATAAAGGGTTAGTATCCAAAATCTGTAAAGAACTTAACCACACTCAACACCCGAAAAACTAATAATCCAGTGAAGAAATGGGCAGAAGGCATGAATAGACACTTTTCCAAAGAAGACATCCAGATGGCCAACAGGCACATGAAAAGATGTTCAACGTCATTCATCATCAGGGAAATACACACCAAACCACACTGAGATACCACCTCACACCGGTCAAAGTGGGTAAAATTAACAACTCAGGAAACAACAGATGCTGGCGAGGATGTGGAGAAATGGGAACTCTCTTGCACTGTTGGTGGGAATGCAAACTGGTGCAACCACTCTGGAAAACACTGTGGAGGTTCCTCAAAAAATTAAAAATAGAACTACCCTTTGACCCAGTAATAGCACTACTAGGAATTTATCCAAAGGATACAGGAATGCTAAGTCATAGGGGCACAATGTACCCCAATGTTTATAGCAGCACTTTCAACAATAGCCAAATTTGGAAAGAGCTTAAATGTCCATCAATTGATGAATGGATAAAGAAGATGCAGTTTAATATACAATGGAATACTACTTGGCAATAAGAAAGAATGAAATCCTGCCATTTGCAGCAAATTGGATGGAACTGGAAGGTCTTATGCTGAGTGAAATCAGTCAGAGAAAGACAGATATCATATGTTTTCACTCTTCTGTGGAACTTGAGAAACTTAACAGAAAGAAGACCATGGGGGAAGGAAAGGGGAAAAAATAGTCACAAACAGAGAGGGAGGGAGGCAAGCCATAAGAGACTCTTAAATACAAAATATTCTAAATAAATAAAACTGAGGGTTGATGGGGGGGGTGGAGGAGAGGGGAAAATGGGTGATGGGCATTGAGGAGGGCACTTGTTGGGATGACCATTGGGTGTTGTATGTAAGCAATGGGAATCTACCCCCAAAACCAAGAGCACACTGTACACACTGTTAGCCAATTTGACAATAAATTATGTTAAAAAAATAAAAATAAACAGGGAGCCCATTGGACTGAGGTGGCTTTAAGGTATTAGTAGTCTACCTAAACAAACCAAACCTAAGCCTGTAGTGCCTTGAGGTTAAGAAACAGAAACCTGATGACAACCAATCACAAACAGCTAATGAGGATTTCACATATGAGGCCTCACTTAAGCTATGCCCCATTAAGTAATTCCCTTGCTTTGCTTCAGCGTCTTCTCTATAAAGGTCTTTCCCCCAGCTCCTGTGAGGGGAGTGTTCCTTGCCACTTCTGGCTTAGCACTTACTAATGTGCTTAAACTTTGGCTCAAACTCTAAAGTTTTTAATATGCCTCAGTTTATCTTTTAATAACAGTGATGAATAGTTTTGCTGTACTTATGGAAATAAATAGGCCAACCTAATGAGGACAGCCCTTTGTGATCATGAATAATTTCTGGAGATTACTTGTGGTCACACAGGGTTAGACTATGAGAATAATTAGCAGAACCTGGGAGTAAATTAAAGCAATTACTGTTATTCCCTTCAATGTTAAACTGGTCTTGCACCTTTAAATGCTATTCTATGTACTGAACTATCTTACAGCTCGGTAAGAGCAGAGGTTAACAGGAAAAGGTTTACCTGTTGTAGATGTAAATGATTTCTGTCCAGTGCAAAAGAAAACTTCAAAAGTCATCACTTATTGCTCTGTTGTTTAACCAGTTTTAAAACTAATCTGAAATTCTTTCCCTAAAACTCCTTTATTAAATAGTGTATAAATATAAATGCACTTAAATGCACTTGAAACTGGTTTTCACATTTCCTTGATTAATGAAATCTTTCATTCATAAAAAAACATGGATTAACATACACTAAAAACCAAATATGATAATAATACATATGGCAAAAAAGCATGTACTTCCAAAAGTAAGAATACCAACAAATATTAAAAATAAAAACACCTTGTAGGCAATATGGTTCTGAAATAAAAATAAATGGCTTAATAGAGTATGCTAAAATATTGTACATAAACTATGTAATTTTTAATTATCAATGTTGTATTCGGTTAAAAGGTAATATAGATGTATTATGTGAATAGAGATGATGAAACAATTTGTTTATTAAATATTCTACATGAATAAATGCAAAAATATAAATATTTAAATGTGAAAATTAATTGATATTACTATTTATAAAATTAGTAAATTAAGATGTTTAAGCTTCCATAGATAAAGAAAAAAACAAAATTAAAGGGAAAAGTTAAATTAGATAAAAATATTCAACACATATGTGGGAGAAAATTTTATTTTTATGAGATTAACTTTAATTTAAATGGTTAAAGATAAATAACTTATACAGAAAATAAAGAGTGAAGGAAAAAATAGTCATAAAAAACACATTAAAATCTTTTTTAAAAATTCTAGGTTCTTATTGAGCTAAGTAAATGTCAAATAAAACAAATATTTTATTTGGTTTAAAAATATTTTTTTTTTCAAATTGTAGTAAAGTGGGTGGGTTAGATAGTAATTTCATGCACTATTGCGTCAACCACTTGTGCAAATGCAATGGAGTCTGCAGCTTCTGCAGAACCAACTGGAAATCTGTGTAAAACATTCAAGAACTATTGATTTGATCTGATTTATAATGTTACATTTAACCATTAATTTGGAGGAACTAGTTAGAATTTCACATCAAGACTGAGTGTAAAAAATACTGTGGCATTCTTATAATAAAAAAAAACAATCAGTGTAAAAAGCTATTGATTATACAAATTATGTTAACCCATTAAAATTCAACATAAACTCATGTTAATCCATTAAAATTTATAAGGATAATCTTACAGAACATTTTATTACAGAGGAATAGAGAAACATTGCATAAGTTGTAGGAAAAAAAGTGATTATTAATTAGTCTGTAAAGTATATTTATGTATAAATATTTTTACAAAAATGTTTATTTGTTAAAAAAATTTAAAAATATTTATTTGTATATTCTATATTTTTACCAACTGTGAACCTTACTAGGTAGAATTTTCATAGATAGATGATAGAGAGATAGATGACAGAGAGACAGAGAGAGAGGGAAGTTTTCATATAGATACACATGCAAAGATAAAAATGAAAAGCTGGGAACCACCACTTTGAAAACTGTTTTGTACTGTCTTATAAATTGATTCCACTTCTAGGTAATTATCTAAGCTATGTTAAAATACATAGCTACAAAAAGACTTGCATACCTATGCTCATAACAGCTTCATTTATAATAGCAAAAATCTGAAAATGACTCTAAAGTCCACCAGCAGAGGAATGCATAAGTGCAGCATATCCATTAAATGGGATACTCTTCAGTAAGAAAAATGATTGGATATTGACACATGCCACAACATGAATGAATGTCAAAATAATTATGCTTAACAAAGGAAGTTAGACACAAAAGAGTACATGCTGCATGATTTTATTTATATGGAAATCTAGAAGACGCAAATCAGTCATTAGTGGCATAAAGCTAATTAATTGTTGTCGGGAGTCAAATATCCAGGGCGAGTGGCTACAAAGAGCAATGTGAGAACTTTTGTGAATGGTAGAAATTTTCACTTCGTATTTCAACTATAATCTTGAAATTTATCAGGATTCTTTGAAATATATACGTTAAAAAATGCTTGTTCTTCATTTTATATATGAATTATGTCACAATAAAGGTTATCAAACTAGGAAAGCTAACTAAAATACCTTCTAAATAACAAATATATTTAAGAACATATTTTAATATGCCTTGAATATTTTTTTACACGTTTGCCAGTAGCATTTACTAAATTATAGTAGTTGCAATTTGATAAGATTGAATGGGCACCACCTACATTATCTTTCACCTATTTAAACTATAGATTTCTTTTATAGTCACTGGAATCTAACCCACAAAGTGGCAAGTGAATTAAGAGTTACTGGTAACTTCTCAGAGATCACTAATGCCTATAACAGCTCAAATGTTTCTAAAAGATTGAAAAATTGCTGAGATAATTCGTTGAGAAATTTTAAGAGAACAGATTTGGAGAATGGCAAGTCTGTATTCAGTAATGTTATATTTAGGAAACTGAAAAAGAATTTTCTTCCAACTTTAAAAGAATAAGAGAGCAGTATCTTAGCATTTTAACACATATGATATAACCTATGTGTTCACATGAATCATTCTGATATTGCTTCTTTGGAAACATCATGACTTGATGTTATAGAAGTTACACAGCTACTAATGGTGAAAGTATATTTTCTCTGAGGCTCAAGTCAGAGATTTGCAATTATCCAATGACAACGAAAAACAAAAATAACATGCAAAATAATGATCAAGCCTATTGCATGCCATTTGCCTTAAGATAACAAGGAATTATTCACAATACAAACTAAGTTTTACTCTAACTTTAATAACCTAATTTGAATACACATATTTTCAGTAGGATGTGATTGCAAATGTACTGTTAAGACTTTATGTGTTCTCAATTTTTTTTTGCTCTCCATACTTATTGACTTACAACAGTGAATTCAATGTTAAATATCCATCTTACTCTTCTTGCAATGACATTAAAAACTATGATGATTACAATCACTTCAATTAATTTCATGCTTGAAGAAGAATGGTGAGAAGCATTCACATTATACAAAGAAAAAACTTATTGTGCAGTTATTCGATTATGTTAAAAGTACAGAAAAATATAACATGAAATCAGTGTTTCCAGTAAAATGATAAAAGTGAAGAAATCCAACTAAAGACAAGTCTCAAAATGTTAGCAAGTATTATTATTATTATTCAGACAATTGTGTTTCAGAATGAAGTGTGTGAACATCAGATAAAATGGCTGGTATTTAAAAAAAAATTTTAATGTTTATTTATTTTTGAGAGAGAGAGAGCACAAGTGGGGGAAGGGTAGAGAAAGAGGGAGACAGAATCCAAAGCAGGCTCCAGGCTCTGAGCTGTCAGCACAGAGCCAGACTCGGGGCTTGAGCTCACAAAGGGTGAGATGACCTGAGCTGACGTCGGATGCTTAACCGACTGAGCCACCTAGGTGCCCCAAATTGCTGGTATTTTAAAACTGCAAACTTTTTGGTTTTAAAGGAAATTACAATTTTATACTTCAATTTACTTAAACTTAAAAACAGAATTAAACTATGGTTTAAAATCCAAAAGCCCTAGAGATACTATATTGTAATGGACATTATCATTGAAAGCTAGCAACGATTTTACCCCATCCTCTTCATGTAGTGTTAATGTGGCTGTCAGTGTTTAGTTCATGAATGTGATTGAAATTTGGCCAAATGTAAGCAAAAGTGTAATCAGAAAGTTGCTGGAAGTCTTGATGATAATTGTTCCCAACTTTCAAGTCAGATATGTGGAAATCAATACATGTCTCTCTTTCCCTCTCTCCTTCTATTCTTAAAAATGGAAGCATTTAGTTTCATTTGTGATTGGCAACCATCCTGCAACCAGGACATTAAAGAACTTCAGCACCGATCCAACATGTGGAAAGCATATTGAGACTCAGAAACACCTGTGTACCTTGATTATATCATTAAACTGCTGGATCAACCTGAATTCCACTCCTCTTCTAGACTTTATGATAACTGAGAATATACTTCCCCACTGTTTGGGCCACTGTGATTTCACTATTCATTACAGAGGAAAGTCTTCTGACTGATAAAGAATTTGGGACCAGGAAGAAGTGATATTGTAATTAACATACGATGGAATCAATTTGTCAAAACAAAATCATACTGTATAAAGTTAAACAGGCAAGGGAGACATTATTCAAGGCTTTTGCAATGAGACATTGAGACCAGAATTCTGTCTAAGCTCAACTCTGCCAAAATAAAGAGTTGGAGAATTTTAAGAGCTGAGGTGGGGAAATCATAGACCATCTGTGTTTTCTAATTGGCATTACTCAAAGAAAAAAAAAAAGCTGTATCTTGATGACAGGAGGTAATTTTATAACATGGAACAAGGCGCCCACTGAAGTTAGGCTCCTATCCTACCACAGAAAATGGGAGACAGGGGCACTATATTTCTTGATGATTACATTCCAAAGGATTGGCTCCCAATCCCTGAGAAAGACATTACTGGGTTTCAGAAAATTGTTAAGAAGCTTCCAAAAAGATTTGTGTCTCAATGGGGCATATAAAACATTTATAATTACAAGTTTTCTAAAGTAAATTCTCTAAGAAAAGAGAGGTCATGGATCTAGTATCGGGAAAAGATCTGACTTAAGTTTAATCAAGTTAATGAACGGTTGTGTTCCTCAAGACTCATATATATCTTAGGGTGCCTGGGTGGCTCAGTTGGGTAAGTGTCCAACTCTTCATTTCAGCTCAGGTCACAATATCACAGTTTGTGAGTTTGAGCCCCCATTGGGCTCTGCACTGACAGCAGGAAGTGTGCTTAGGATTCTTTGCCTCTCTCTCCACCCCTTCCCTGCTTGCTCTCTATCTCTGAATGAATGAAAGAAAGAAAGAAAGAAAGAAAGAAAGAAAGAAAGAAAGAAAGAAAGAAAGAAAGAAACTACTTAAAAAAAGAAAAGACTCCTATCTTGAAACCTAACTTCCAATGCAATGATATTAATTGATGTGCCTTGGAGAGGGTGGAGCCCTCATGAATGAGATTAGTGCCCTTATAAAAGAGGCCACAGAGAACTCCTTTGCCTGTTTCTGTCAGGTGAGGTTGCAGCCAAAAGATGACTGTCTAGGAGCTAGGAAGTAGGATCTCACTAGACACCAAATGTGCCAGCACCTTGATCTTAGACTTCCCAGACTTTAGTTTATTGTAAGAAATAAATTTCTGTTATTTATAAGCCAATTAGTCTATGGTATTTTTGTAATAGCAGCCTCAATAGACTAAGACAGAGGGGGACATTAAAGTCCTTTGGTCAGACTAAATGGAGGAGATAGGGCAGAGAGTAGTGAGGACCTCATCATTCTTAGCTAAGGAATTGTCAACACTTGTTAAGTTGTTGAGAAACTACTGATTACACTATGGCCTGGTGTTTGTTTCCTATTTACTAATGCTATAGCAGTAGGGAGCTTGGCAGTAACTAACTAAATCATTAACTAACTATGTATATTATAATACATTAAGTATTTATTGCGGCATTCTACATGTCACTATATGTAAAGGATACTTGAAGACAGAAAATAGAGGAAGCATGGTTTTTCTTAGAAAGCCTGTTTCCCAGACTACAATAAAAAATGTAAATTTGGTAATCTGACATTCTATATAATGTAAAATAAAACAAATTTTCTAACCCAGTAATTGAAGTACCAGCATATAGAGAGGGAAGTGAGAAAATACCAAGTCTGATCATCTTGGTTTCCCTCTTTACCCATGCCCCTCTGTCTCTCACACACACTGTATTAATGCTCCAGTGAGGCATTCTCAGCTAGTTGTCTCCCTTTACAGAGGTATAATTTCAAATATCTCAATTCAGAAAACTTTAACTTTAGATCAGCATAAAAACATGGATAAAGCTGAAGAAACAGGAATTCTATAGATCAAAAACCCATGCTAGAATATTTCCCTGAGTAGCTCTTATCCCATGAAATTGATCTAAAGGATTGTTTTTGTAAACATGGTTCACAGACTTGTGTAGATTCCTGAATTATTATCTGTTTTCTTACAGATTGGAAGTAATGTTTAGAAACTGTCATAACATTCTGACATTGCTTCAACATCCAATATATTTTTTAAATTTTTTTTCTAGTAACGCACTTTATAATAAAATTTTTTAAACTGTCATCCTATGAGATTTTTTTTAATAGCCATTTCACAGATATATCTGGAAGCATGATCAAAAACAAGTATTTTGCAAACCTACTAAATATTTACGGAGACCAACTGTCAAAGAAACCCCAAATAATAATGTTTAAATCTCTGAGGAAATTCTTGGTCTCTAAACTCATACCAATAGAAATTGTTCTAAAGAATGCACAAAGGGTGCCTGGGTGGCTCAGTTGGTTAAGCATCCATTTTCAGCTCAGGTCATGATCTCAGTTTGTGAGTTCGAGCCCCGCGTTGGGCTCTGTGCTGACAGCTCAGAGCCTGGAGCCTGCTTTCGATTCTGTGTCTCCCTCTCTCTCTGCTCCTCCCCTACTCATGCTCTGTCTCTCTCTCAAAAATAAATAAACATTAAAAAACAAAATTTTTAAAATGAATGCACAAGACCCAGGATAAGAAACATGGAGAAATCCAATCCTAAATAAGGCCAGAGAGGATAAGGTCCAAGAACAGTAACCCAGAAATCAGATCCAGGGAATACCAGATTAGTTGACTGCCTATTTTCCAAGGGGCATCAGATGCTAAGACAGGATGAAACATATTGACTTTAAAAGAGGAGATATCTGGGGGCACTTGGGTGGCTCAGTCATTTAAGCATCCAGCTTCAGCTCAGGTCATGATCTCACTGTTGGTGGGTTCAAGCCCCATGACAGCTGAGAGCCTGGAGCCTGCTCTGTGTCTGTGTCTCTCCCTCTCTCTGTCCCTCCCTTGTTCACGCTCTGTCTCTCAAAAATAAATAAAGATTAAAAAATAATAATAAAAGAGGAAATATGTGTGTGAAAAGGAAATAGGAATGAAGTTGAAAGGGGCTGAGAGATTCATGATTTGTGATTTAATTCTGACCACAAGTGAAGGAGAGAGGAAGAGAAGATTGGGTGGAAGCATCATGGACTACTTTGCAGTCTAAGGCAGGTTCAGCAAAGTCTCCAGGGAATCCTTGAGCTTTGAGCAGAGTCTCAAAGGATTCCCAGTTTCCCAGGAATGGGCCTGCCTCAATATCCCTTCTACTTTGTCACTGTCTGGTAGCTGTACAAGGAGGCATGGCAGTTGGATTTCAGAGTACAGCAGCTGGGGCCTTTGTTCATTTATCAAATGAAGCAATTCTCAGAATCCTCTGTGTGCACAAATCTACTTCACACAAGTCCAAGTAGCAACTCTTGCATGACTCCCACAGGATTTTATTTCTGAAGGAAAATTCCTAAGCTGAAGATTAGTGGGATGAACTACAGCCCCCACCACTTCAGGCAATCTCGGGGCCACAAACAACATTCATCCTCTCACACTTCACCATAGATTCTAAATTTCCCTCAGGCTCAGCTACAACCAAAACGGGTCTCTGTAGCTTATTTGGTAGCGTGATACAAGCCTTCAATCCAGAAGGTTAGTCATACCTTTCTCAGTCCAGGGTTACTGCACATGTCCATTCACAGTTACAACAGGGCAAAGGGTAGCCAGGAGGTGTACAAGAGGATCACCTGAGCTCCACAGATATTCCTCAGACCTCCATCATGGAAAAGTAGCCCTACCTCAGCCTGCTGGTCAGTGTCAAATAGCACAGCCATTATGATGACTTCTTTTCTTGCCTGCTGGTTGCCAGACACAAGGAATCCAAAGGACCCTGGTGTCAGCCATAATTCGTAGTGGCTGAATCAGGCTGAGTAAAGAAGATATCCCTGTTGTCAGAGCTATCCTTTCCAGAAGGAAGTAGAACTGATGATAGAACAGAGGAGTGGATAAGACAAGAGTTTATGTGTGTATCTTGGATCTCTGCTTGTGGATTAAAATCAAGGGAAGGAAGTGGTGGAAATATTGATATAGATTTCAGAGAAAATGTGAAAAAGAGAGCTGTGTCCTACTTAACTGGAGTGGTGAACTGGTAGCCTACAAGCTTCTCAAGAAGCTTCAACCTTGCATTGCCAGCCTAATCTGCAAATCATGAAAATAAAGGTGGAAAAGGTAATTAGGCAACCTACTGGGCCATTAACATTCCAGTTTTGTTTGAAGAATGTGGCCAAGTGTAGGACTGGAGAACAGCTAGGCTGCCTCAGGGATCTGTGCTGACTGTCCTCTGGCACCCTCAGAGGAGAGCCCCTCTAGGTGGGGTGGCCTAAGGTGATGCAACTCTGCCCCCTGACTGGCTGCCAGGAATGGACTGACTGGCTGATTGATGGATCGATTTAAATGTATATAAGCTTTGCTCTGCAACCACACCATCTCCCAGGGAAAGAAATGTAAGGTAAGAACAATTGGGAGTGAAACACTAGTGATAATACACACTATTTATTACAAACTATTTATTACAAACTATTAAAAACAGGAGAAAAAACTTTACTTGGCCAATCAAGAATTTTACAACTTCAGAAAAATTGGCCATAGGAGGTTAATGATAGGCCATGATGATGGTCATATAATTAGGTAAGCTAATTTAAAAAAATTCACATTTTGCACATCTTGGCTATGACCACTTACTGTCTTGCTATAAGTACATGAACTATGAAAAAGATGTAATGAACATGGAATTCTCTACCTGCTTTCATCAGGTCTGAAAGACAGAGACAGAGAGAGAGAGAGAGAGAGAGAGAGAGAGAGAGATGGAGGAGGGAGGAAGGGAGGGAGGGAAAGATACACCAAGAAGGCAGAAGGGAAAAATAGCTATCTTAAATTTTTTAAATTATTCTATTCCTTAAATGATTCATTCTAAAGGCTTAAATGTTTCCTACAGTAGGAAACACACATATATAATAATGCTATCACATTTGCATAATGGAATTAAAGGGATTATTTAATTATTAATAATTAAAGGGATAGTTAAGAGGCAAGGGAAAGTGAATGACAACCTGACATATCACAGAGTATGACTATCGGGGTCAGTTGTACAGATAAAGGCTTTAGCGACTTTGAAGGAAAAAAAAATAAGTCTAGGTTATAGGCTATATTTAAAAAAAAAATAACAAAAACCAAAAAATAACTCTCCAAACAATTCTATTTCTCATTTTAAACCCAGAAGCAGTTGAGGGCAGAGAAATGCAAAAGTGTATCAGGAAAAACAAACACATGGGCATTTTCAAATTCCCCTTTGTATAAAGACTATATTTGTTTCCTAGGGCTGTGGTAAAAAATCACCACAAACTCGGTGACTTAAAACAAGAGCAAATGTATTCCTCACAGTCCAGGAGGCTAGAAATCTGAAATCAAGTTGTTGTCAGGGCCATGTCCCCCCGGAAGACTTTAAGCAAGAATCCTTTGTTGATTCTTCCTAGCTTCTGGTGGCTGCTGGCATTTCTTCATGTTTCTTAGATTGAAGCTATATCATACCAATGTATTCCTCTATCTTCACATGGACATCGTGTGTGTGTGTGTGTGTGTGTGTGTGTGTGTGTGTGTGTGTGTGTCTTAAACCCCCTCTTCCTGAGAGGGCACTGGTCATACTGGATTTAGGGCTCATCCTAATCCAGTACAACTTCAGCTGAACGTGATTACATCTGTAAAGACCCTAGTTTCAAAGAAGGCCACGTTCCTAGGTTCCAGGTGGACATGAATTTTCAGGGGACATTATTGAAACTAGTTAAAACATTTAGAAACAATCAAGAATTACAATACAAGTCTCAGATTCTCCAAATGTCCTTTAGTCCTAAGAAAATATAATACCTCGATCCTTGTTTAACAGGAAAAAGATTCAAGAATATTTAGGGAAAAAAATGTTCTAGTGAATTATCCTTTTACTTGAATTGTTTTGAATATTATTTAGTTAACTTTATATTAGGATATATTGAGTTCATAAAAACATGTATTTTAGGTATATGAGAAAATATGGGATAAATATTCACTGTGAAGTTATTTTGATAAAGCATTTTCATTTAGTACTCTCGCTACTAGGCAAAATAACAAACATGATGAAAATCTTTTTGTGTTTTAAGTCATAAAGAAAAATTGCAGGGGCACCTGGGTGGCTCAGTTAGTTAAGCATCTGACTTCAGCTCAGGTCATGATCTCCTAGTTCATGAGTTCAAGCCCCATGTCGCATCAGGCTCTGTGCTGACAGCTCAGAGCTTGGAGCCTGCTTCAGATTCTGTGTCTCCCTCTCTCTCTGCCCCTCCCCACCTCACACTCTGTCTCTGTCTCTCTCAAAAATAAATAAACATTGAAAAAAATTGCAAACAGAAATATGACTTTTCATCAAAAAAGGACTGATTACTTTTATCTCCTCCTCTGCCTCAGTTCAATGGACTATCTTTTGGAATTTCCCCCATTCCCCTGGTCATCTCTGAAAGTCTCTCATTTGGACCATTGCCTTCTATTGTTGCAGTAAAAATCCCTGAAATATTCCCTTCTAATTCCATGACTTGAGTCCACATCTACATACCACTGACTGTTCTGAGAGGTCTCTAGGCAACTAAAATTATATCCCAAACCAAATATTACATTCTGTCTCCTAACTCTCCTCTCTTTCCAGTTCACATTGTTTATGAAGTAACTCCCAAACACCCAAAAATCACAGGTGACTGACCATCTCTCCCACATTCCCACTTAAATTTCAAATGGTGACGTTTCTACCTTCTCCATTATTCTGCCTCAAATATATTCGTATTTCTCCAGATTGTCTATCACCTGTTTACTTGGTACTAGCTATTTTCTTAGCTCTGAGCTTCCACTATGGATTAAGCTATGTGACTACATTGCTCACAATGTCAGAGGTCAGATTCTCTGGGACACAGGCTGTGAAATTCTGAGACATGCAAACAGAAACACTCCTGGGTACAACATCTATAAGGGAGCAAGACAAACATGATTGGGAAAAGGGGGAAATCTCAACTATGAGGCAGTTTCAAAGTAACCTAAAATAGTATTTCTTTTCTTTCTTTCTTTTTTTTTTTTATTATTTTCCAACACTTATTTATTTTTGAGAGACAGAACATGAGCAGGGGAGGCGCAGAGAGAGAGGGAGATACAGAATCCAAAGCAGGCTTCAGGCTGTGAGCTGTCAGCACAAAGCCTGACGCAGGTTTGAACTCACAAACCACGAGACCATGACCTGAGCTGAAGTCGGACGCTCAACCCACTGAGCCACCCAGGCGCCCCCTTTTTTATTTTTTTAATTTTTTTCTAAAATAGTATTTCTTAGATATCTGAATTGAGACAGGCCCAATGTCTCCCTTCCTGCATCAACTAGGAAAAGAGCATAATGTTAATCAGGATAGTTCCCTTTGGCTGAGGAAGACCTCAATCAGAGACTCAAGATAAGCCATCAACAGCCACCACCAATGGCAATCAGGGAATGGGTGCCTTGGAGGCAAAGGAATGCAGGTGGGTCTAGGCAACACACCAGAACTTACGCTCTCATTCTTTCTCAGGTATACTTGTATTACATTTTCTTTACCTGGAAACAGTTTTTTCAGGGTTGTTTGGTCTCTTTTCTCGTGGAAATTCACACAAGAAAGGCTTTTGAGATATGATTGCTATTTGGCAGCTGGTCTTAGAATGGCAACTAATATTTATTACTTCTGTCTTCTTATTCTAGCTAAACTTCCATCATTCCAGCTAAATTTTCCATCATTCCCAGGTATTACCTCCACTGGTCTTGGTGGGTCACCTGGTAGAATGATTTGAGGTATCTGAATCTCTAATCACCAGGAACTTCTTAAGCCAGTACTACCGCACATGGCAATGTGCAATCAAAATAGAGCAAGAGTGCACCACGAATCTCCATTGTGCGTCACTTGGTGCCCAAATCTCCTTTCCTGCCTGCCTCCTGTAATAGCTCCTCTACCCCCTCTAGATAGGGGGATTACTCCTTTCCTTGCTTCCTGGTCCCTTGCTTCTTTTCCCTGGGAAAGGTAATATCTCTATGGAAATCAGAACCTCTATATGCACAGAGCATGGAGTTCTGGGGGATGATTCCCAAGTTTCCAAAGTGGATCACTGTAAATAATGGTAAGGAGAAACACTCCTGTATTTTGACTTTTGGGCCCACATATTCTGCCTATTGGGACAAAGCACCAAGTGATCATTGATGTAATGGTCTTCCTGAATCCTGACAGTATGGTTCCCCACACACTCAGGATAACCTGCAGGCCATTATCTCTGAGTTGGCACTCACATGCTGTTCTATCACTACCAGGTCAGTGTCTCCTTGTTATTGTTATATGTAATAAGATCACTGAATCCCAATATCATGTGCCAGTTGTATCACCTCCTTTGCTGAAAAGTATGCCCCTTGTTCTAATATAAGTATCCTGTTCGGTGAATCGAACACTCTCTAACCTACTTATGGTTGTTATGTGAGACTCTGAAGGAAAGGCAAAGTGAAAACTTATCAAGAGGAATCATTGTTCTTCCATGAATCAACTTGCTATAAGTTGGATGGTTTATTTCCTTAAGATATGGTGCAGTATCTGAGTGGCAGGCTCATGCATGCATTGTACCAATTCTGAAGCTTGCTAACAACAACTAGTTGTGTCATTCACAACAGTGAATTCTCTCTGTTGGGTGTTAATATGGGATGAAAAGATGCTCACACTCATGCATAGTCTTTCTTTTTTTTCTAATCCATTTTTATTAAATTAAAATTCACACACAATAAAATTCCCCCTTTAAAGGATATAATTCAGCATTTTAGTTTAATTTAGTTTGGTTTACTTTACTTTAGTTCACTTTAGTTTCATTTCAGGTATACAATTTAGTGATTCATCACTTACATACAACACCCAGTACTCATCACAAGGGTCCTTCTTAATATCCATCACATATTGAACTCATTCCCTACCCACCTCTACTCCAGCAAGCCTCAATTTGTTCTCCATAGTGAAGAGTCTGTTTTATAGTTTGCCTCTTTTTTTTTTAACACCCACAAGTTCATTTGTTTGGTTTCTTAAATTCCACATATGAGCGAAGTCATATGATATTTGTCTCTCTCTGACTTATTTCAGTTAGCTAATACTCTCTAGCCCCATCCACTCATCTAGCTCCATTGCATTCTAGCAAATGAAAAATTTTCACTCTTTTTGATTGCTGAGTGATATTGCATTGTATATATATATATACCATATCTTCTTTATCCATTCATCCGTTGATGGATATTTGGGATCTTCTCCATAATTTGGCTATTGTTGATAATGCAGCTATAAACATTGGGGTGCATGTATCCTTCAAATCAGTATTTTCATATCCTTTGGAGTATAGTTGCTGGATCACAGGGTAGTTCTACTTTTAACTTTTGAAGAAGCTCCATATCGTTTTCCAGAGTGGCTGCATCAGTTTGCAATTCCACCAACAGTGTAAGAGAGTTCCCTTTCTCCACATCATCCTCAACACCTCTTGTTTCCTCTGTTGTTAATTTTAGCCATTCTGACAGGTGTGAGGTGATATCTCATTGTGGTTTTCATTTGTATTTTCCTGATAATGAGTGATGTTGAGCATTTTCTCATGTGGCTGTTAGTCATCTGTATGTCTTCTTTGGAAAGATGTCTACTCATGTCTTCTGCCCATTTTTTAACTGGATTATTTTTTTGGATGTTGAGTTTGATAAGTTCTTTATAGATTTTCGTTACTAACACTTTATCAGATATACCATTTGCAAATATCTTCTCCCGTTCCATAAGTTGCCTGTTAGTTTTGTTGATTACTTTATTTCTTGTGCAGAAGTTTTTATCATGATAAAGTCTCAGAAGTTCATTTTTGCTTTTGTTTCCCTTGCTTCCAGAGACATGCCTAGTAAGAAGATGCTTTAGCTGATGCCAAAGAGGTTGCTGGCTGTGTTCTCCTCTAGGATTTTGATGGTTTCCTGTCACACGTTTAGGTATTACATCCATTTTGAATTTATTTTTGTGTATAGTGTAAGGAAGTGGTCCAGTTTCATTCTTCCGCATGTTGCTGTCCAGTTTTTCCAATACCACTTGTTGAAGAGACTGTCTTTTTTCCATTGGGTAGTCTTTCCTGCTTTGTGAAAAATTACTTGACTATATACTTGTGGGTTGATTTCTGTGTATTCTATTCTGTTCCATTGATGTATGTGTTTGCTTTTTGCCAGTAACATACTGTCTTGATGACTACAGCTTTGTAATATAACCTGAAGTCTGGAATCGTGATGTTTCTGGCTTTTTCTTTTTCAAGATTGCTTTGGCTATTCAGTGTCTTTTCTGGTTCCATACAAATTCTAGGATTGTATGTTCTAGTTCTGTGAAAAACACTAGAGGTATTTTGATAGGGGCTGCTTTAAATGTGTAGATTGCTTTGGGTTGTATACAGACGTTTTAACAATATTTGTTTCTCCGATCCATGAGCATGGAATGTCTTTCCATTTCTTTGTGTCGTCTTCAGTTTCTTTCCTAAGTGCTCTGTGGTTTTCAGAGTATAAATCTTTTACTTCTTTGGTTAGATTTATTCCTAGGTATCTTATGGGTTTTGGTGCAATTATAAATGAGATCAATTCCTTGATTTCTCTTTCTGCTGACTCATTACTGGTGTAGAGAAATACAACAGATTTCTGTACATTGATTTTATATCCTGCGACCTTGCAGAATTTGTGTATCAGTGCTAGCAGTTTTTTGGTGGTGTCTTTTGGGTTTTCTACATAGAGTATCAGGTCATCTGTGAAGAGTGGAAGTTTAACTTCTTCCTTGCCAATTGGATGCCTTTTATTTATTTATTTATTTTTGTGTTGTCTGATTGCTGAGGCTAGGACTTCCAGCCTAACAGTGGTAAGAGTATTCACTCCTGTCCTATTTCTGACCATAGAGGAAAAGCTCTCAGGTTTTCCCCACTGAGTGTGTATTAGCTGTGGGTCTTTCGTATATGGCCTTTATGATGTTGAGGTATGTTCCCTCTATCCCTACTTTTTGAAGGTTTTTATCAAGAATGGATGCTGTATTTTGTCAAATGTTTTTTTTCTGCATCTATTGAAAGGGTCATACAGTTCTTATCCTTTCTTTTATTAATGAGGCATATCATGTTGATTGATTTGCAAATATTGAACCACACTTACAACCCAGAAATAAATCTCACTTGATCGTGGTGAATGATTCTTTTAATGTAAAAAAAAAAAAAAAAAATGTATCCATGTTTATCCAGGATATTGGCCTGTGGTTCTCTTTTTTAGTGGGGTCTTTGGTTTTAGAATCAAGGTAATTCTGACCTCATGCAATAAGTTTGGAAGTTTTACCTCCACTTCTATTTTTTGGAACAGTTTTAGAAAAATAGGTATTAACTCTTTAAATGTTTGGTAGCATCCTCCTGGGAAGCCATCTGGCCCTGGGCTTTGGTTTGTTGAGAGATTTTTGATTACTGATCCAATTCCTTTGCTGGTTATAGGTCTGTTCAAATTTTCTATTTCTTCCTGTTTCAGTTTTGGTAGTTTATATGTTGCTAGGAATTTATACATTTCTTCTAGATTGCCCAGTTTGTTGACATATAATTTTTCATAATATTCTCTTAACAATTGTTTGTATGGTGTTGGTTGTGATCTCTCCTCTCTCATTTGTGATTTTATTTATTTGAGTCCTTTATGTTTCATGTCTGGCTAGGGGGTTATCAATTTTATTAATTCTTTCAAAGAACCAGCTTGTAGTTTCATTAATCTGTTCTACCATTTTTGTTATTGTTGTTTCTATATCATTTATTTCTGCTCTGCTGGCTTTATGCTTCTTCATTTGCTGCTCCTTTTCTAGCTCCTTTATGTGTCAGGTTAGGTTACATATTTGAGATTTTTCTTGCTTTGTGAGATTAGCCTGAACTGCCATATAATTCCTGCTGATTGCTGCTTTTACTGCATCCCAAAGGTTTTAGACCATTGTGTTTTCATTTGTTTCCATGTATTTTTTTTTTTTCTGCTCATTTCCTGGTTGACTAATCCATTCTTTAGGAGGTCGTGCTTTAGACTTCATATACTTGAGGGCTTTCCAAATTTTTTCTTGTGGATGACTTCAAGTTTCATAGCATTGTGATTGGAAAATATGCATGGTATGATCTCAATATTTTTGGACTTGTTGGGGGCTGATTTGTGAACGAGTATGTGCTCTATTCTGGAGAATGTCCCATATGCACTTGCAAAGAATGTGTATTCTGCTGCCCTAGGATGAAATGTTCTGCATATACCTGTTAAGTCAATCTGGTCCAGTGTGTCATTCAAAGCCATTACTTCCTTGTTGCTTTTCTGCTTAGATAATCTGTCCATTGTTGTAAGTGTTATGTTAAAGTCTCCTATTATTGCATTATTAGCAATAAGTTCCCATATGTTTGTTCTTTTTTTAATGTTTATTTATATTTTTTGGCGGGGGGAGAGAGAGACAGCACAAGTAGGGGGGAGGAGGGGCAGAGAGAGCAGGAAACACAGAATCCAAAGCAGGCTCCAGGCCGTGAGCTGTCAGCACAAAGCCTGATGTGAGGCTTGAACCCACAAACCGTGAGATCATGACCTGAGCCAAAGTCAGACGCTTAACTGACTGAGCCACCAAGGTGCTCCTCTTTATATTTGTTATTGTTGTATATATTTGGGTGTTTTCCAGTTGGGGGCATAAGTATTTACAATTGTTAGATCTTCTTGTTGGATAGGCCCCTTAATTATGATGTAGTGCCCTTCTTCAACTCTTGTTATAGTCTTTGGTTTAAAATCTAGTTTGTCTGATTTAAGTATTGCTACCTTAGCTTTCTTCTGGCATATACTTAATGGTAAGTATTTCTCCATCCCCTTTCAATCTTCAGGTGTCTTTAGGTCTAAAATGAGTCCCTTGTAGGAAACATATAGATGGGTCTTGTTTTTTGTTTTTTGTTTTTAATACATTCTGACACCCTATGTCCTTTGGTTGGAGCATTTAGTCCATTTACATTCAGAGTTATTATTGAAAGATATGAATTTAATGCCATTTTATTACTTGTTTTGTCAGTGCTTCTGGAGATTTTCTCTGTTCCTTTCTAGTCTTGTCGCTTTTGGTTTCTATCCCACTGAGAGAATCCCCTTTAATATTTCTTGCAGGACTGGTTTAGTGGTCACAAGCTCCTTCGGTTTTTGTTTGTCTGGGAAACTCTGTATCTCTCCTATTCTAAATGATAGCCTTGCTGGATAGAGTATTCTTGACTGCATATTTTTCCCATTCAGCATTTTGAATATATCATGCCACTCCCTTCTTGCTTGCCAAGTTTCTATGGAGAGATCTGCTGCTAACTTTATTTGTCTTCCCTTATAAGTTAAGGACTTATTTTGTCATACTGCTTCTAGTATTTTTTCTTTAACTCTATTTTGAAAATTTTAAATTATATATTTAACTCTATGATATGTCTTGGTGTTGGCCTGCTTTTATTGATTTTGATGGAAGTTCTCTGTGCCTCTTGGACTTGGATGTCTGTTTCTTTCCCCAGATTAGTGAAGTTTTCAGCAATAATTTCCTCAAATAAACCTTTTGCCCCCTTTCCCTCTCCTGGGGAAGAGGAGACTCCTATGATATGAATGTTTTTACACTTAATGGAGTTATTGGGTTCCCTAGATCTATATTCCCAATCCAATATTTTTCTTTCCTTCTTTTTAGCTTCATTATTCTTTCATAATTTTATCTTCTATATTACTTATTTATTCCTCTGCTTCCTCCATCCTGTGGCATTACATCCTGTTGGTTTCAAATCTCAGTTATTACATTTTTCATTTTGGCCTGCCTAGTTTTTAGTTCTTTGATCTCTGTGGTAAGGGAGTCCCTGGTGTCTTCTATGCTTTCCTCAAGCCCATCTAGTATCCTTACAATTGTTGTTTTAAATTCTTAATCAGGCATATCAATTATAACTGTTTCAATTAGATCCCTGGCCACGACCTTGTCTTGCTCTTTCTTTTGGGATGAATTCCTCCTTCTTGGCATTAGGTCTAGGTCTCCGTCTTCTTCTGTGTCTTAGGAAACCCTGTTATGTTTCTTGTTCCTGAGAGTAATGGCTTTATGAAGTAGAGAATATACAATGCCCAAAGCCTGGCATTCCAGAAAGTGTTTCTGGTGTATGCTGTATTCACTCTACTGCTGTGTTTTGGCTGCTCTTTCCCTCAGGTCAGTTCTCTGCAGAGTTTTTCCTTGCCTGCAGTGGGGAGTGTTTGGGCCTTGGCCAGAGTGTGGCAAGTTTTAACTATGTGTGCTCTGCTCGGCTTATTAAAAGAGATCTGATTCTATTTCCACTAGAGCTGAAGCTTTGCAGAACTCTATGGTCAGTAGATGTGGTGTGTGAGGGGAAAAGGAAGGGGTTTGTACTGGTCTTCTAGGAAAGAAGTCTGTTGCTATGGTTCTCAGGCACACTTGCTTGAGAAAAGCAACACCTGTGAAATGCAGGGAGTTGGGTCTTGGTGTAAGCAGTTTAGGCTGCCAGTGTTGGTGCTGTGCTGCTTACCAAAGTTAATTTATACTGAAGGGCAGGGAAGGGAAAATGGCACCTGTAGGCTCTTTTGTCCCCAAAAGGGCAATGCCACCTCTCCCAGGTGCCCTCCAAGAAAGGGGAATCATCTCTTTCAGTCCTATGGGATGCTCAGATAATGCTGTTTGTCTCCAGCACTATCTGCTTTCCTTCTCCACAGCAGCACTGCAGTGTCCTCAGGGCTCCACATTGGCCATACCCTGGACCTCTAAAATTCCAGTCTTTGAGCCTCGCTGGTTGTAAAACCTCACAAAAATCACCCCCACTTGTTTTCCCAGGCAATGGCTTTGGGGAAGTATTTTCCTTGTGCTATTCCCTGTGTGCTCCTCTCTCTGTGCTTTCACCTCTCTCTGTGCCCAGGACTCCCTCCCCTCCACAGCACCCATGATCCATTTCTCCCCCCAAATCAGGTCTCCTCACCTCCTACCTTCCACAACGTGGCTTCTTTTCTGTTCTGTTAGTCCTCAGATCTATTTCTTGGGCATTCAGAATGATTTGATATTTATCTAGCTGTGTCTGAGAGACTAGGCAAGTGTATGGTCCTCCTACTACTCTGCCTTCTTAGCTCCTACTCGAGCATTATCTTAAAGTTTCAACCCCATGCCTCTTCCCCAGAACACTTTCTCTCTGATCTTCCAATATTTCCCTTCCAACCACCTCACCAACTATCCAAACCAATGACTCTTTATATATATTACTTAGAGATACTTCTAACACACCAACAAAACATGGATAACGACAATACTACCCAAATCTCTGCCCACTGGAAACTTTTCTTTTCTCACCTCTCTTCTGTCTTTTAGGGCCACACCTGAGTGGGACTCTAGGGTAGGAAGAGTCTATATTTTAGCTTGTACTCAAAAACTGAGTCCACAAAGGCTTAGTGTTCTTTGGAGATTGGGGATACAAGGTTTCCCAGGGCATCTACCAAGATGTTTCCAGTCCTGATCTTAAGGTCCCACACTTTTCAAATCAGGAACATTTGCACAGAAGGCTACTTTTCATGCCTAAACATCTTTTGTTATTTACTTTTACATAGGCCTACTTATAACAAATTATCTCAGTTTTTGTCTGAAAATGACTTCAGTAGGCTTGTCAAAGGATATTTTAACTGGATATAGACTTTTAGGTTGGCAGTTACTAACCTTCAACATTTTATACACAGACATTGATCTCTGTCTTCCTTTGTTTCTGTTAAAAGTTAACTACCAGTCTTATTTTGGTTTCTTTGAAGGTAATATAGGGCTTTTATACCTCCTCCAGTTGATTTTAAGATTTTCATTTTGTCTTTCACCAGTTTTTACTTAATGGAACTAAGTATACTTTTATTTGAATTTATCCTGGATGGGGTCCTTAGATTTTTAGACTCTACTTTGAAGTCTTTAGTTTAATTATCAGTCATTAACATTTTAACTATTTCTTCTACCCTATTATCTTTTTCATAATTTATCTGGGATTTGAATTACAATTATGTTAGACCTTTCACCACATGCTATGTTCTCTTGTACTGATCTTAGTTTAGAAAGGGTTTACTTTTGCTTCTGTCAGGCAGCTAGCAGATAACATCAATCTAATTAGGTATTGAGGTAATTCAAAGTTGGTACATTTATGGTTAATCACTGTCCCTTTGGTTTATTTCTAAGACCTTTTGTGTCCCATTTGAAAGTAATGGCTTCCAATTTTTCCCTCCATCCAATGAGTCTGTTAAAAGTTCTGTGTAGGCTCTCTTAGGCACCATATTTTTAAATCTGCATATACCCCAAGATTTAAGGGCCGGAATTTCTGGCTTCTTTTCTTTCCTTAATAGTGCCTTGTAATGCAATTCCTTACTGCCTTGGCACCTTCCCAAAACATTTAAATAAATATTTAAAAGTGTTTTGCTCAGATTTTCAAGGGGAAGCACAGGTCAGAAACAACCTAATCTGCCATTATAGGAAAAAGACTATTGACAGTATAGTGCAATATTTAGAAAATGGGGCTTGGCAGCTAGGCATACTAAGATTGATTCCTGGTTCTCACTTCTAGAAGCAGCTATAACATTGTGTTTAAGAGAACAAGTACTAAAGCCAGACTGTCTAGGATTGAATACTAAATCTCTAAGTTGTATGACCTTGGACAAGTTTCTTAATATATATCTGCCACATAGTTTCACATATAAAATGTGAATGATTCTAGTTTCTACCTATATCATTGTTGTGAAGATTAACATGTTTAAGCAATTATATCACTGACTACTACAAATTACACACTCAGTAAATGGTAGATTATTATTTCTCCATGTTCTCATTGGCAAAATGAAGATATGACTAATAGGGCTGTTTCAGGAAATAAAGGCCTTAATTTAAAATTTCATTTTCTTAGTGCATAGAACCTAGTAAATACTATTATATATTAGTATGTAAAAAGTAAATGAATGAGTAGTAAATAGTAAATAAATGAATTAAGAAGTGGTTTTCCTTTTTGTATCCTTCACCTCTCTTCTGTTTTAGCAGATTGCCTTGTCAATTTCAGAGTTAAAAGGCTGATTGACTCAGATTTTTGTTTTTAAAATGATTATATGTCACCAAAATCAAATTAGAAACAGTAAGAAATTAAATGATCTTTCTATACACATTGGAAGGCTTTCTCTGAACACTGGAAGAGATTTTTCCATGATTACATGATTGATCAAACATGATCTAAGGAAGAAACTTGTGTGGCCCTAATTTTATACTCTATTTACATATTTCACCCTTACCAGAGTTACTTTCCTAAATTTGCAGTTTTCATGCATGTCTTTAAACATGTAATTAAAAATATTATTATTATATCCATAAACAATATCTACTATTTTGCATATTTTAACTGTCATGTAAATATAATACCTTGACATTATGCCCCCACGTGTTGTTGGGTTCCTCATATAAGGACTTTGGAAGTCCTTTGGAACATGAAGTCCTAACAAGTATAAGCTGAACAGACTGAAAAAACAACTCTTCTAGGATACATAAGAGAGGGGAGGATACAGGGCAAATCACTCCTCCCAAGATGGAAGAGGCAGGTGAATACAGAGAATAACAACTTACGGGCACAGAAACTCATGAGCAGAGACCATTTAGGGAACCGAGACCAAGGAGAAAACCTTGAAATGTAATTGACAAATTGCTGGAGACCCAGTGTGAGCAAAGCTGAGTTAAGAACTCCAGGTGGGAGCACCTGGGTGGCTCAGTTAATTAAGTGTCTGACTTCTGATATAGGCTCAGGTCATGATCCCACCATTTGTGAGATTGAGCCCCGGGTCAGTCTCTGCACTGACACCCTGGAGCCTATTTGAGATTCCCTCTCTCCCTCACTTTCTACCTGTCTGTCTGTCTGTCTGTCTCTCTCTCAAAATAAATAAATAAACAATAATAAAAAAAGAACTCCAGGTGGATTCGGTCATGGCTGGGAGGCGGGGGGGTGAGGGGGGGTGGGGGGGGTGGGGACAGTTACCCACAATATTGTTAGATTTACCTCTAGGAGTTTAACCAGGCCCATACAGTAATATCTGAGAAAAATCCCCTCATGCTTTCAGCAGGGAGGAGGGATAAAAGAACCATTTTCAAATATACCAGAGCACTATGTTCTTAAGGTCTGTCCTCGGGAAAAACTAACTGGAGGCCCAACCTGTTCAGGTATTATCAGAGCTTAATTAACCTGGGCGAAGGGGGAAAAACTCCAACTCACTGTAGCCATCACATTCCACCTAAGGAGGGAGGAAAGGAAGAAATAAAAGAAAAAAGAAAACAAAATCCAAAACCAACCAATCAAACAAAACTCCAGAGTAACATTTGTGAAGTTCACAGTACAGAGACACAGGCTCACTAAAAGCCTGAGACCTAATCATAGGACTATAGCATGCTTCTCCTGCTCCCACATCTCCCCACCACATTACTAAAGGTCTATTTACA
The DNA here is from genome assembly GCF_046562875.1 of Panthera onca. Taxonomy (NCBI): domain Eukaryota; kingdom Metazoa; phylum Chordata; class Mammalia; order Carnivora; family Felidae; genus Panthera; species Panthera onca. The sequence continues at coordinate 179,645,362 of NC_138339.1, forward strand.
GCAGTTCCTTTTACCGATTACATCATGTTTGGCTATCAAGAAAAAAAAAATTACATGGTGCACAAAAAGAAGCACATTTTGAAGACAAAGAGCAAGCATCAGAACCAGACATGGCAGAGTCATTGGAATTATGACACTGGGAATTCAAACCAACTATGACTAATATGCTAAGGCTCTAGTGAATAAAGTAGGCAGCATGCAAGAACAGACATATAACATAAGCAAACAGGTGGAAACCCTAAGAAAAAGACAAAAATAAATGCTAGAGATAAAAACCACTAAACAGAATTGAAGAATGCCTTTCATGAGCTTACCAATAGACTGGACACAGCTAAGGAAAGAATCTCTGAGCTTGAGGATATCTCAATAAAAACTTCCAAAACTAAAACGGGAACAAATACTAAAAAGAAAAGAAGAAAAAAAACAACAACCAGAACAGAGTACCCAAGGATTGTGGGACAACTATAAAACAAGCAATGTATGTGTAATGAAAATACCAGAAGAAAAAGAGAAAGAATATTTGAAACAGTAATGACTGAGAATTTCAACAAATTGTCAGACACATGATATTTATTTATTTCACCTATTAACTTTATGTGATTTATCCATGTATTCATAGATATATGTAGTTCTGTATAATTTACTTTCACTGATATATTTCATTTTACAGATATACATAATTAATTTTCCTCTTGATGGTATTTGCTTCCAATTATTTGTTATCATAGTTATGCAAAAAATACTTTTCAATATCATTGTGCATACATATGAGGGCTTCTCTAGGGCAGTGCTAATGGAATTTTCTGTAATAATAAAATTTTCTATATCAGTGTTGTCCAAAACAGTAGCCACTAGCCATATGTGGCCACTGAACACTTAAAATACAGCTAGTGTGACAGAATAACTGAATTTTTACTTTAGTTTATATAAATGTAAATTTAAACAGTCATAGATAGCTAGTAACTATGATATTTGGAGGCTTTCTAACAAGTTCTGTTAGAGTAGGCAGTTCAGTTAGGTTCTAATAGAGAGCCTGGAGGCCAGCAAAGAGGAAGTCATGGTCAGTTATCTGGAAAGTCAGACGTCTGTCTTGGCAGTGCTCCAAAAAAAGCACAAGGAGCCTGATCAAACCAGACAGACCCAAGATGGTAGGTGCCATGAGATGAAACCCCCCACCAAAGAAAGAAGAAAAAGCATGAAACCCTGCTTCCAAGAAATCCCATTTGGGTAATGATATTCCACCCTCTTGTTAACATGGTCAATAAAACCCAAACCCTTGAGCTAACCCACTCTCATGTCTCAAGAGTGTACTTTCACTTTAATAAACTTTTCAGTTGTGCTGCTCATCCACTCTATTTTGTCTGTCCTTTCTCCTGACAAGACCAACATCCTCAGGTGACATCTTTGGAACAGGCTGTGTTGAGGCCTCAACAATATTAGTATACCAGAAAAGTACTAAACTATAAAAGTACTATGCTTCTAGAAGTGATATGACTATATCGTGGGTACATTCGTTTTCTCTCTCTCTTTTTTTTTTTTGTATATTCATATTCAACTTTATTATTTCATATGGTCTACAAAAGTTTCAAACAAGTTTTCTTCAACACATATAAGAAAATCTGTTTTATTTTCGTATCTCTAACAACTCTAAGTATAGTCAATAAAAATAATGACTTCACGATTGTTTACCTTTCTTTATTTTCCCTTTTTTGAGGGGAGAAAAGGTGCTGTCTCTTTGATTACTAGTGAGGTTAAGTATGTTTTAATTATTAGCTATTTAGTCCTTCTTTGGTTACATTGCAAAGCTCTTCTCCACCTGTATTTTTGCCTTGTATTTCCACTATTTACTTATCTACATACAGTCAGAAAACCAAAAAAAAGTAGTTAATGTAGTTTAATTTATTAGAATTTTTGTGAGATTTTGCTTTCAAGGCCTTGTTTAGGAAATATTTTCCTAACTAAAAACCTATTTTATGTTTTCTTCTAAAATTCCTGTGGTATAATAATTTAATAGATAGATAAATAAGAAAGAGAAATCTACCTGTATTTTATTTATGTGACAGATATTTGTCCCAACACCATTTAATCCATTGTTTTTCCTCCTAATTTTGCAAAGCCATCTTTCTTATAATTTCAAGTCATAAAATATTCATTTTTAATTTTTTTAATTTTAGAGAGAAAGAGTCTTAAGCAGGCCCCCACACTCAGCACAAGGCCTGACGTGGAGCTCAATCCCACAACCCCAGGATCATGACCCGAGCCAAAACCAAGAGTCAGACACTCACTGACTGAGCCACTCAGGGGCCCTCAAGTTATCAAATATTCACTGATTTGTTTCTGGTCCTCTGGTCTATCTTTCTCTTTTTCCACAAATACAACATATTAATTGCACTATTTTTATAATTCTTGGTGACTGGCAAGAAAAATACCTTCCATCTTGTTCTTAAAAATTATTTTGACAAATAGTGTACACATTGTGGGGGTTCTTTTTTAACTATTTTATATATCCCGCAGTTTAGATAAATTTTTGGCCTAATATCTTTGTGCTACTAAACCCAGATTTGTCCATAAACAGAAGGCTAGAATTAGCCCCTAACCAATAATGCACTAGTACAGAAGTATGAGAGAACATCCACTGTATTATAATAGAACAACTTTGAACTAGTTTACTTTAGAGTTTTTGTATGGAACCAGTCTAAATCTATTATGGTACTTGGTCTGAACCATGGTCTTGCTTGGCTCTCTCGTCTCTTACTAGTTTCTTCTTGGCATGTGTTCTTTATAAAATCACTTGCACAAGCATACCTACTCTAGAATAAATTCTTCTTAAGAACCTAATTGAAAACAGCAGCTGTTAGCTCTTTGTTCTTCCATGTACTTACATTATGCTTATCTAGTTTCTCACATACAAATATGCACACACACAAACGTGAATTAGTTGGGATTTTTAATGGAAAAATAATTGAATTTATTGATTGCTTTATTACATTATATCTTTAGACTCATGAATCTACATTTCTCCTTTTATTCAGTTCTATTATAATCATTCAATAAAAATTTACTTTTACATAAAGTAATGCACATCTTTTATTAGATTTATTCTTAGGTCCCTTATGCTTTTGTTGCCATTTCCAATTACATTTGTTGGTGACTCATGGGGATTTCATTTGTGACCTTAATATTTAACAACATTACTAAATTTCCTTTATAATATTCTTTCCTTCCGTCCTTCCTTCCTTCCTCCCTTCCTTCCTTCTTTTCTTCTTGTCTCCTCTCTTCTCTTATCTTCCTTTTCTCTTTCTCTCTCTCTCTCTCTCTCTCTCTCTCACTCTACCTCTCTCATTTAACCCCTGGGGTTTGTTATTTTCTTCTTAGCTATGCATTTTAGACAATTTTTAAAAACATATTTTATCAACATATATAAGTGTTATTTTATTGTAGAATTTTCAGGATATCTACTTTTACCATGAGGTTAGAAACAAAATTAAGACATTTTCAGGTATGTGATTTCTCAAAAGAACAAAACAACAGCAACAAAAAGCCTGAACAAAATGCAACCATTTTGCCCAATCTGTTAATATTATGTACTTGACACATCTCTGATTATTAAAATGTAAGTAAAAACCTATTTAATTTGATAACCTGAGGGAAAGGTAAAAGCTAGCATTGATTTTTCTTAATGTCTAAGTTATTCCAACCATGACTTCTTCTCAAAAATCTCCTGATAATTCAACTTTTAATTTTCCTCTTCTGTGCATTTGTCATAAAATACAATACTCTTTTTAAAAAGCCACCTTATATTTGGAATATTTCTGATTAGATAACACTACCCAAAGCCCCAAATCAGAGTTATAGCAAATACACTGCTAGCTGAAAAGCTAATTCTTGGTAAGAACAAAGTTACTTAATATTGTATTACTTTAAAAAATTACATTTATTACTGACCATCAAGATAAAACTGACAACTATAATAAAGGGCTAATATAAGAGATGTACTGAGAATGGCACTCATATCTCTATCTGTATGTGTAATTCAATTCTAAAAATTGAATTGTAACCTTACACTAGCCTTTTCAAAAGCAGAAAATCATACATAAAACCTGACAATGTCCCTAAATCATAACATATTTTTATAGTGGTTTGAAAGTTAACCAAGTACTTTTACTTCAATGATCTCATTTGACTTGATTCTCTGATTATCTTTGCGACACAGACAAATGGAGACATTATTATCACTTGTAAAATGAGAGATCTGAACTTCAGAAATGTGGATTAAATCCACAGACCCTCTTATTTCTGTGAGAGGAAAATGATCTTGAAGTCATTGTCTGCCTTATATACAAAATAACAGACTACTCAAGGATGTTGTGCTTTCTGGCACATTCTGCAGGAGTTGGTCTAATGAAAAGATCATAACACAGTAACTCTAAGAATGCATGTTCTTTTTTTTAGCATAACTCTACAGCTAATCAATATGGTAAATGTACTATTACACAATTGATTTTCATTGAGTAGGCAAATCCTGGTTGAGAAATCATATCGAAAGCTAGAATATTTTCTGTTATAATCAGGGTTAAATGTAATAACTAATATAATTGCATTTTTGGACTACTGTTGCTTTTGTTATGGATTTTATTAAATATTTTTTTCCACTAAGAATAATGGACACTTTAGTGATTTTATTTTATTATCATTATTTTTTAAAGTAGGCTCCACATGGGCTTGATACCACAACCCTGAGAATAAGTCTGAGAGTCAAGATGCTTAACCAACTGAGCCACCCAGGTGCCCCTGTGGTTATTTTAGATATAAGAAGCAACACTAACCAGTTTTATTTTTTAATTTTTTCCTTCCTTCCATCTTTGGCTCCTCTCTTTCTTATTTTTATTTTAAAAAAATCAAACCAGATGGCAATAAGTAAAAGGACTAAAATTAAAATATAAGAATATTCTAATGTTGGTATTAAATTACTTGAAAAAATTCAGAGATTTGAAAAATTTACAAAAACAAATGTAATATATTGTTTACATTTTTATCTAAAATCATTAAAAGTTTCCACAAAGAAAAGGAAATGCCAGTGACTATATGATAATAAATAAAAAGTTTTTATTTTAAATAGCACTAACAAACTGTTTCCTAGCCTTTCTCCTATATGCATTTATTTCTCCATTCTGCTCTCAGTAAAGTATAATATTTTCCATCACTAAATCCATTTCCCATTGTGGGGACCTAAGCAGCTCTGTTAATAAGGTGAACACGATGATATCATAATCCCTATGTCTCATACATCATTGTATATTAAGCCATAGCTTACAGTCATCCAAAATCGTGAATTAAATATCTGAAATCCAATTGATAAGTCAACCATGGGAAACAAAATAACTTTATCTTGTAGTGTTTGATGAGAATACGTAATGAAATACAGCCTGAAAACAGATTACAGTAAATATTTCTTTTTTTCCCCCTTTGTGCATGTGTGGGGGTAAGGGCAGTGGGGAGTGGGGTGGCGGAGAGAGAGAGACAGAGAGAGAGAGAGACAAAATCCCAAGCAGGTTCCATGCCTAGTACTGAGCCCAACACGGGACTCCACCTCATGATCTTGCGATCATGACCTGAGCTGAAGTCAAGATTCAGATGCTCAACTGACTGAGCCCCCCTGGTGCCCCAATAATCTTTTATTTTTATTGACATGAAAACATAAATAATAAGCTGCATACCATATTGGTAAAATGTATATAGATTTTCATTTATATTAATTATAAAGACACATTTGTATGTGTACCAAATATGTGTATGAGCACATAAATGAAAAATATGTTAGATCAGATCAGTATTAGTCGGATTTCACTTTATATATTTTTAAAAGTGAAATATTTAGTGGGAATATAATTTGGTAAAACTCAAGATGTGAATAGGAATGCAAATACCTATTATATTATGTAACTATTTCACTTTTAGATAATTATACAAGATAAATAAAAGGGTATACATATAAGTACATGTACATGAATATTCCCAGCAGCTTTATTTATAATAGTCTCATACTGGAAATAACCCAAATTCAATCAATGAATGAATAAATATACTGTAGTACATCCACACAGTAGAATACTACTCATCAATAAAAATAATTGAACTATTAATATAGACAATCAACAAGGATGAATTTCAAATTAATTATGCCAAGTGGAAGAAGCAGAGGAAAAGAAAAGTAGGTACTGTATGATACTAAGAATGTAAATTCTAAAAATTGCAGGGGCACCAGGGTGGCTCAGTCCATTGTGTCTGACTTTGGCTCTTGTCATGATCTCATGGTTCATAAGTTCAAGCCCCAAATCAGGCTCCCTTCTGTCACTGCAGGGCCTGCTTTGGATCCTCTACTGCCGCCCCGCCTTCCCTGCCCCTTTCTCATTCATGCGCTCTCACTCTTTCTCTCTCTCTCAAAAACAAATAAAACATGTTCTAAAATTGCAAACTAATCTAAAGTGACAGCAGATCAGTTGTTGCTGGTGTTGATGCTAGAGGTGGAGTAGAGGGGTGAGAACAGACACAAGGAAGACATGAGGGAGAGTTTCCAAAGTTCATGAGAAAACCACTATGGATGATGGATATATTCATTATTTGGATGTAGGTGATGGTTTCAATGTATTATACTTACATGAAAATTTATTGAGGTGTATATTCTAATATACAAATTATACATCAACATTTCAATAAAGTTATTAAAAAAATATTGAACCAGTCCTAAATGCCAACTCTTTCCATCTGCTTCTCAGAATTAATCCAAAAGCACTTATTCAAGAAAGATAGAACTTTATACAACTGGTAGTTGTGTACTCTTTTGTAGTCTCTTAAATTTTTCTGTTAAAATCTCTCTCAGTTATCTCACAGGTGCTTAAGGGGAAATCTGGTCAGCTACCCTACAAAACCCCAGTGGCTTTCCTTGACTATTTTTGCTTCACTTCACAAGGACAGCTGACCCTGCTGGGTGCCATGCATGCTGTTCTTGCATGATACTGGGTCACCAGGTAAGAGAACTCCCTTTCCCCATCGACACATATGATACTGGCTATCTTAGGCAGAATTTGACTACAGGAAGGAAAAACCATTTCAACAGTTTCAAGCAGCAAATAATTTACTATCAAGGGATTAGATATTAGCGACATTATTAGAAGAACTAGATGGGTGGATTCTAGACTAACCCTATGCAGGAAGGTAGGAATCAGGAAACTATCCCCGGCACGGGAACTCTTGATTTCAATTACATGATGTCTAGGTATGAGCCATAGATCAGATAAACATTGTGCCACTGCAAAGACTTTCAACATCGGCAAAGCCAGTGACTGTACACTGGAAGGCTGTTGTAAAAATGCCTAATATCTTCATGCCTGCAAATGAGCAGGGGGATTAAAAAAAAAAAAAAAAGAAAAAGAAAAAAAGGACAGCAAGATGGTCCTTGCCTCTTTCTGCCTTATGGAATTGTTTATATTTATACCTGACTCACTTGAATATCTCTAGATATTTCCCAGGCTCTGGGAAATATAAACTAACCTGTGTAGTATAGGAAACTATATCACAGTGGAAAGATTGTGGATGTGGATGCTGATTCCTCTACCTTCATTCACCATGTCCACTAAATTATCCATTTCTGCCAGCTATCAGTTAGAGTCTTGGTTTTACCTAAATGGGAGGTGTGCTATTAGGAATTGTTGAATTGTAGAAGTTGCACTAGGGGGAAAGATACTTATTTTCCACTTTGTTATTAATATTTTTTCCACAAGAATACCAAAGCAGTACTACTTGTGATGGTACACCTTATGGGATTTTTTTTTTTTTTTTGTCTTACAGGATTTTTAATGAAGCAGTACTATTAAAATAATTTTACTTGTATTTTACCCCCTTAATCCACAATATAAACATGAGTCTAAGAAGAGATGGATATAGAACTTAGAGAAATCCTTTAATTTTTTTTTTTTAAATGTTTATTTATTTTTGCAAGAGAGAGAGAGACAGAGCACAAGCAGGGGAGGGTCAGAGAGAGCAGGAGACACAGAATTTGAAGCAGTTCCAGGCTCCCAGCTGTTGGCACAGAGCCCAACGCGGGGCTCAAACTCATGAACTGAGAGATCACAACCTGAGCGGAAGTTGGGTGCTTAACCAACTGAGCCACCCAGGCACCCCTGGAACTTAGAGAAATCTTAATGAGAAACTCCATCTTGTACTCTGACTTTTCCCTCAACAATTCAGGTTTTATCAGTGACTCATATTTCTCTCTTTAGCATATTTATCACATTTAACTCTTGGTTATGCTAGAATGAATTGTCATCTTTCATAGAAATCAATCTTAAAGAGTTTGGCAGACCATGTGTCCTAAAATGATACAACTCCCATTCCATGTGCTCTTTTGCAATGTTACCTTAATGTTCTCTAATCAAGAGGTGAAGTCTATTTCATCTTTTGAATGAGTCACCTTGTGACTACTAGGACCAACAGAATTAAAAGGAAGTAGCATTCTGGAACTTTTATGAACAAGCATTTAAAATGCTTGGTAGTGTCCACCTTTGTGCTCTGGAGTTAGCATGTAAGAAATTGTGAGACCATCATGCTGTGTGAAAGCCCAAGCTAGCCACATAGGAAGGCCATGTGGGAAAAAGAGAGATGTCTGACCAGCCCTGGACTGTTCTAGTCATTCCAATTGAGTAAAAAACAGATGAGTAATGATATCACCTTCAAAATTTCAGCCTTCTATGTCAGCCCAGTGTCAATCCATATGGAATAGAGAGAAAAGCTGTCCACAGTGTAGGTGCCTGACATTATGCTTTTGATTGCCAGGCATCCATTTCAAGGACATCCATCTTGAATAAAAATACTGCCCGCTGTGTGATACAGCTACTAGCAAAATATCCAGATAAGAAATTAGGCTGCCTCCACCCTTAAAGTACCCCCTTAGAAAGCCTTAGAAAATCTAGATAGCTGCTTGAGTGACCCTGCTTCCTTCCTTCCCATGCCCTAATTCCTACTCTTCCACTTTAAATTAGCCAATAAAGACTGAGCTTGTAGGGCACCTGGGTGGCTCAGTTGGTTAAGCATTCAACTCTTGATTTCTGCTCAGGTCATGGCCTCACAGTGTTCTTGGATTCAAACCCTGAGTCAGGGCTGTCCGTGCAGAGCCTGCTTTGTATCCTCTCACTCTCACTCACTCTCTCTCTCTCTCTCTGCCCTTTCCCTGCTCGTTCTCTCGTTCTCTCTGTCTGTCTCTCTCTCAAAATAAATAAATAAACATTTTAAAAAATAAATAAAAAATAAAAACAGGATTACATTTCAGGTATTTTTTACCTTTAGATTAAAATGTATTTTTAAAATATTACATTATGAATTACGATATTTTAAGCATGTTTTTAATGCTCTGACATATTACTGGAACTCTGATATTTCTTATCTGAACATTTTACTGTTCTAATTTTTTGATTTTCTAAGGATACTGTCAAATTCTATAATTAGGAATAAAATGTGGTTTGCAACTTCTATTACTGCCATTACAGAAAGTTAAGAAAATAAGCTATATATCACCTCAGTTGTATCTTAAGATGAATACAATTAGCTGTTTATAAGTTAAGTAGTCTCCAGTTGCCTGAAGAAATGGAGAGGGTGAAGTACTTGATCAAAATTAGGCTTCCTTGCAACTAGCAATTCTAAGCAAATGAAAGGTATGGTTACGTATTTAAAATACATTTTAAAATCATTTACAACTGGTGGTGGAAATTCACTAAGCGTGTGGAAATCTAATGAATTCTAGGAGCAAGTTTGTGTGTGTGTGTGTGTGTGTGTGTGTGTGTGTGTGTGTGAATTTCTATGTATGCTTCAATATTTTAAAGCCAATAGGAGAAGAGTGGTCAATTGTGAATAAATGTAAACACAGCCCCTCTCATTGAGGGGTCTCTTGAGTCATACAAGTTGGCTAGGTCAGTGTAAGAAATGGAACTCTTGAGGCTGACAGCAAAGTGTAAGCTTTCACTTCTCTTAGAATCATTTACTAAGAAAGCCGCCTGAGCACAAACTGACTTGTGTTGGCAGTGAATTTCTGAGTCCTGACAAGATAGGAAAGAATATCTTCCTTTGGATTTACTCTCTTCTGTCATGTCAGGGGAAAAAAAAAATACTGTGTTAGCCCCAGGAATAAAGTTACCAAACAGTACTAAATTCCCAAAAGAAAGAAGCTGTTCCTGGGGGAAGTCTGTAACATTTAATTGGAGCACATTTGACAAGACTCCCTCTCATTACAGTCTCAAAGCTCTGAGAGCCCTTTGAAAACATTAGTGCCCCAGGCCACTCCCTGCCCCTCCCTATAGATAAGGCTGACTAGTTTAGAATAATCTTTGAAGGACTGGGTTGACAGCTTCAGATAAAAGTGCTTCTAATTTATAGGGCAGAGCTAGGAGGGAATGAACTCTAAGGGCAGGAAAAGAAAGCAAAGGTGGAGGGAAATTAGCCAGGAATGCTGCAGAGGAATTCAACATTACACTTTTCTTATCTGGGTTTATTAAAACTTTGTCCAACTGTAGCTAGCAGAATCTAAAATAAATACGCTATTAATATAGCATTTAGAGAGCAACAATGGATATATGAGAAAATGTTCCTTTAGATCACAAATTCTAAGCAAATCAAGAAAGCAGCTAATGATTGTTGCTACTTAATTATTGTCTTTCCATTCATGCTCTCTAATCTTTGCTACAATGCTGTTAGGCAAATGCTCTATCCTCTGAACTCTAAGACAACTCCTTTTTAGGAGGTACTTCATAATAGCTTTTTTGAAGATCTAGGAAATCTAGGATTTTATCCAAAAAATTTATATTAATTTTCCACCTTATTTAAATTCTGCAATTTTAAAGGGTTCATGCTATTGGGGAAGTGTCCTAGTCCCAAGGTGAGAGATCTGTTGATGTTTTGTACTTTAAAATACACCACTTTCAATGGAGAATGTCACCACCCCTTATTCTAATTCAGCAGAGTTATCCCAATCTTCTTCCCAGGCAGGGAAGACTGTTCTCCATTCCATGGATTTCATGGCTGGTGCCTACTCTTTTTTTTTTTTTTCCCTAGTAGGGTAGAATCTTAAGTTTGTCTAAATTACAAGCAAAATAATAAAACAATATACGTTACTGTATACATTGCTTATTTAAATCATTTGAAATGATTTGTTAATTCAATACAGATATGAAATAGTCATGTATATATAATCAAATGGTAGTTGAAAATTTTTTTTAAAAATTTATTTAGAAGAAGTCAAAACTCCTGGACAAAGTATAAAAGAATGTATTAGGTCATTAAGTTTAAAAGAGGCAAGTTGTATGTGACCTACATATCACTGAAGATACATGCTTAATTTAATCATAAAACGTGTTTAGATTGAAACATAAAATTTAAGTAGAAATCATTAGAAACCCTGCTTCTCTAATTAAATATTAGAAGATTGTTTTAATAGCAAAAATAGCAAAGTTTTAAAGGGACACATTTGAAGCATTATATTGAAACAGAATAATCATGGTCCTTTAAATAATATAAATGATAAAATATTGAGAAATAAGCATAATGTAGGTTGAGTTTCATTTTAACTTGTTTTCCAAATCTGACTCATCTTAACTTTCAATCTACTTTTTATCCTTTTAGCACTGCAGTTTATATCATTAAGGACTTTATTCACCTATAATTCTGATAGAGTATCTCATAAAAAACATGTACACTTACCAAGACTACACTTTCATTAAATAACCTTTAAGTTAAGGAAATGAAACTGAGGTTTGATGACTTGTTTTCTCCAAAGAGACTTTTATGAAGGAACTTAAATTCACACTTATTTACATTCGTTTTCTTAAAATATAACTTACCTTGCCATGAGGAAATTTTAAGCAGTACTTGAAAAGCATCTCATTATTGACACTGTGCCAGTTAGTAAGTTTCATGCTTTCTCTTTTAGTAGACATCTTTACGTATTTAACTAAAAGCAACTTTATATCCTTACCCCATATGTAGCAACAAATAAAACACATATTTAACTGATTCTACATAATGTTAATTTTTTTTTTTTTTTTAATTTATTACACTGATCTGCTAGTATGCTGGAAAATATTTAATAGCCAACACTCAAAGAAATTAAGAAAAAAATAAAGGCCTGGTATTTTAACATTTGCCAATTTCTGTGGTATAAATAGTTCCACAATCGTCACTTTCAAGCTACAACCTGACATTGGCAAACATGTAGTTTGTAAAAAAAAAAAAAAAAAAAAAAATGAGCATAATTGTGTCTGCTGATCTGATCTGAGCTGGTTTCCACACAATATCTAGAAGGTCTTTAACCAAAGACTTTTAAAACAATTCCATGTTTAACATGTGTGCTTCTACTATTGGGAATTTCTAGGGTTATTTATCATTTTATGATATTTGCAGTAATAATCTTTTAAGAAACAATAAGAAATAATTATGACATATAAACCAATCAGACTAGACAACAGCAGTGTCAAACCAAATAACCTCAGTTTTAGGTTGCTGCTTTACTTGTATCTATGTCTCTGTATTTTAGTCCTATAATTTTTTATCATGTTTTGATAATTTCAGATTATATCTTGAGGCCACTGAAGATACTCATATATGTCAAAAGTACCAGATAGATGTCATTATTCAGTACTTAATAAATTTTTAGCATAAGAACTTCAGTAATAACCCACTTGGTGGAATATTATATTTTTTAATGTAATAGTGAAAAACACCTGAAAATGAATATTCATTATTCTCAGTTTACTCATCTGATCCTACATTGTTACAAATATGTCACTCCAGAAGCTATAGAACAACACTTATTAACCTAATTTCATTATAACCAAGGATTAATAAAAATGTAAATCCCAAATATAGGTTAGTGACATTCTTATTTTACAATAAAGACATCCTTTGTTTATATATATTTGTGTGTGTGCTATATAACTAATATAACATAGCATAATATAATATTATATATATAATATACACATACACAAACATACTTGAATTAAGGTCAAACCATAAAATCACATTTCAAAATTTCACATCACATGAAACTCTCATTCATATACATTTATTTGCATATTCTAATACTTCTATGGTTTGAAAATAGCTCATGAATTATGATTTCCTCTCACCTCACTACCTCAAACATTCAAATGTCCATAAGTTAGTCCTCATTCTAGAAATTTTTGCATAACCTTCCAGACCAGGCCATTTTGTAGAGGTCTTAAGATATTAAGACCTGATATTAGGATTTGATCTCAGTCCAAATACCTCGATATGTACTCTATTGCAGTGCTAGCTGGAGCCTATTCTACTAATTGCAAGACTTAATCAATTTCCTTTACCTCAGTTCTGTTCACTGGCACCATTGTCATTGGTAAACCATGTTCAGGGCCAGCAGAGTTAAGGATCTCTGAGAAGTGGGGCCGGATAATAGACCTGGCACAAATCTCTGAGCATACACACTGAGGCTTGATTTTTTTTTTCCTCTTAGAAATCAAAATAAGTGAAATTCTACTGTAAAAAAAAAGAATCACTCCACTGACCTTGAGAAAGCTGTCAGACATGGAAGGAACTTCTTTTCTACAAAAAAAGGAAACAACACAAAAATGACAGGTGCCAAGTATCTTCAAATAATAAAATACATTTACAAATTTTTGAAGCTTTTTCTCCTTTCAAAGTTTGCCAAGATGTGTTACTTCATTTCACTGTTTGGCAGGTGGACACCCTTCAGCAATATGTTGGTTGGTAGAAGATATTCCCTGAACTATTATTTGGATTCAAGAAAGTCTGGCAGGAGTGAAGTTTTTCTCTGGCCAATTAATGATTTAAGGCATTTCTGAGTATTACATTAAATTATTTCAGGGATACTTTGAAAATTTTTAAAAATTAAAATGGATCAAGACCCATTTAATATGAAAAATGCAAAAATAAAAAATGATCCAAAAGAAATAAATTTAACTTAGAATGTTTTTTAAAAACAATATAGTTTTAACCTTTTGCCTGATAACTGATACCTATTTATAAAATATGCTCTCATTCAATATATTCTAGATAAGCATTTATATATACAAATGAAGACACTAAATAAAAAAGGAAAACACACATATTTGTGATTGGCACTGATAACAGCAGTGCATTGATGTTTTTGCATCAAATAAAAATGTAAAAATTACAAAAACATACATTGCTTATGGTCTACATACTTTACCAGGGACACCAATTTTCATTAATCTCACATTCATTGTGTCTTCAGAAATTGCTTATTATAAAAGTTTACTATAATATATCAAACTGCAAATAGATGTAAGATTATGAACATTACAAAGCACAGGAAATCTGATATAGTCTGGGATACTTTCTTGATTAGCTCAGGCTGCTATAGCAAAATATGATAAAATGGGTGGTTTATAAACAAGAGAAATTTACTTCTTAAAAAAGGATGGAAGTCTGAGATCAGGTGACCAGCATAGTGAGATTCTGGTGAGAACTCCAGGTTGCAGACTGCCTACTTCTTGTATCCTCAGACGGCAGGGAGCAGAGAGAGAAAGCAAGCTCTCTTCTAAATCTTATAAGGGCACTATTCCCATTAATTAGGGCTCTACTTTCTTGACCTCATCTAATCCTAATTTTCTCACAAAAGCCCCACTTCTTAATTTAATCGCATGCTGGGGTGGGGGGAGGGTTTGGAAGACACAAACATTTAGTCCCTAGGAGATAACATATATAACTTCTTTTTTTCTTAATGCTTATTTATTTATTTATTTATTTATGGGGGTGGGGGGAGAGAGCAAGAGACAGAACATGAGTGGGGGGAAGGGCAGAGAGAGAGGAAGACACAGAATCCAAAGCAGGCTCTGCACTCTGAGCTGTCAGCACAGAGTCTGATGCAGGGCCTGAATATGAACCATGAGATCATGATCTGAGCCAAAGTCAGATGCTTAACCGGCTGAGCCAGCCAGGTGCCCCAACATATATTACTTCTAAATTATTGCAGCTTATTTATGTGATTCCATCAACTTACAACAATCCTTAAAAATTTAGAAATTATTGCATTAAAAGATTAAATCATGGATGTGGCATTTAAGTACAGACAAAACAAGGAAATTATTATAAAAGAATAAAATAAGACTGAAATTAACATAAGAGCAAGGACTTTAGCAGTGTGGGGGATTCATGAATCCTCTGGGCTAGTTTGAAAAAAAAATTGCAGCCAAGAATTTTTTCTGCAATTCCTTGTCTGGAATACCTGGTCAAAGGTGTAAAACAACTTGTTAGGTTCTTTTCTTTTTTTTTTAAAGTTTAACATTATTATTACTTTATTATTATTATTATTATTATTATTATTATTATTAATTTTAAGTAATCTCTATACCCAACATGGCACTTGAATTTATAACACTGACACCAAAAGTCACATGCTCTACCAACTGAGCCAGCCAGGCACCCCACTTCTTAGCTGCTTTTGTTGTTGTTGTTCCCCTCCCCACTTCTTACCTTCTTAGGCTAAGTTTTATAATCAGGTATCTTTGTCAAGATTAAAGACCTTGCAAGGGTATCAGCCATAAACAAGTAGAGAAGTTTAGGAAAAGAATAATATCAAGGATTAAATCATGTTCTTACAGAAGACATAGATGACTTATGAAATTACTAGAAATGACACTAAATATTCTTTTTATATTTTAGAGGGCTTAATTGTGTTTTAGATACATATCGCTAAAGAATATCCACTCAAAGCATTCAAGAAAAGAGGTTTTCTCACATAGATAAAGGGATTATAAGCGTTCATTTCCAAAGATCTAAAATATCAAAGAAAGAGAAGAGGCAGGATGGTAAAAATCATTATGGAAAAATCTGTTGTCATAGGAATTATAATAGATGGATGCATAGATCCAAAGATGATTTGGGAAACCTGAATGGCTCAGTCACTTAAGCATCCGATGCTTGATTTCTGCTCAGGTCATAATCTCACAAATCCTGACAGTGCACAGCCTTCTTGGGATTCTCTCCTTCCCTCCTCTCTCTCTGTGCCTCCACTGCTCACTTTCTCACTTTCTCTCTCTCTCTCTCTCTCAAAATAAATAAACATTAAAAAAAAATGATGTGAGAGACAGATGATAGATAATTGTATAAATAGGGTAAGATCAACATTACATTATTCCAAAGAACAGACCTAGAAAAAGGAAGCTTAGACAAATATAATGCTGTCTCCATCTTTTACTCATAGACAAAGACAATGAATTGTTTATATTTAAAGAATTAAAAATTAAGCCTAGATAGGTATACCTTAAAGTTGTGTTATATAAAAGAGATTCTTAAATTATGTACTGATTTAGATTACATAATCTTTAAATTCTCTTTTAAATCCAAAAATATTGCCATTTGCAGTAAAGTTGCTGCATCAGGAGACATCCTATGTTATTTACTCAGCATTAAAAGAGCTGAGACAAAAGGCTTCCCAAGAGGTTCATATTATTAAACATAGTGAACAGCAAACCAGGATCTCAAATGAGTTAAACAAATTCAAATTTTACAAGTCAATGCTATATAGCACCAAGAGTAAACCATAATGTAAACTATGGTCTTTGGGTGATAATGATGTGCCATTACAGGTTTATCAGTTGTAACTCATGTACCACCCTGGCGGAAAATACTGATAGAGGGGGTGATGATGCATATGTGGAGGAAGAAAGTTGATGGGGCATCTCTGTACCTTCCCCTCAATTTTGCTGTGAACCTAAAACTGCTCTAAACTATAGTCTTAAAAAAATCAACAGTTGAAAGAATTTTATTTTCAGTAAGCAGTGTATTGATACAAATGAAATAAAATCTTCACATTATCTTTGAATTTTTAGCTAAAATAATATTCAGAAATTTTTATTCAAATAACATGTGAACTAAATCTTGAGAGTGCAATCACTGATCTCCTTTTGTCTTTTTTCTGAATGCTAGTAACCACTTAATTACTTCTTAGCTTGGAATTTTGTGTTCTTAGCTTGGGATTTTGTGTTTTATGGCTTTTTAGCTGAATATACATTATGGACAAACTTTAGCTATTTTTTAAATTAATGTCAGTTTTTGGTCGATTAATATGAAAACAATAGATTTTGCTCATGCATTTTCTTTTTCGTCACCTCTAAAATATTCATCCTAACTGAAGACCTCATTTAAGACTTTATCCATCACACTATCAACAAAAACAAGTTAGCTAGGACTTAAGATGGCGGAGCAGCATGGAGACACTGAGCTTGTCTCCTCCCTGAAATCCAGTTAGATCAGCACCAAAGCATTTTGAACACCTAGGAAATTGATCTGAGGATTAACACAACAATCTGCATAATTTGTGTCTCAGAACTCAGCAGATATGTGTGCACAATCCCCAGACAGCCTCTCCCAGACCTCCCCCAGAGAGTCGGTGCAGGTCCAAGCTACAGGGGTCTCTCGTGTGGGGTTCTGAAACACAACCCCCGCTGGAGGAAGGTGAACCCGGCAGGCAGACAGCTTGGAAACAGGCAGGGTAGAGGCGAGGAGTGGAAACAGGCTGGGGACAAAAGGAGGGGTACTTGATCACAGGTCTGTGAGAGCACAGAGTTCCTGTGCCAGAGACTGGAGAGCTGGGTGAAGCCATTCCCACCTCTCTTGCCCACACACGTGCAGACAGGCACACTGATCCACACCAGTAAGCTAAACAGTGCCACTAGTGGATAATAGGGCCATTACACCAAGCCCCACACAACCACACCTTTCAAGCACATCACCCAGAAGACCAGCCAGCACAAGTCACTCCATCTGCTTAGTGTACGAACTGCAGAGTGCTTCATAATTTCAGTTATAGGGGAAACTGGATATAACTTCTATTTGCTGGTTCATTTATTTGTTCATTTCCTTTGCTTCTGTTTTTGCTTAAATTGCCTTATTTTTTCTTTTTCTCTTTTCTTCCTCTTTCTTGGATACAGAAAGAAAAAAATATTTTTGTTTCTTTTTCCACTTTATTTTTTATTTTTAAAATTTTTTATTCTTTTTCATTTTCTTTTCTTTTATTCTATAAACATTTATTATATAAATGTTATTTTTAAAGTTTTTCTTACCTATTTTTTTTTCCCTTTTTTCTCTATTCTACCAGGTTCTTTCAACAAGCAGACCAAACACACCTAGGACCTAGCTTCCTTTATTTGATTTTTTGTTTTGTGTTCAGATTTTTAATTTTAATTTTAATTATTTTTTTTCTTCCTCCAAAGTGACAAAATGAAGGAATTCACCCCCAAAAAAGAACAGGAAGAAATGACAGCCACAGGCTTAATACAGATATAAGCAAGATGTCTGAACTAGAATTTAGAACCACAATAATAAGAATACTAGCTGGGTTGAAAAAAGCATTGATAACACCAGAGAATCCCTTTCTATGGAGATAAAGGACATAAAATCTAGTCAGGCCAAAATTAAAAATGCTATAACCAAGATGCAATCTTGAATGAATGCCATCTTGAATGGCTGCTATGATGGCAAGAATGGATGAAGTAGGGCAGCGAATCAGTGGTATAGAAGATAAAATTACAGAGAATAATGAAGCAGAAAAAAAAAAAAAAGAGGGAAACAAAGGCAAAAGTTCACAATATAAGACTTAGAGAACTTAGTGACTTATTAAAAAGACATAACACCCAAATAGAAGTCCTAGAATATGAAGAGAGAGAAAAAGGGATAGAAGGTTTATGTGAGCAAATTATAGTGGAAAACATTACTTTTCTGGGGAAGGACACAGACATCAAAATCCAAGAAGCACAGAAAATTCCCATTAGGTTTATCTAAAACTGGCCATCACCAAGGCATATCATAGTCAAATTTACAAAATACACAGAAAAGGAAAGAATTATGAAAGCATCAGGGGGGAAACAAAAAATCCTTATCCTATAAGGGAAGATAGATCAGGTTTGCAGCAGACCTATCCACAGAGACTTGGCAGGCCAGAATGGAGTGGCAGGATATATTCAACATGCTGTATTGGAAAAATATGCATCCAAGTTTCTTTACCCAGAAAGACTGTCATTCAAAATAGAAGGGGACAAAAAAGAGTTTCTCAGACTAACAAAAACTAAAGGATTCCATGACCTCTAAACCAGCCCTGCAAAAAATTTTAAGGGAGATACTTCGAGTGGAGAAAAGATAAAACAAAACAAAAAAGACCAAAAGCAACAAAGACTAGAAAAGACCAGGGAACAGCACCAGAAAAACCAACTCTGCAGGCAACACAATAGCATTAAATTAACATCTTTCAGTACTCTAAATGTCAATGGACTAAATCTTCCAAACAAAGACACAGGGTATCAGAATGGATAAGAAAACAAGACCCATCTATATGCTGCTTGTAAGAGACTCATTTTTGACCTAAAGATACCTGCAGATTGAAAGTAAGAGCATGGAGAACCATCTATCATGCTAATGGTCATAAAAATAAAGCTAGAGTAGCCATACTTATATCAGACAAACTAGAGTTTAAAATAAAGACTGTAACAAGAGATGAAGAAGGGCACTATACCATAATTAAGGGCTATATCCACTATGAAGGTCTAAAATTTATAAATATTTATGCCCCCAACATGGAACAACCCAAATATATGAATCAATTAATCACAAACATAAAGAAACTCATTGACAATAATATCATAATAGTAGTACTCTTACAACAATGGACAGATCATGTAAGCAGAAAATCAACAAGGAAACAATGGCTTTGAATGTCACACTGGACCAGATGGACTTAACAGATATATTCAGAACATTCCATCCTAAAGCAGCAGAATACACATTCTTCTGGAGTATACATGGAACATTCACCAGACTAGATCACATACTGGGTCACAACTCAGCCCTTAAAAAGCACAAAAATGTTGACATCATACCTTGCATATTTTCACACCACAATGCCATGAAACTCAAATCAACCACAAGAAAATAATTGGAGAGACCATGAATACTCGGAGATTAAATAACATTCCAATAAAGAATGAATGGGTTAACCAAGAAATTAAAGAGGAAATTTAACATACATGGAAGCCAATGAAAATGAAAACATACTATCCCAAAACCTCTGGGATGCTGCAAAGGTGGTCATAAGAGGAAAGTATTTAGCAATTCAGCCCTTCCTAAAGAAAACAAGGGTCTCAAATACACAACCTAACCTTACACCTAAAAGAGCTGGAGAAAGAAAAGCAAATAAAGCCAAAAACCAGCAGAAAGGAAATAATAAAGATTACATCACAAATCAATGATATTGAAATAAAGGAAACAAACTAACAAAAAACAAACAAACAAAAAACAGTAGAACAGATCAATGAAATCAAGAGCTGGTTCTTTGAAAGAATTAACAGAAATTCATAAACCCCTATCCAGACTTATCAAAAAGAAAAGGAAAGGACTCAAATAAGTAAAATCACAAATGGAAGAGGCAAGATCATAACCAACACTACAGAAATACAAACAATAGAATAGTATGAGCAATTACACACCAACAAATTGGGCAATCTGGAAGAAATGGATAAATTCCTAGAAACATATAAACTACCAAAACTGAAACAGAAAGACACAGAAAATTTGAACAGACCCATAACCAGTAAAGAAATTGAATCAGTAAACAAAAATCTTCCAACAAACAAGAATTCAGGGCTGGATGGCTTTCCAGGGAATTCTACCAAACATTTAAACAAGAGTTAACACCTATTCTTTTTAAGATGTCCCAAAAAATAGAAATAGAAGGGAATCTTCTAAACTCATTCTATGAGGTCAGCGTTATCTTTATTCTAAAGCCAAAGACCCCACTCAAAAGGAGAACTACAGACCAATTTCCCTGATGAACATGAATGTTAAAATTCTCAAGAATATGCTAGCAAACTGGATCCAACAATACTTTAAAAGAATTATTCACCAGGATCAAGTGGGATTTATTCCTGGGATGCGGGGCTGGTTCAATATATGCAAATCAATGTGATATATCACATTAATAAAGGATAAGAACCACATGAAACTGTCAATAGATTCAGAAAAAGGATTTGAAAAAATATAGCACCCTTTGTTGATAAAAACCCTCAAAAAGCAGAGATAGAAGGATCATACCTCAAGATCGTAAAGGCTGTATACCCACAGCTAATATCATCCTCAATGGTGAAAAATTGAGAACTTTCCCGCTAAGTCAGGAACACGACAAGGATGTCCATTCTCACCACTGTTATTCAACATAGTGTTGGAAGTCTTAGCCTCGGCAATCAGACACCAAAATAAAAGGCATCCAAGTTGGCAAGGAGGAAGTCAAACTTTCACTCTTCACAGATGACATGATATTCCATGTGGAAAACCCAAAAAACTCCACAAAAAAACCTGCTAAAACTGATACATGAATTCAGCTAAGTCACAGGATAAAAAATGAATATACAGGAAGGAATCAGTTGCATTTCTATACACCAAAAATGAAACAACAGAAAGATAAATCCAGGAATCAATCCCATTTACAATTACACCAAAACCCATAAAATGCCTAGGAATAAACCTAACTAAAGCAGTGAAAAATCTATACACTGAAAACTATAGAAAGCTTACGAAAGAAACTGAAGAAGACACACACACACAAAATGGAAAGATATCCAATGCTCATGGATTGGAAGAAAAAATATTGTTAAAATGTCGATATTACCCAAAGCAATCTACATATTCAATTCAATCCCTATCGAAATAACACAAGCATTATTTACAGAGTTAGAAAAAACAATCCTAAATGTTTTAAGGAACCAGAAAAGACCCTGAATAGCCAAAGCAATCCTAAAAAAGAAAACCAAAACTGGAGGTATCACAATTCTGGACATCAAGCTGCACTTCAAAGCTGAAATCATCAAGACAGTATTGTACTGGCACAAAAATAGACTCATAGATAAAAGAAACAGAATCCAGACTCCAGAAATGGACCCACAAATGTATGACCAACCAATCTTTGACAAACCGGGAAAGAATATCCAATGGAAAAAAGGACAGTCTCTTCAGCAAATGGTGTTGATAAAGCTGGACAACAACATGCAGAAGAATGAACCTGGAACACTTTCTTATACCATCCACAAAAATAAACTCAAAATAGATGAAACACCTAAACATAAGACAGAAGTCATCAAAATCCTAAAGAAAACAGGCAATGACCTCTTTGACCTCAGCCACAGCAACTTCTTATTTGACACATCTGGAGGCAAGGGAAACAAAAGCAAAAATTAACAATTGGGACCTCATCAAGATAAAAAGCTTCTGCACACCAAAGAAAAATCAGCAAAAGAAAAAGGAAACTGTCTGAATGGGAGAAGATATTTGCGAATGACATATCAGAAAAAGGGTCAGTATCCAAAATCTATAAAGAACTTATCAAATTCAATGCCCTAAAAACAAATAATTCAGTGACGGAATAGGCAGAAGATATGAATAGGCATCTTTTTCAAAGAAGACATCCAGATGACTAACAAACATGAAAAAATGCTCAACATCACTCATCATCAGGGAAATACAAATCAAACTAAAATGAGATACCACCTCACACCTGTCAGGATGGCTAAAACTAACAATTCAGGAAACAACAGATGTTGGCAAGGATGCAGAGAAAGAGGAACTCTTTTGCACTGCTTTTGGAAATGCAAACTGGTGCAGACACTCTGCAAAGCAGTATGGAGGTTCCTCAAAAAATTTAAAATAGAATTACCCTGCGACCCAGCTATTGCACCATTAGGTATTTATCCAAAGGATAGAGGAGTGCTGATCTGAAGGGGCATATGCACCCCAATGTTTTATTGCAGCACTATTGACAATAGCCAAAGTATGGAAAGAGCTCAATGTCCATTGACTGATGAATGGATAAAGAAGATGTGGTATAAATGTTCCATTGATACTACTCAGCAAAGAAAAAGAATGAAGTCTTGCCATTTGCAACAATGTGGATGGAACTGGAGGGTATTATGCTAGGCAAAATAAGTCAGTTAAAGAAAGAAAAATATGATTTCACTCATATGTGAAATTTAAGAAACAAAACAGATGAACATAAGGAAGGGAAGCAAAATAAAACAGAGAAGGGGACAAACCGTAAGAGACTCTTAAATACAGAGAACAAACTGAGGGTTGATGGTGGGGTTTTGGGTGGGGGAATGAACTAAATGGGTGAGGGGCATTAAAGAGGACACTTGTTGGGATGAGCACTGGGTGTTATATGTATGTGAAATCATTATTACACTATATGTTAACTAACTTGGATTTACATTTAAAAAATAAAAATTAAAATAAATTTATTTAAAAAATAACAAGTTATAGAATAAAGCGTGGCTTATTTTTTATTTTCTACATTATTTATTTGGTCTCTATGTTCTGCAAGTGTTTGATTATCATTAGATAGTTAGACAGTTGAAACTCATACAAAAATTATAATGTTGGCTTCAAGACTAAAAAGTTTGAACTTCTACAATGATCCTTTAGAGCAGTGGACTGCATAAGCCAATTCTGACCAAGACCATCAGTTTAGGTTAGGCCTATGACCACTTTCCATGTTACACTGGCAGAGTTGAGTAGTAACAAAAGAAACTGTATGATCCACGAGGCTCATATATTCATATATATATATATATATATATATATATATATATATATATATATGAAAAATAGTCTGCTGGCACTGCTTTAGAAACAAGCTGTCAGAGAAGCCTGAGACAATGGTGTCTGCCTTGGCTATTCTAGCAGCCTGATGGATGGACCAGAATTGACCTAGCCACCTCACTGATCAATTAAGAATAACCACCAAATCAGCATTAGGTCCATCGTATACAGGTCTACATGCTGGTTTATTGGTAAAAACCGGGGATCCTTGAATATCTTAGAAATTGGGTCTTGTAGAAACTCCCAGCTAATCTGATTGGATTTTTTTTTTTTTTTTTTTAAGGATTTCATCGAATTATAAAAACTGAATTCACTATTTTGAGATACTGGCTCTAAGAGGCACAACTTACTCTTCTCCTTATTCTTCACAGGCACTATCAATGTATGAAATCCAATAGATAGTATCTAAATTGTAACAAACCTGCAGTTTATTTCATCATTCTATCAGAGAGTTCAATCAGGGAGGCAGAACACTATGAGTTTTATGGAATAGTAACAGGAAAAAGTTGTTTTTTTTTGTTTTTTTTTTTTTTTTGAAATTGAGCTTATGCAATAGAGGAAAACTCAACGGGGATGTAAAGTTCTGAAAAGGATTTGAGGAAAGCTTTTATCAGCATGGAGCTTACAAGAGGCAATAGCTGCTAGAATGGAAATGTGAAGAAAGCTATTGAAGTTTATGGATTCTTTTGCCCCTCTGTTGCTCCTCCCTGTGATTTTGCTGCAAAATACCCGGTGGTAGGCCTGAATCGTTGTTGGTCAGCAAAAGCAGCAGTTAGGAATTAGAACATGTGTTGAAGCAAAAAGCCAAGAATAAACTGGAGTTGGCAGGCCACTGTGCATTTATCCCTAACAGATTAACTAACAACAGTCAGTAGAGCTTCCGGACTGCAGCTTTATTATGCAGATTTCTCTCCTGACAAACCTAATCTGGTATCACACACAGAAGAGAATGATGGGAAACACAACTCCCATATACCTAAACTGAATTTAGGTCTTAAACCACTGCCCTGTGTTGGAAAGAATTATACAATTTAAAAATATTTGTGATTATGCGTGTTTTTGTGTGTATGGCTGTGTGTGTAATCACTCAATCAAGTACCCATTTCAGGCCAATTTAGGGAACTATTTGGAACTAGGGGCTACTAGTAATAGTTTATAATATAGTAATATTACTATTGGTAATAGTTTTAGAACACTGTATTAACTGAGAAGATACATAATATAATACATACATGTTAAATGTTTAAATACCTTAATTGATGACAAATTATATATAATACCAAAATTCTGATTGCATGTTCTCAAAGATTTTGGAAAAAAAAAAATTTTAATGTGACATAATCAGCTTTAGAGAAGGGATAAAATATAATCAATCCTTAGTAATAGTAACAATATTTCCATGCCATAGTAAAACTTTCTTAAACAGTCTAGGTCCTTATTAAAACATTCATTTCTCTTCTCTCCAGTAAATGACACAGTAGCTCTTTTCCTACTCGATACTTGTGTTGTAGATTAATTATTGTGTTTCTTTTTCTGAAAGTTTGTTTTTATTTATTTTGAGACAGAGTGAGCACAAGCAGGGGAAGGGCAGTGAAAGAGGGAGAGAGAGAATCCCAAGCAGACTCTGCACTGTCAGCACAAAGTCTGACGTGGGGCTTGAACTCATGAACTACAAGATCATGACCTGGGCCAAAATCAAGAATCAGGCACTTAACCGACTGAGCCACCCAGATGCCCCAATTATTGTGTTTCTTAATTTGAAAATAAAAATAATTGAGATAAAGAGGAAATTCTAGGCTCTGTGGTTTATGCTTATAAGTTCAATAAAATTATGATGATGCAAACATGGGAAATATTCTGGCACAACTGGGCAGACCTCATCTCTTTTTTTTTTTTTTTTAATTAATGTTTATTTTTGAGATGGGGGGGAGAGAGAGAGAGAGAGAGAGAGAGAGAAAACTCACGTGGTGGAGGGGCAGAGAGAGAGAGGGGGACAGAGGATCTGAAGCAGGCTCTGCACTGACAGCAGAGAGCCTGATGCGGGGCTCGAAGTCATGAACTGCGGGACATGATGTGAGCCGAAGTCTGACTCTTAAACTGACAGAGCCACCCAGGCGTCCCCAGACCTCATCTCTTAATAAAGGCTACTATGCATTTAAGTGAAGGAATACCAGGACGGCAGAAGATTCGTATTACTAATACAATTCCTCATTGTATCTGTTGACTGGTATACAAAACTAGCTATTGTCATTAAGCCAAATATTTTATGCCCTATTTAAATATATCCATAATAAGAACTGAAGAGTACTTAAGGTGTTAAATATAGTATTCATATCGTCCATTCATTCATGCATTCACACATTTATCAAATATGCAAATGTGGGGATGCCTGGGTGGCTCAGTTGGTTGAGTGTCCAACTTCAGCTCAGGTCATGATCTTATGGTTCGTGGGTTTGAGCCCCGTGTCGGGCTCTGTGATGACAGCTTAGAGCCTGGAGCCTGCTTTGGATTCTGTGTCTCCCTCTCTCTCTGTCCCTCCCCTGCTCATCCTCTGTCTCTCAAAGATAAATAAATGTTAAAAAAATTAAAATAACAAAATATGCAAATATGGATGGGCTAGTTTGTGAGAAGGAGGCATAGCAGAAAGGAAGAGATAGAAAAAAATAAATGAAGATAAATCAGTAAATATTTTACATTTTTTACAGCATGCTTTACATACCAGGCCATCTGGTAAGTACATCCATATGAAAAAGTATCAATATATTAAAATAATATGACAAAGGTGGCTTTATAGAAAGCATTTCACTTTTTTCTGGGAGTCTTCATATGAGGAGTCTGGCAATAGAAAAATGATTGCATAAAGAACTCAGAGTTCTTGTAAATAGGTTCCAAATGCTGCCTGTTGCAAGTGTGCGTATGAAGACTGAAGCAATGTGTAGCTATATTTTAAATGCTAGAATTATATGATAATTCTGGAATATCGATTCTATTTCGATCCTACAAATACTTGCAAAGTAAACTTACTCAAGGACACTCAGTGAACAGATTATTTGTGGATTTCAATTTTCTCTAACTGGATGTTATCCATTGATCTTTTCACTAGCTTTTTTTTTTTTTATTTTTTATGTTACAATGTTGATTAAAGGGAGTTGTGTTTGAGACACAGGATTGCTATTTTCTGTTTCTACGGAAAATATCATCTATCATTCCTATTTATTTTCTAAATGGACTGAAATGTGTGGGATGACAAGGAATCCCTCCAACTTGCTATTATATTCAGCAGCTGCACATAAACATTCTGTTAAAGGAATCTAACTATAATCAACTGTAATGTTATTTCCAAAACAGTTTTCATTATAGTCCATCTCACTTAATATGTCACCCTCATTCCTGGTACATTATAGATAGAGATGGGCTAGGCAAAATCATATTAAAATAACAATGTGATAAAACACTAGATTAAATACAAGCACAATAATATAAAACATGCAAAAATAAATGCCATGCATACCATGGACTATTTTTTTTTCAAATAACTTGTTATTTGAAGAATATATGAATATAAACAATATGAATTAAAATACTATATAGCCAAAAATGATTGACTAATCTTTTTTTAAAAATTAACATTTTTATTTATTTTTGAGAGAGAGAGAGAGCAGGGGAGGGGCAGAGAGAGAGGAGGTGAGAGAATCCCAAGCAGGCTCTGCACTGTGAGCTCAGAGCCTGTGTAGGGCTTGAACTCATGAACTGTAAGATCATTACCTGAGCTGAAATCAAGAGTTGGCTGCTTAACCCACTCAGCCACCCAGTTTCCCCATGAGTGACTAATCTTGACTGAAAATATATTCTTTAGAATTAAGAGTTCTTAAACTTTATAAGTGCTATTCAATGTAATCCTATGATTATTAACCAGAATTTTGTCATTATCTTTTATATGTATACTGTATTGTTCCATCAGATCCCCTATTAAAAACCAACACACTTATGCACTAGCTTCTGGGAAAGTCTTTCATTCATATTTGCATCTGTATCCATCACTGAGAATTGCCTCTGGCTATAGATAAAGCTATCTCACTCAATGTCATTAAGGGGTAAATGCCAGTGATAAATGATGAATGGATTGAAAGATATAGAGACTCACACCCTGTGACTCAGTCTGAGACACACAAGAGGAGGGGCCTTCCAGCTCTAGAACTCCCGATAGCAAATATGAGAGTTGCAACCACTTTGCCCTTCAGTTTCTTCCACACAATCCTGCCTACTTTACAGATTTATCACCTGAATTCTTTCCATGATAAAACTCCTGAATAGACTTCTCTGTCCAGATGTGATAGTTAATTTTATGTGTCAGCTTGGCTAGGCAGTAGCACCTCATATTCGGGCCAGGCTGCATATTGTTGTGAAGGTATTTATTGGAAGTGATTAATATTTAAATCAATAGACTTAAAATAAAACAGATTACTCTCCATAATATTGATGACTCTCATCCAATCGGGTGAAGGTGTTAAGAGAAAAGACAGAGTCCTGAAGTAGAACGAATTTTGTCTCTGGACAAACTTTGGACTGAAGACTGCAAGGTCAACTCTTACCAGAAGTTCCAGACTGCTGGCCTGTCTTGAAAATTTCAGACTTGGTTCTCTCCATAATTGCCTGACTCAACTCCTTCAACATGTCTGTCTGTCTGTCTGTCTGTCTCTCTGAACACTGGTTTTGGTACCAAGAGTGGTTCTACAGGAACAGATTCTTTAGGAATTTTTCTAAGGTTTTATGAATTGGTTCTAAGGTTTTTAGAATTGGTTTACTAATCTGATTAGATTTAAAGATACTAATAACTCTTTTTCTAGTAGTAAAGAGAGCACTGAGCATCTATAGTATGATATAGCTTAACACATGCTCAAAATACTACAATTGGATATTCCAAATTAAATAATTTGAAGAGGCAAAGTTCTAAGTGATCATCTATTGATATCTTGGAATATTTTTGGTCCAATTAACAACTCTAATGAGACTGGCATACTGCTCCTAATTGTGCTGGACAAAGTAGAGAAAGAAAAGGATGAGCTCAGGGATTCAAATTCCCAACCCAAGTGCCTTATAAAATGATCTGGAAGTGTCTATGTCTGCCATGAAAGAAATCCTTATCTCCTGAGTGGTTACAGGGCTAGAACCCCTGGAAACTGAATGCAGAGTCTCATCCTCTGAGTGGTGGAATTAAAATGCAAATTGTACCCCCAACCCTGCAGAGTGTCTGCTCTTAAAGTGAAGCCACTGAATGGAAGGAATGGGATCCCAAAAATTAGAATGGGACATTTGGGAAGATGCTGATGAAGCTGGAGACACTGAGCCTTTATATTGTACTAAGTCTTTTTGCCAGTAGATAGAGTTATTGCACCCCTCTCTGAGGAGATTAGCCATAGTTTGCTTAAGGAAACTGTGATGGCCTTCTATGAGACAGTTGCCTTGAAAGACACTGATGATTCTCCTCTGTAACCACTCCTACCTTTCCTTCTGTACCTATAACTAGACACAAATACCACAGATCCTGAAAGTGAGGTACAAAATGTAACCCACGAGGAGGTGAATTACATTCCAAAAGAACTACATGATATTCCAACTTCTACAGGCAGAAATCTGGAACAGATGTCTGGAAATGAATATTAAGGGTGGGGAGATAATGGTGGAAGGAATATAAAGTTGAATCAAGTCATGTATATTAATCCTGTGCCCAGTATCAGATTTTTTTGTAGATTTAATGTTGCAGTACAGAGACTTTAAAAGGCCTCTAGCAGTTTGGTAGGTTGGCTAAAACATGGACAGCACAGTAGCCTAAATGAAGTTGAACAGAATAGTATAGAATAGTGTTGGTCACTATACAGAAAGGATCCAAAGGTTGAGGGAAACTGGAATGTTAAAGTAGTGTTAGCATTTAAGACCTGGTCACCTACCCCAGGAAGATACAAAGGACATACTTTCACCATGTCTGTGAGAAATAAATTTGTGAGAAGAGTCTCAGGATTCTTGAAGAGCTCTGTGATCACTCTTCTCTGTAGGTTAGAAATTACAGTGGGAACTGTTGCCACTGAACTGAAAGACCTAAATGCAAATAGAACAGAACTAGCGGTGGCACAAAGTCTCCAAAGGAAAGATGTACTCACTATGATGAAAAGCTGATTCAAAGCAGCAATCAGAATAGTACAACTTTCAGAGACCTATGTCATTGGCTAGCTGATCACGGTGTTCCTAGAAGTGAAAAAGATGAGCTGTATACAAAATTCTTCCTTAATCAATATAAGCACAAGAGTTCTTGGTTAAATGAACAAGTTTTACTTGAACCATAAAATACGGCATCGTGGCCACTCAATCAATTCCCAGACTCGAGGCCATTTATACAATCGCACTGATGCAAAGTCAGGTATCTTTGAAGGACTCTGATACACTGCCCCAAATTTCAACTGCTTACCTTTCTCCCAGCTTCCCCCATAAGGATCTATGGACTTTTACCAGAGAGACTATGCAGTGGGGGAAAAGGAAATAATCAGAAGGTAGAATTGAGGATTATTGGACCCTGGCTCTAAACTGATACTGATTCCAGGAGACCCAAAACATCACTGTGGTTTAGCAGTCAGAGTATCAGCTTATGGAGATAAGGTGACCAACTGGGTTTGGGTTTAGATCTGTCTCACTTGGAATCCAGTAGATCCCTGAACCCATCCTGTGGTTATTTCCTGCGGTTATTTATTCTATTGTAAGTTCTAGAATTTACAATTGGAATTGACATTCTTAGCAGCTGGCAGAGTTTCCACATTGGTTCCTTGATCCATGGAGTCAGGGTTTTGTGGTGATAAAAGCTGAGTGGGAAACACTAGAACTGCCTCTACCTAGGAAAGAAATAAACCAAAGGCAAAACCACATTCCTGGAGTGATAATAAAGATTAGTGACACAATCAAGGACTTGAAAGATATAGAGGTAGTAATTGCCACTTCACCCCCTTGCAACAAATCTATTTGACCTATACAGAAAGCAGATGGATCTTGAAAAATGCCAGTGGATTATCATAAACTTAACTTAAGGACAGCTCCATTTGCAGCTACTGTACCAGTTGTAATATATGGTATATGGTTTCATTGGTTGGGCAAATTAACACATGCCCTGATACCTAGTGTACAGCTATTTATCTAGCAAATGCATTTAGTGAAGACACCAGAAACAGTTTGCTTTCAGCTGGTGAGGCCAGCAACACACCTTTACTGTCCTATCTCCAGAGTATAAAAAGTCTCCATGTCCTATGTCATAATTTAGTATACAAGGAATTTGGTAACCTTTCCTTCTACAAGACATCACACTGGTCCATCATCAGTGAGTGACATTATTTTGATTGAAGCTATGAACAAGAAGTAGAAACTACTCTCTAGGTTTATTGATAAGATATTTGCATTGTCAAAATACTAGAAATAAATCTGAGAACGAATTCACTGAGGCCTTTTACCTCAGTGACATTTCTAGGGATCCAGCAGTATGAGGAATGTTGAAATATACCTTCTAAGGTAAAGAATTACTAGGGAAAAAAAAGCAAAATAATTGATGATTAAAATACACACATGCAAAACAAATAATAGAAAAACAACAGAGAGAATCAACAAAAACAAAAAAAGTTGTTTGAAAAGATCAGAAAAATTTAATATCTGTTAGCAAGACTGACCATAAAAATAGGGATACATTCTAATGACTATACATCAGGAATAAAAGAAGAATATGACTAGTGACCTGACAGTTATAAAAAAAATGATTGTAAGGTGATGATACTATCAACAATTGTATTCCAACAGATTAGATAATGGACAAATTTTGGACAAATGGACAAATGGACAAATATGATTAGTGACCTGACTGTTATAAAAAAATGATTGTAAGGTGATGCTATCAACAATTGTATTCCAACAAATTCAATAACGCAGAATAAATGGACAAATTCCTAGAAAAACACAATTTATCAAAACTGAAGAACAGCAGCATTTCCTAAACTCTGCCAAAAATAGAAGAGGAGGGAACACTTCCTAACTCATGCTATGAGAGCAAAATTACCCTGATGTCAAAGTCTGACAAAGATTTCACAAGGACAAGAAACTGTATACCCAAAACCCATTACAAATATAGATGCAAAAATTCTCAACAAAATGCAAGCAAACTGAGACCAGTAGAATGTTAAAAGAACCCCACACCACAACAAAGGAGAATTTATTCCAGGAATGCAAAGCTTGTGCAACATAGATGAAAATCTATCAATATAATAAAACATAATAATAGAAAGAAGAAAAATAGCACATGATTCCCCTCAACAAAGAAAGGAAAGAAATTTGACAAAATCCAACAAAATTTTTATCATGGTATAAAAACTAACAGCAAACTAAGAGTAGGAAAAAAAAAAAAAAACTTCTACAACGTGATAAAAAAATATGAAAAATCCATAGCCAATATTAGCCTCATAGTAAAATAATGAGTTTTCCTTCTCAGATCAGGACTAAGACAAGTATGTCTACTTTTGCCACTATTCAACATTGTACCAGAAGTTCTAGTCAGAGTAATTAGACAAGAAAAGAGAAATAAAGGCATCCAAATTGGAAAAAGAAATAAAACTATTCCTATTTTCAGATGCCATAATTATGATATAAATATACATCCCTCAAGAATCCACAAAAAACTATTAGAATAAAAACAAAACTTCAGGATATATGATCAATATATAAAATCAGTTATTTTTATACATAAGCACTGAAAAATCAAAAATGAAAGCAAGAAACAATTTAATTTGCAACAGCATTAAAAATAATGAATTTCTGGGGTGCCTGGGTGGCTCAGCAGGTGTCTAACTTCAGCTCAGCTTCATGATCTTGTAGTTTATGAGTCTGAGCCCCATGTCAGGCTCTGTGCTGACAGCTCTCAGCCTGCCTTGAATTCTGTGTTTCCCTCTCTCTGCCTCCTCCCTGCTTGTACATTGTCTCTCTCTCTCTCTCAAAAATAAACATTGAAAAAAAAGTTTAAAAATATTAAATTTCTTGGGAATAAACCAAGAAACTGTATGATTGTATACTAAAATTATAAAACCTTGTTGAAAGATATTAGGGAATATCTAAATAAAATGCAAAGGGATCCCATGTTCACGGATTGGAAGACTTAATATTATTAACCTATCAATACTCCTGAAATTGATAAGGAGATTCAATGCAATATCTACCCAAATTTCAATTGTCTTTTTTTACAAAAGTGAACAAACTGCTCTTAAAATTCATGTGAAATTACAAGTAACCCAAGCTATACTAAATCATCTTGAAAATGCAGAACAAAGTTAGTTGACTTGCACTTCTCAATTTCAAAATATATTGCAAAGTTATAGTAATCAAAATAGTATCATAGGGGCATAGGATGTGTATATATATATATAATATATATATAATATATAAATATATATAATAAAATTGAGGCAAACCTCTATTCCAACAGTCATTTGATGTTTTTTTTTTTAATTTAATTTTTTTTTTTTTTTTTTTTGTGAGAGAGAAAGAGACAGACAGACAGACAGAACATGAGCTGGGAAGGGTCGGAGACAGAGAGAGAGAGGGAGACACAGAATCTGAAGCAAGCTCCAGGCTCTGAGCTGTGAGCACAGAGCCTGACGTGGGGCTTGAACCCACCGGCCGCAAGATCATGACCTGAGCTGAAGTCGGACGCTTAACTAACTGAGCCACCCAGGCACCCCTCATTTGATTTTTAATGAGGGTGTAGTTGGGGAAAGAACAGTCTTTTCTACAAATGATGCTTAGACACCTGGAGTTCCATGTGCAAAACAGTGAAGTTGGACCTGTATCTCACACGAAATGTAAAAATTAACTCAAAATTTATTAAATAAATTTAAGTGAAAAACTATAAAACTCTTAGAAGCAGACGTGGGTTTAATATTTATGGTCTTGGATTAGGTAACAGTTTATAAATATGGAAAAACAAACAAACAACTTTTGTACTGTGAAAGACACTAGCAAGAATTTGAAAGATATATATATATTTTTTTTCATTTTTCATAAAAGGACAGTTGAAAGAAATTTAGGAAAATAATATTTACAACACATTTAAGTGGTAAGGATTTTGTATTCAGAATATAAAAATATTAAAAGAATTCCTACTACTGACGAATAAAAAGATGAATGGCCCAATTAAATAATAGACTTAATAGACATTCTCTAAACAAGATATATAAATGGCCAACCAATGCATGCAAAGATGCTCATGTTTACTGAACATAAGGAAATGAAAATCAAAACCATAATGAGATACCACTCACATTCACTAGGATGACAATGATAATAATGATATATTATATATAATAATATATATAATATAATACAATATAATATAATATAATGTATAATATTATAATAAAAAACAACTAACAAGTGTTGGTCCGAATGCAGAAAAAATGGTTCATACATTTCTCATGGAAAAGAGTTTAGCAGAGCTACCAAAAATTTTTCTTATATGTATATAACCTATGATAATGAAAAGATGTGTTCATAAAAACACTAGTATATAAATATTCATAGCAATATTATCCATAATAGTAATAAAGTAGAAGAAACTCAAATGTCTATCAACTGTGAATGGATAAACAAAATACTGTGTATTCATAACATGTAAATTACCTAGCTATAAGTAACAAAGTGCTGACACATACCACAACATAAATGAATTTTGAAATTATTATGCTATGTGAAAGAAACCAGACACAAAAATCCACATACTGTATGATGATTCCATTTAGATAAAAGAGATCTAGAATGGGAGCATCTATACAGAGAAAAAACAGCTGATTAGTGGTCAGTAAAGGCTGCAAGAAGGAGGCAATGGGCAGTGATTGCTAACAGAGTTCATACAGGTTTTCTCTAAAATTTTCTCTGGAAAATGCTCTCAGTTATATAATGGTGATAGTTCCCTCACTTTTGGTATACTAAAAACTAGTGAATTGTGCACTTTAAAATGGTTAAAATGGTGAATTTTACAGTATGTGAATTTTACCTCAATAAAGTAACTCTCACTTTTCTTCTTCTAATGTTTATTCATTTTTGGGAGAGAGAGAGAGAGAGAGAGGGAAACAAAGAATTCAAACCAAGCTCCAAGC
Source organism: Panthera onca (assembly GCF_046562875.1). Taxonomy (NCBI): domain Eukaryota; kingdom Metazoa; phylum Chordata; class Mammalia; order Carnivora; family Felidae; genus Panthera; species Panthera onca. The sequence continues at coordinate 179,680,236 of NC_138339.1, forward strand.
TCTGAGCTGTCAACACAGAGCCCCATGTGGGGCTCAAACTCACAAATCATGAGATCACGACAGGAGCAGAAGTCAGACACTTAACCAACTGAGCCACCCAGGTGCCCTGAAACTCCCCCTCCCCCCCCTCCTCTCCCCTCCTTTATCCTTCCCTTCCCATCCCTTCCCTTCCCTCTTGCTTGCTTACTTTCTCTCTTTCTCTTTCCTTCCTCCCTCCCTCCCTCCTTTCCTTCCTTCCCTTCCTTCCTTTCAGAGAGAGAGACAGAGAGAGAGGTGGGGAGGGAGGGATAGAGGGAGAGTGAGAATCCTAAGCAGGTTTTACACCTAGCACAGAGCTGGACTCAGAGCTCAGTTCCATGACCATAAGATCATGACCTGAGCCCAAATCCAGAGTCGGACTCTCAACCATGACCTGAGCCACCCAGGCTCAACCAACTGAGCCACCTAGGTGCCCCAAAGAAACTCCCATTTCTAATAAACATTTTGTTCCACTACCATTGTCAGTTAAAAGTCCACATTCTTAACATTTCCTGCAAAGTTACTCTAATGAATATATCCATATTGTCCAGCTGCTATTGATTTCATATATAGATTAAAAAAATATTCCCATGTGCTCCATGACTACTTTTTTGCTTAACAAAATGGTTCTGGGCTTCCCTACTTGACTTTGCACCCTTCTACTTATTGTCTACTCCATAATTATCCAAAAATTTACCCACCAGTCAGAAACAAATTCAATCAAATCATACCAATTTCTTCACAGCCTATCTTAAGCAAGATTTATTTATTTGTTTGTTTGTTTATGCTGAAAAATCAGAAATGCCATCAAGAGGCTGGTGTGTAAGTGCATTCCTATGAAGTTCCCAGATGATGATTCTCACCTCTGTACCATTTGTTTCCTACCCCCACCTTCAATTTAGCATAGAGTTATATTAAGATGTGTAAGAGAAATACTTCTCATTTACATTACTTGTTTTTAAAATGTATCTTTAAAAATATCATGGATCCCATACAATTAAACAAATGAATTCTGCTAGGTTAGAGAGAAGTCTCAACTTTTTAGGATTAAATGTAACATAAAACTTGTTACAAACTTGCTACATAAACCTTTCTTTTCCTGCTGGTGAGCAGATCCCACACACAGCATCTCAGTCCAGTTGTATAAATTTTCAGCTATTTGGCCATTAAAACAATTACCTCCGGGTAAGTCACTTCTGTTCTTTTCTCCTCCTCCTCCTTCTCCTGTTCCTCCTCCTCCTCTTTTCCCTCCTCCCTCCTTCCCTTTCCCCTTCCCCTTCTTCTTTTTCCTTTTCTTCCTTTTCCTCTTCTTCCCTGCCGCTGCCTCCTCCTTCCTCCCTCCTCCTTCTCCTTTCTCTTTCCTCATCCTCTTCTTCCTTTTTTACCTCTTCCTCCCCCTCCTCCTCCTGTTCCTCCTCCTTTTCCTCCTCCTTCCCTTTCTCTTCCTCCTCCTCCTCGTTCTACTTCTTTTTCTTATGGCATTAAAGAAAGTGAAGAGGAAAATGTTGTTTTGCCAGCAGTAGGGAACCACTGAAATGTTAACCATATTTTTTTAAAAAAGGACAATGGTCTGGTGGCTTGAATGGCTTTTACTCATTCGTTGGTAAGGAATTGAATTTAAAGGAGTATAAAAACGAAGTCGGTCAGCATTAGCACAAATGGAGAAAAGTCTTTTGTATTGAGCCAAAGTGATATTCTCCATTTCTGCTGAGTTAAGTTTTTGAAAGAGTGTTTGATTGTTAAGATGTTGCTGTTGCTTTATATTTATAGCTTTCTGACTTTAATCCTTTTGAAGATTTGACCTGTAAAACAGCATATAAAAATGATAGCTCATCAGTATCTAATGCACCAAATTATTTACTCTACAAACTATCTTCCTACCTCCTAAGTCCAATCACACAATTTGAAGAAAAGAAGCTCCATTGTCGTGATTAAATCATTGATATCTCAGGGTGAAGGATGTTGTGGGCTTCTCATTGGCTGAACAACTTGAAGGGAGGTCTTCTCCATTCAAGCTGAGCCTGCCTAGGTAGACTATGACTGTAGAAGTAGAAAGGGAACACTCTTTTGGTTAATGTACTAAACTTGTAGCCTGTGAATATCCCAAACATGGTAACCACAATGGTATAGTATTTAAATATTGTTTTGTTTTGTTTTGTTTCATCAGATGTGAGCTCTCAAGGCCAGAGATTGTCTTTTCATGTCTATTCTCCAAGAGCAGTCGTCCAGAGTAGTCAATTAATGTTTGTTGAATAAGCAAAATAAGTGTCAAGCACCATAACTCTAACCTGCCAAAAGCCAAACCCAAATTTTGTCTTTTAGTGGATGGCACAACAGACAGCTTTCCAAGGAACCTGAACATTCTCTAAACCAGCACTTCTCAAATTTTACTGTTTCATGAGTTACCTGGGATCTTGTTAAAATGCAAATTCTGATTCAGTCGGTCTGAGGTGGGACAAAAGATTCTGCATTTTTAGCAACTCCCAGGTCATACTGATGTTGTTGGTCTGTACACTTTGAGTACCATAGACCCTGGTCTCTGCCTCATTTCCACAAGTTAATCTATCATTATGTCTTACTGATACTTTCTCTTCTGTCCCAACTCTGACCACTCATCTCTGTTTCTGTGGCCACCATTTTAGCCAAAGTCTTCATTATTTTCTCTAGGGATTGTGGCAAGAGCTTTCACCTAATCTATCTGTCTCTTTCTACTCCATTCTCTACACAGTAGCCAAGATAATATTCCTCAAATACGTTTATTTCCCCCACATTTAAAAATGAGTGTTTAAATTTATTTTTTTCTTTTTACCTCTTGGACTCCTTCACCCATTTCTCCCATCCTCTACCTCTGGCAAACACCGCCCTCTATCCCCTGTGTCTATGAGCTTACATCTTCCTTCCTTCCTTCCTTCTTCACTCCCTCCCCTCTCTTCTTTCTTTCTTTCTTTCTTTCTTTCTTTCTTTGTCTGTCTGTCTTTCGATTCCACATTTGAGAGAGATCATATAGTATTTGACTTTCTCTGTATGACTTATTTCACTTAGTATATATGCCCTTGAAGTCTACTCATGTTATCACAAATGACAGGATTTCATTTTTATGGCTGAATAATATTCCATTTTAGTGTGTGTGTGTGTGTGTGTGTGTGTGTGTGTCTGCCATAATTTCTTTGACAATTAATTAATTTATTAATTCATCCGTAGATGCTTAGGTTGTTTCCATACCTTGCCTATTGTAAATAATATTGTAATGAAGTATAGTATATTGTCATTATTCTTAAGAATGACTTGTATCCTCTTACCTGCTTACAGAAGCCTGAAGTATGCATATATATGAAGCATTTAATTGCTTACATATAATTAAAAAATTATTAAGCCCAAATTATTCTCTTGTATTTCTCAAATAAATAACTCTTATTTTGTCTACTAATAATTTTCTAGAGTACACTGATGAAAAACTGAAGTACGTGGAAAATGCCCCTGGGGAAAAAAGCTACTATAAATGCCCAACTTAGATAGTTCTAGTGTAAGAGAAATCCTTAAAAGTAAAGAGCACATGTATAAAGAGAGTTAATTTAACCCTGAAACTGAAGCTGCCCTAACACTACCTATTAGTGCTCCAAGGCCTGGAATTTTAGTTCTATTAGTTCATGCAGAGATCAAGAGACAAGACAAGAACCTGATTAATATTGCACACTGAATTAAAAATGCTTTTCAAATAGCCAGGGTAGCAAACATGATACTTTATCTGTGTAAACTAGTGGTAGCAGGAGGAAAAGGAAGAGGAGAAGGAAGGAGATGGGAAGAAGAGAGGGAGGGAGAGGAAGAGGGGTACAAGGAACAGGAGTAGGAAAAAGAGAAGGAGAAAAAAAGAGGAGGAAGAGAGGCAAAACCTAAAGAACTATTTGTGTCAGCCTTTGCTTTGAGTTAAAGATAAGAACAACAATGACAAAAAATGTTTCCCCATTCCCTGAGAAACTGGTAGCACAAGCTGACTCCTCATGTAGGTATAAATCCAGAATTCATCATAACTCTGAAGTTCTAGTTCTACAGACAGATAGTCCAGCTTAACCTGGTCCAGGATTGTTATTGTTTTCAGGTACCCAGTAGAAGTAATGCAAAACCCATCAAGAGAAAGTTACTTAAAACTTGACTTTTTTTGAGGTCATATACATTCACCATAAAATGAATAAATAAATACAAGACCCATGGAATACAAGTCTTACTCAAATGAATAAAATAATGGGAAGAATCTATATATACTTAAGAACTGAAAAGTACTGTTATTAGAAAATATGCTTTAGAAACTATGTTTTAATACATTAATGTATAAGGAAGAGCTAGACACAAAAATTGATTGCTCTGAAAATTTTAAGAAATGTGTTTCTATTAATAGTAATATCAGTTTCACATGGAACAACAACACTAATTTATATGTTTGGGAAATGAGACTTTTAAAAAAGGAGAACTTTTATTGGATTATGAATGGTGACTAATACCTACGCACATTGAACAGAAGATGAGAGGAAATAATTCAAAGAAAAATAGTTTGATTTTCTCAAAGACAGCCTAGATTGCAGGAAATTATTGAAAAAAAAAAAAAAAAAACAAACAAACAAACCATAAAGCTCCTGATATATAATCCATAGTAATAATCCATAATAAGAACTTTCAAAAACACCTATCCTAGATGATTACAGACACAAAAAAGAGGAAGACTAATTGCAGATGATAATACCAGGAAAATGTATGTGTGATATTTCTAGTATTATTGTATGTTACAAGGTGACACAGTTAGTGTGAGACAGTGATATAGTTACTTATTCCTTTTGTCCCTAGAGATCCCCCACTAGAATAGGTTAAATCCAATCTAAGACTAGTAAGATAAGAAAACAAAATTTCAATGCAGAGCAAAAATATGACCAGCTTAAGAGAGATATAAATTTTTAAAAATTCAGTTATGTCTAACTAGTAAGAGTAGAGGAAAAATGGATAAAAATGAAATACAGGAGGTGGGCCCCACAGCCACAGAAAACTATACGGCAAAAAAGAATCTTTATATGTTCCTGAATTATCAGTGCTTTCTAAAGGCTTAGGATAATCAAAATCCATGGAAAGGAAACATATCAGGGGAGAGCATCTGGCAGAAGTAGTGATTCCCACTAGGTTCTCAGGAGTCCATATTCTATAGGCACTGGCATTGACAACAGCTTCATTTCAAGAAAGCGCTAAGAATAAGTCTCCTGCTGAATCAAATGCAGATTCTCAAGGGAGGACTTCCCTATCATACATATATTGTATACCTAAGAAACTCCACTCCAAAATTTCAAGGTAGCAGATACTACAGCACAAAGTTAAAAATGTACTGGGTCTCTGAGGAAGGAGAAAAACAGAAAGAAAAAAAAATTACAGGATTTGAGATATGTAATGAAAGCACACTGTGAATGGAGAGTTGGCTGCTACAGATGCAATTTACTCTGCATAGTGGAGCGAGAAAAGAAAATGTCACCTGACAGAATTCACACTCAATTTAGCATTGAAGTGCCTGAAACAAAAGGTTCAAGCAGAAGTGGAAATTTTGAGGTTCTAAATATGCAAAGTAGAGAATAAGACTGGAGTTCACCACTGAACATTTTTTTCCTCAGTTTTAAAGAAAACACAAATAAAATTGCTATACAGAAAAGAATTAAAAAAATAAAAATCCTTTATATGATTAAGTGAACTTCTATACTTACCTTACTGATTACAGACAGCTTCCAATTAGGTTACATTTCCCAAGTCAGGGACTTCAGTAAACTATCAGAAACACTTGAGGCTAAAACTAACATGTTCTCAATTTCTCTATTGTTTTTGCCAGATTTCATGGAGAGTGTGCTATCAACTTTTAAAAAGTAGCATCTTTCCATACTGTTCTATGTCCTGGTTCTGAAAACATCATTTTGTTTGAGGCCATGGCTCTAGTAACTTATCCTTGAGTTTTCAGAATATCACAGGTGTGGGGTGATAGTTTGATGATTTTGACGTGGAATCTAAAGCCTGGGGCTGTTGAGAATCTTGGTATTAAAGAACTTCAGTCGAGATTTCACAGAAGCTGCCTCATTGACTTAGTAGACAATTCCGGTGGCAGCAACTGATGGAACAGAGCTGATTGAGGATCAAAGCCTTTACAACGTTAACTCCCATTTATGTCATTGAACCAGGGAAGGAGCATATAGTGCTTTGGCTTACATTCCTCTATGGAAATTTGATAATGGGGCAAATACTTAACGTTCAAATTTGGATCAGTCTGATCTCTTGTTCACATGCAACAATAACTAGTGATAAACTTACAAAACTAGGGATTTACTGAAAGATTATCAGAGATGCATGGAATCATGGGAGCAGAAGTCCTGAAAATGAGCAGGAATGAAGATAACCATGGAGGAAGGAGAGGAATAATTCCAACAGCTATGTTTTAACCAAAAGAGTCTGGCTTGGCTATTGCACTCACTAATATTGGACATCACAGCTGGAAACACCTAATGATACATGTTACTGCACTTGCCACCACGGTTGTAGTTGCTGTTTTCACTTCTAATAATACCTTTCTATGTGTCACCTGCTCCAGATTCAATGTTATGATCTCCAGAAACAGTGAATTATCTAAGCCTAGATCTTATGCTTAATGCTCTGCCTGCTGGAGTTAGATGGTGGTGTAGAAGGATGACCTTTCTCTTTTTGATTTTTGTTATAGAAGGCTGGTCCCTTCATTACAGTAATATTGGATACAATGGATATTTTTAAAAATCTTCCCCAAAGCAGCTGTAGAGTTGGATTTTTATCAGCCCTTTAAACACACATACACACAAATAAGTTATATTTTATAAATTTAAATTATCAATATTATATAAATATATATAAAATACACATGTATTTAAATATACATATTTATATTATACTATGTATACATATAGGTATATATATATATACCTGTTCCTATATATATATATATATATATATATATATATATATATATATACCTGTTCCTTTGCTATTGAGTGACCATATATATCACCCTTCCAAATCCCACCTTAACATGAATAGATTATGCCAAAAGAATTGCCAGTGAAATAGATACTAAAATGGAACAAAACTGTAAAAGCTTTATAGGGAATAACAACTTTGAAGGCAGCAGAGATCAGGCCTGGACAGATGAAAGTTCTTGGCTATGATAACCACCTGAGAGTCTGCTCCAGAGCAGAGTCTGTCCACCAGAAGAGTACTTCATTAGAGAGACATAGCTCGGCCCTAGTTTAAACTACTTGTTCAGTCATTGGCCGGGAGCTGCCTTGAGAAGAGCAGGACTTTGTTTAAAAACTGAGGCAGGCCCTGAAAATATCTCACTCTGGAGACTCAGCTAACCATACTCTTAGCAGATAAGCAGGGTATCATTTTTTGAAAGGGGTGCTGAGTTTCACATTTCTGTGAAACTAATAACTAGCTTTAAAATAGCATAAAATAATGATTCTTCTATAATGGATATAATGGATATTATATATCCACATAATGGATATCTAACTAACGTTCAATCTCAAGGAAAATAATCCAAATGTTATTAATTTCTGCATTAGGTTCACAAGTTAAGATTTTTATATAATTCCTATATCTACTCTAATACCATCTCAGTTCCATACTTTTATAATTCAAGTCACAGCCTAAATTTGAAATTTAACTACCGTCAATACTCTCTATAAGACATTGAAGAAAAAAGAAATGAAAATGGCAGAGCAAATATACATAATACAAATTAAAGAAAATAATTCAGGTAGTACCTTTGTGTGTGTGTGTGTATTGGGCTGCTGGTTTTTGTGACTTTCTAGTTATTAATTAAAACTTCTTTTCTTTGTCTTCAGGTAGCACAGAATGTCAAGAATATTTAAAAATAAAAGCACATATGTAAGCACAAAAATTGTTAAGATATTTGGCCAGATACAAAATTACTGGAAAAAAAATTGGTAGATTTAGGAAAAAAAAATATGATTGAGACACAATGATTGACATCTTTACTAACAACAAAGCCCTTATCAAAAAAGAAAAAAAAAACACAATCCCCTTTTCTAAATGAGCAATTTATATAAGAACACATTCAAATGGCTACAAATCATACTAAAAATACTTATATTCAATATTATAAAGAAAATACTAATTGAAAGTTAAATAAATATAAGTTTACAGTCAGTCCTTTTGCAAAAATTAAAATTACATTAAGGTTGCTTCCTTGTTTTTAATAATTTTCCATAATTTTATAAAATCTATGTATATAATGTTTGTATGAATATCAGTGGCATATCACTGTATGAATATCAGTGGCAATGTTAAAAAGTAGAGTTGGAGAATGACCCATGCCAATGAAATAATACTTTAAAATACACATATTTGTACATAGTTTTGCATATGTGTATATGAGTCAGGTATGAGGAGCTTGTGATGAATTAAGTGCTGTGGATTAACCTGGTTTGACTTCTGAGTCTAGGTTTAAAAAGGTACTGCTGCTTCCACCTTGTACTCTCCTGTGAGATACTCTTAGAAGCAACCACCATGTTGTGAGAAAGGTCAGGTCACATGGAGAGGGTCTAGCTTGCAGTTGCAGCTAATTTCCCACTGGATAGCAGGAAACAGCTGAGAGAATGAGCCTTCAGAACATTCCAGTCCCTAGGCTTTGAGCCACCCCAGATGATGCTGCATGGAAGAGTTTACAGGCCAACCCCCTAAACCTTTCACAATTTGCCCATTGTTGTCATTGTTTACAGACATTAAATTTTAGGGTATTTTTTTGAGAGATCAATAACTGGGAAACTTGTATATCCCACAAAGACATATTGTATCAAAAGATATAAACCTAATGGGGCAAATGGGTGGTTTAGTTGGTTAAGTGTCCAATTCTTGATTTAGGCTTAGGTCATGATCTCACAGTTCATGGGATCGAGCCCCACATTGGGCTTCATGCTGATAGCACAGAGCCTATGGAATTCTCTTTCTCTCTGTTCCTCCCCCTGCTCACACATGCTCTTTCTTTCTCTCAAATAAACATCTAAAAGAAAAGTTATAAACATACTTAATTTCACTAAGTACTACTGCTATGTGCTCTCAAATATCTGGAAAAAGTTGACTGGAGTACCATTGCAAAACATTTGCCACTTTATCACATTTATGTTAACATTTTAAAAAATAACTTCCTAATTTTTTTCTGTGTAATGGGTATAATGTGGAACACAATCACTGTTTTGATTTGTTATTTCTCTGAATGTAAATAAAACTGACCACTTCATTCTGGACTAAGTATTCAATTTTTTCATTATGTAATTAGTTTATGCATAACGTTTGCCTTTTATTCTTCCGATTCTCTGTTTTGTTCATCTACAGACATTCCTTGCTTTACTAGATACGATACAATGTTATGTATGGCTGCTGCAATTACCTCACTCAGCTAGCTAATGGTTAGTTTTGATAAGTGTGTCTCTGTAAAGTAAAAAATATTAACCACTGATATTTTAAAATCTTTCTCTCTCTCTACATTATGCTTATGCTTTCTGAGTATTTTTTTCCCCATTCCAAGTTCACAAATTGTTATTCTACACCTTTTTTCTATTTCCTTTCTCTTTCACATTTAGGTCTTGATTTTCTCTACATTTAACATGTTTTTATGCTATAATCTCCAATAAATGCAGTATAAAGAAATACTTAACAACTATGAATTTTATAAAAATCCGAACAAATATATCTCCTCTCTCCTGTTCTTTCAACATAGCTGTAATCATCAACTGTTTCTTTGAGTTGACTAAACATATTTTATAATATATTATATAACCATATCTTAGGAGGGAAAAAGTTCCAGTGGTATGACTTGCAAGAAACTATTTTATTTATTCACATATTTAAAACATAAGTTGTTTTAATTTATTTAAGAGAGCCAAGGAATGCATTCCCTTGGATTGCTTTACATATTTTTTGTCTTGTATATTTAATATTAAAGACTTCAATAAAAAATTTCTCAAAATTATTCACAAATTGAAGACTTGCTTGGTTACATGGAGCACACTGTTTCTATGTCCTGAGCTTGATATGTTTTTTCACTTATGATTATAAATAGTATTCAATTATACGATTCTACCCATGATCTTCAAAATCATTTTTGAATGGTCATTTTCTAAGCAATACAGTATTTGTGAGAAAGCATTAATGAGTCAATGTTTGAATATCTTTTATTAATTGTTAATTTTTCTCCTCTTTGAATAAAATAACTTTTTGTTATCAGTATCAGGGTAAAATTATTATGTTCAGAAACAGTGTATGGCTGAAGTAGAGGGAGGACACATCAATGATTTTTCAGACTAAAAGAAACACAAGAATCACAACCCATAACCATATTTCCTTACAGTTTACAGAACACTTCCCTATATAAAATTTCATCCTGTCCTCACAAAAACTCTGGGAGGAAGATGTGTTTATTATCTTCATTTTACACCTGGCCAGAAAAAGCTTTATAAAAGTTATATTATTTATCTACAATCACAGAGTCAACTGTCAGGATTAAAATCTCCATGAACAGGCTCTATTTAATGTTAGGAAAAGTCAGGCAAAGGTAAAAATAACATTTATGGGAGATTTACAAATGGTATGGATAGGAACAGAGATAGGTTAATGAGCACTTTGGAAGCCAATTGGGGAGGATGAGCTAAGAATCAGTCCTGATTTGTCCAGGGAAGGACAAATAGTGTTTGATATACCATAAATCAGAAAACTTTGGTTTATGTTCCAACTCTTTCACTGTGACCTTGACCACAACAACATTTAATTTCACTTGGCAACAGTCTCCATATCTATAAAATTCAGGGTTTCACCAATACAAGCCTCTAAATCAGTCACCACTTTATGGCTTCATTTTAGAATGGATATGTTTAACAATAAAGCCAATTCTTCAACAATGCAGTGATTCTATCTGTCCTTCTGTCATGATAGAGTCGTCAAAAATCATAGTCAAATTTAAGAACATCCCTCATTTACCACCTTTCACAGATCTTGACATCTATGCATTTAGAGGTACCTATCATTTTAGACATTAAAATATCTGCTAACATACAAGTATTCCTAGAAGGTGCTACCACCCTATGCCATTACCATCTATAAATTAACTTGGTTAGCATAAACTATTTTTGATCATCAGGTATTGAGTTAGTTAATTCAAATAAGTTTCAAAAGGAGAAGCAGCAAACAGATGCTAAAGGATACAGAATGTGGAATGTTCAATGTGAAAAATTTCTAATTTTTGTAGAGCCTCACCTTGATAAAATTAAAAAAACTTATTTATATATTTTAAATTTTATTATATTTTATAATATATAATAAATATTTAATTTTTTTAATCTTTAAAAAATATTCAAATATAACAACTAAAAACTTTCCTTTCTCTCCTCATGATTCTAAAACATTTGATGTTCATGGGTGATATACTCACTCCTGAGCCTATAGAAGTTTGATTCTGCCCAATATATTCCATAGGCACCATTGTCCCTGTGGTAGCAGATGATTCTTCCACTCTGTTTATTAAAGTGAAAACATTATTTTACATCCTACTGTTATTTGTTCTCTTAATAGATAAATCTACCCACTGCTGTTTTATTTTCTTGTTTTACAACTAGCCCCCCTTAGCTTTTGTGATTTACTTGTAACATTACTGACTACTTTGTCTCAATCACAGGTGGTGAGTTCCTGTCTCTGTTCAATCTGTGCATTTAGATTTTTTCCAGGTGTTCTTTCCCAGGCCTTCTATGTTTCTGACTTACCAACAATGATTATAAGCTAAACTAGACCCAAAATTCCTCCTAGAAATATGTTAAGACTCCTTTATGCTCTTGAAATAAAAGATGAAACATTTCTATTTCAGGTACATAGAGATGCAAAGTAAATTAATGGTTGCCTTAGGATGGGATCAGAGGAGAATTGAGAGCTTTGGGATATCTTGTTGGACTGATAAAAATTCTCAAATTAGATAGTTGTAGTGATGGGCAACATTGTAAATATACCAAAAGACTAAACAAACAAATAAAATAAAATAAAAACTGATTTACATACTTCAAAATGTTTAAAATGGTTAATTTCATTTATGTTAAGTTCACCCAAAACAAGTATTGTATCTGAAACATTTTGTCTAAAACAACATATGTGTCATATGTTTTATATGGTATATATTATATATACATAACAGGGCAATGTGCTGAGGCCTGAGAGACCTTGAGAAAATAGCCCCCGGAGGTAGGAAGCACAACAAAAAAGTGTTATTTAAAAAGCTGGGGAAAAAATGACCCATACTGAGTAGAGGTGGAAGTATGACAACACGCCTATAGTAACACAGTAAACAAAGAATTTGTATAGTGAACTTGTCATTGTGGCTAAATATTTTCAGAGATATTTAGACATAATAGCACCTTCAACCCAGAAGGTGCTAATTAGCTTTTTCTAGCTGTCTAAGGTAATGTATGAGAAGAAACACATGCCATAAGAAGAAATTTTAAAAGTTGTAGAACAATTTAGAAATATTAAGGATACTAAATCATTTTCCGGGCAACAAATGTTTTTAAAAAAGAAGTACCCTTAAGAAAGTTATGAAACTCAGGGTATGGCCGGGGGGGGGGGGCAAAGAAGAGTCTCACTTTTAAGATACTGTAACATCTTTTCTTAATACTTCATAAAAATTAAAGGTGCTACTTCATAGACTATTAAGGCAGAAAAAAAAATCAGAAAATCTTAGAACATAACTCTTCAATCGTTTTGTTAGAAATGAAGTTTTCTAGGAACCCCACATAAACCTGACTTTCAGCCTTAATTATAGAAGGGCCTGTGGTGAAGATTTATGTGGTTAAAGCTTCTAACTGAATATAATAATTTCATACACACAAAACTCATACAGTTTTCAACCAAAGTATACTTGCTAAAAAAAAAAAACAACTAGAAAATAAACAACAAAATATATTTGCTAAGTTTTAAAGATCTGCTGTGTGGCATTGTCAGCTATAGGACAATACTATACTGTATAGTATACAGTATACTGTATACAGTATACAGTGGTGTATACTGTATACAGTATACAGTGGTGTATACAGTATAGTACAATACTATACTGTACACTTAAAAAAATGTTAACAGGATAGATCTCATGTTAGGTGTTCTTAATAAAAAAATAATAATTCATTATATTAAAAAAACAGTAAAATGAAATGGGCCTGTCTTTTCTCAATTTAGCACAGGCACTTAGCAGGCTAAGAAAGCTAGTCAACTGCCAATAGCATTCTTGAGGAAAAGGAAGAATGCCAATACTTGAGGAAAACCACATTAGGAGGCATAGGTATTGGCAAACTAGATAGCAGTCTAGATATCTGAATTGCTATGGAATAGTGTCTCCCCCAACTTAAACCATTTAAAGGCAGGTGTTTGTTCCAATCACCCTGTTCTTTTCTCAACACTGTATGTTGGATGCTTTTGAGTTCATAAGTCTTTGAGTCCACTGAAACGCACCTGAGATGCTGAAGCAAAGGAGCCATCTACACTCCAACCTGATTTAAATGATAAAATCTGGGGGCACCCAGGTGACTCAGTGGGTGAAGCACCAGACTCTTGATTTTGACTCAGGTCATGAGCTCATGGCTTGTGGGTTCAAGCCCCACATTGGGCTCTTCACTGACAGCGCACAGAGCCTGCTTAGGAGTCTCTCTCTCTCTCTCTCTCTCTCTCTCTCTCCCTCTCTTTCTGCCCCTCCCCCCACTCTCTTTTTCTCTCTCTCAAATATAAATAAAATTTAAAAAAATAAATAAGATCTTGAACCTGTAAATAATGATGTAATTAGAAGAGAGGGAGGAGAGAATGCGTTTTCATATGGAAATGAATTACTGAAACAAAAGATTGAACAACAGTACGTAGTTATTAAAAATAATATCCCCCAAATTCTTTCCTTCCCAAACAAGCACCTGGATCTAATAATTTGATGAGGAGATTGTGACAGAAATGATATCGAGAGGTTTCTGATCCCAAGTCTTAAAGTGAAACACAGATCTGTTTATTATCTTCTGGAAAATTTGATCTTGGGACCACACCATATAGAGAAGGAACAGAGTGGGAAACAGGCAGTCTGGTTGACCCTGTCAGCAGAGCTCCCAAAGGAACACCAGCATTAGCCTCTAGGCATAAGAGTCAATTGCCTTGTACATATTGGCCCATTCATGTTGTCCCATGACTGCAGCCCAACCATCATTCACTGGGGCAGGAGACTCAGGTGAGCTGAGTCCATGCAGATTGTGAGACATAATGAAACAAGTGTTTTAAGGCACCAACTTTTACTGCCCTCTGCAGCAAGGAATTACTTAAATACCTACCCACAGTAGCTTGCATAAACAGTCTTATAGTCCTTCAATAAAATATGAGAATGCATAAATATAACAATATGGAAGAGACTCGTGACTGTGATGCTCAACAAAAGAAGCCAGACACAAAACATTGCCTACTGTTTAACTCCAGTAAGATATTTTTCTCTACCAGGAAAAATTAATCAAGGATGTTAGAAGTCAGGGAATCATTTACTCTTGAAAGGAGGCAGTGACTGAAAGGGTGAACATGAGGGCCTTTAGGGATCAGGCAATGTGGCAGTACTGTTTTTTGATATGGGTGTAGGTTACAAGTGTGTTTTGAGTTATAAAAATTCATCAAATTGTGCACTATGATCTGTACACTTTTCTGTATATTTGGTATAATTTAAGAAAACTTACATTTCACTGAAAAACTTATAATGGCATACAACTTCATTTCTATCTGATTAGCAAAATTTTGAAAGAATGATAGTATAAACTGTAGCAAGTATTTACAAAAACAGGAAAATTAATGCACTGCTAGAACATACACAAATTACTACAACTACTTTAGAAAGAAATTTGGCAAAAGATAACATGGAAAAATATACTACTACAAGAGCCAGAGTTTTGCAATTCTATTTATATGCCTTAGTGCAGTTTGTGCATGTATGCATGGGTAAATATGTATAGGAATGTTCTCTCAAGCATTTTGGAAAGTAAGTGTTTCAGAAAGAAACAAATAATTATTCATCCATAAATAAAAGAATGATAAAATAAATTGGGGTATAACTGTAAAATTGAATACTATACAATAAAATGAATAAATTATAAACAAATGTATCAGTATGAACATATCGCAAAAGCAGAAAGTTTAATTATACAAAAGCAAGACAGACTGATATAATTTGTAAAATATTTAAAACAAAAACATAATACTTTTAATAACTTTTTATGGATATAAACACATTTAGTGACTACATAAAAATACTTTTGTGGGTTATGTTAAAAAATATAGATTAGTTAATATCATTGGAGAAGGACAGAAGAGAATTGAAGAGGAGAATCCATGAGCTTCAATGGCATCTGTACTATCTAATTCCTAAAAGATAATCTGAAGTAAATATGGCAAACATCAAAAGTTGATGATTCAGTTCTCATATGCAGTTAAAATTAAGTATATAGTTTCTCTAACTTAGAAATGCAATTATTTATTAAATGTCTATTAACTTATTATTTTTGTCTATCTGTAACATTTGACACTTAAAATCCAGCCTAATATACTTGACTATGTGTCAAGATATGACTTTAAGAAAATAAGAATTTTAAATCTTTACAATCAACTTAATGAGGACTTTCCTTGACATAACTCTCACTGATATATTTTTATTTCAAGTAGTTTGAGGGCATGACTTTATGCTATCTGTACTCAAAAGCGTTTTGTCCAGATGAAACTGAATCCCTTTGGAGAATCCTGAAGGAGAGACTGAAGAGCTCACAGATAATAATGGAAATGCCATTTTGGTCACTAAGTAATAGAAAACACCTTTATGATTGGTATCTAGTCCAAAAGATTGCCTTTGAAATTCAGACAGAACACTGAACCTAGACCCCACCAAAGTCCTGGTGCATTATCCCCAGTTGTGCTAAATGCCAAAGGAGATCAATGAGTTTTTTGATCTGAAAGACCTCTCTGTGGTGTCTGTGTTCGGGCAATTTGTTTTGACATTCAGTATTATTTATTCCCTTTTGGTGGTAGACACGCTCCAGTGTTTACCTGAATAAAGTTTCAGTGCTCTATAGTTATTTTGACTACTACTGGGATTACCACTGTCTGCCATTATTTGGTTTTTTAAAAAATCACATTTCCAAAAATCAGAATTATATTATCAGAATTATATTATAACATAGCTTTATGACAGTTTTTGCATCCCAGTACTCAGTTCATAAACTGATAAAAGAAAATTTATTTTTTATATTAACTCTTTTATAAACTTTTGAATGGACTCTGCCTCAGGAGCTGGAAAATAGGAATTTGAGTATTCATTCAATAGAAGTTTATTGAGCTCCTAGGCTGTGAAATGCTGTCCTTAATAAGCTTATGGTCTAGTGGTGCATATAATTAGGAAATAGGTACGTAACTATGCAGTTAGTGGAGCATACATCTAGGTAATAGATGCATTACTATACAATACAATAAATACTTAGACAGTGATAAGTGAAGAGTCAATGAGTAGTCATATACAGAGACACTCAAAGAAGATTTTGGGGGTTATGCCTGGAATCACAGGAGAAAAAAGCAAATGCTTTTAAGGGGGTAATTGAAGGACATATTCATGTTAAGTTTGAATTGAGAGTTGAAAGATGAGTGTTTTAAGAAGGCATAGTATCATAAAAACATAATACAGGGAAGCAGCATACAGAGAAGCCTTAAATAAATATTTAAATAAATATTCAGTGAATGCGAGACGTATTAATAGGAATAAAGGGATAAATAAGGACCAGATTATCATAGGATCTCTGTGAGGGATTGGAAAGAAGTCTTATTTTAGAAATAGAGTCAACAGACTTTGGGTGTACCAGATTCTAACCCATATAGTATGCCCTTCTTGTCATTACCGAAGATGGATTATCCAAACACACTGCAAAGGCAATTCCTTGATTTTTGTACCAGCTTCCATGATCTTGCCTACAATTAAAATTTTCCTCCCTCTTCCACATAATAATTATTTTGCATTAGACAGGATAATCTCCACTGGTATACAAACATGCTGTTGTTACTGCCATCTTAAAAGCAAAATTGAAAAAAAAAAAAGAATCCTTCTTTTGCAAGCTACTGCCCAACATCTTTGCTCCTTCTTGTCAGATTATCTTCACTTTGCCAGTCCATACTGCTGTAACAACTAACAATGGATAGCCCTTGCTCATGCCAGAAGAGTTGATGGTTTCTGCATCATGACTTCTGTTAGCCCATAGTCCAAAATTTGATGGGTGGTTCTGCTATTATATCTGCCCTGCCCCAGAATGCAACGGACAATGAGGAAATCTCACACCTGCTATAATATTCTGACAGCCTAAGATGTGCACTGTGATGTTATGTGACATTACTTGCTCAACAGGTAGCTTCAGTGATTTTGACACCTCATTTTTTTTAATTGTTTTAATGTTTATTTATTTTTGAGAGAGAAAGACAGAGTGTGATCTGGGAAGGGACAGAGAGAGAGGGAGACACAGAATTTGAAGCAGGCCCCAGTCTCTGAGCTGTCAGCACAGAGCCCAAGGCAGAGCTCAAACTCAGGAACCATGAGATCATGACCTGAGTCAAAATCAAGAGTTGGTAGCTTAACTGACCGAGCTACACAGGTGCCCCGATACTTACTATTTTCTAGGCAATATTCTAGATGGTGGAGCTATAACAATGAACAAAACAGATCTCTACCCTTAATGAGCTTGTATTTCATTGATTGAGATGAGCAATAAACATCTGGAAATGTCAAAAGTTGATTTACTTTCCCAGAGGCAGTTCTCCACTTTATTGCCATCAATAGAATAGCCCTCTGTTTCTACAGACTGTAGAAATTTTTTCTTTGGTATCTTGGTCACCATCCCACTATGTTCCACTGACTTTGATACATTCAAGTGGAAACTTTTAAAATGGTCCTACTGAGTTTCTCTCATTAGGAAGCACTCCTACCTTCTTTCATGGGATGGGTGGAGCTCAGCCTACAAAAGAACCTCTTCCTAATTTCCAGCACCTCTTCTTCCATCACTTTAGTCTCCTTCAGAGCCTCCAGGGGTTTGGTCTGCTTTGGTCTTAAAACAAGTTTTCTCATATCTCCTCTTATCATGTCAAAGTTCTTGAATATGTCACTTTGGAAAATAATCATAGTTGTCAGCTTTTTAAAAATAGGTTGTAACAGAGAAAGTATATGTTAGAGGCATGGATTTAATTACTACAGAAATGTGTAAAAAGCAATGGTTCTTAAAGGGTCCACCCACTGGAGATAAGAGTATTATAGAAATTGTTGTTGTGGATATTTTCTGTCTCATTCATTGGGTACTGCTATTTGCTTTTAGTGGCTTGGAGATACAGCCCACAATGAAGGATGCAATGTACACATCGCTTTTGGATTCGAACACTTTGGCAACGTACAAATCACTCAAAAAAACAAAACAAAACGGAAGTGTTTTCCTTAATCCTCCAGAACATTTAAATATTCTGCTGAACATGCACGGTGGTACAAAATATGCATATGTTTTTCTAAACAATACTTTATATAAAAATGAGTTTTTTAAGTTGTTTATTTATTTATCTTGAGAGAGAGAGAAAGAGTGCATGAGCAGGAGAGGGACAGAGAGAGAGGGAGAGAGAGAATGATAAGCAGGCTCTGCATTGTCAGCACAGAGCATGATGTGGGGCTCAATCTCATGAACCATGAGATCATGACCTGAGCTGAAAGCAAGAATTGGATAGTTAACTGACTGAGCCACCCAGGTACCCCTATAAAAAAGTGATTTTTGCAAGAGTTTACTATCTACAAAACATTCTGAAAATGCAATATCCACCTCAATTGAAGGAATATAGTATTTTGTTCAAAATTATACTACTTTTTCATCATCTCAAGAGAATATATTATTATGGTAATGCTGCTTGTGATTTGAAATTTACCATGTAGTGTTCCTATCACATTTATAGTTAGGCTACATGTAGGTATAAGTACACAGTGACTTTGTTACGTCTTTCGAGCTAGTCGGGATACACATGTAATAGTGGAATTCATATTACTTAACTGTAAGTTGCTTTCTTTTTATTTCAAATTTATATTAATCTAATAAATAAACTAAAGGGACTATGAAAATGTATTTGTGGTTTTTATTAGCATTTCTCTAATGACTAATAATGTTGACCATCTTCCCATGTGCTTATTGGCCATTTCTGTATCATTTTAGAGAAATGCCAATTCCTTTGTCCATATTTATTTGTCTTTTAATTGTTCAGTTGTATACTGAGAAATGTATTTTATATTTAATATATATTTATATATTTAATAAATATATTAATACCACATATATTTAACTTGTTTTTATATATTCTGAATACTAGATTCTTACCAGATATATGGTTTGTAAGTATTTCCTTTCATTTTATGCATTTTCTTCTTACCATCTTGTTAGTGGCTTTTGATGCACAAAAGTTTTCCGACATATATGATTTTTTTTTAATTTAATTTTTTTTACAAATAAGGTTAGGTCAATGCCCTTTCCAAAGCTATATAATATGACATAAATTTTACTACTTTTAATTATGTTAAAGTCTATCTTCCCAGAAAATTAGACTTTTCAGGTCTAATTTTACAGGTAAATTTTACCTATAAATTTTACAGGTAAATTTTACCTGTAAATTTTACAGGTAAATTTTACAGGACTTTACAGGTAAAGCAAACATTTTATTTTCCCCCTTTAAAAGAGATACATAACAAATATTCTTATTTAGCAAATTAATAACTGAGCTTTAGAGGACAGAATATTTCATTTTACATTAGCTTTTCATAGATTATAACGTAAAGTCATTTTTTATTTATATTAAATTCACACAAATATACCTTTAAAATAGAAAGAAAAATATTTCCTTTAATGGAGAGTAAGGTCAATAAACAGGTCATAATATCTGAAGGCCAAGTTTGTAACCATAAACATGGCAATCTACCTCAAATAGGAAGCAGGGAGCAGAAGGGCAGAGTGGAGACCAAATGCCACCCTCTCCATAAGACAAGCCATGTGGTCTTTAAATAAGTTACTGCTGGGGAACCTGAGAGGTTCAGTCAGTTAAGTGTCTGGCTCTTGATTTTTGCTCAGGTCATGATCCCATGGTTCATGGGTTTGAGCCCTGCATCGGCTCTGCACTGATAGTGAGGAGCCTGCTTGGGAGTCTCTCTCTTCCTCTCTCTCTACCTCTTCCCTGCTCTCACTCTCTCTCTCTCTCCCTCAAAATAAATAAACTTAAAAAAAAATGTAAAATAAATGACCGTGAATACAAAACATTTCTATCTAATCTTTTATTTTTCTTATCTAATCTTGTATACCACTGTTCTCAATTTCCACTTTACACCCTTCATTAGACCATGCATTGTAAGAAATCATTGTTTCTTAACTCACAATATCAGACAAAGCTTTCTCTCTCTCTCTCTCTCATTCTGTTTCTTTCCAGTTTTGAAGGCTATGTGTACTCTATTTTGAGATGACCCCCCCCCCCCAAAAAAAAAGACTCTGAAGATACATATTTACTCCCAATGTTATATAACTATGCTATACAATATAGTAGCTACTAGGCACATGTGGTTATTTAAATTAATTAAAATAAAATGAGGGGTGTGTGGTGGCTCAGCCAGTTGAGAATATGACTTGATTTCATTTTAGGTCCCAGGGTCATGAGATCAAGCCCTGTGTTGGGCTCTTTGCTGAGGATAGAGCCTGCTTGGGATTTTCTTTCTCTCTCACTCTCTCTCTCCCTCTGCCTCCTCCCTCTGCTCACACATGCTCTCTCTCTCTCTCTCTCTCTCTCTCTCTCAAATAAATAAAAATTAAAATGAAAATTAAAAAAAATAAAAATAAAAATAAAATGGGGCGCCTGGGTGACTCAGTCAGGTAAGCATCTGACTTCAGCTTAGGTCATGATCTCACGGTTCGTGAGTTTAAGTCCCACATCGGGCTCTGTGCTGACAGCTCAGAGCCTGGAGCCTTCATCAGATTCTGTGTTTCTCTCTTTCTCTGCACCCTCCCCCCAACTCACTATCTCTCTCTCTCAAAAATAAACATTAAAAAAATAAATAAAATAAATAAAATAAAATAAAATAGAAATTTTCTCCCTCAGTTACACTAGCCACATATCAAGCATTCAGTACATGTGGTTAGTGACTACCACAATATACAGTAAAGTTATGAAAAGTTCCCATCATTGAAGAAAATTCTCTTGGATACCACTGTTAAAGGTTATAACAGTGTTAATATGCATTATTTTAAGTAACTAAATTATTGCCATTCAACGTGGGAAATAGTTGGGGACTTAATAAGAAAAATAAATAAACTATTACTAAAGTATTTACTGGAAAGTGTGAAAGCATTAGGAAAATCCATCAGTTTAATTTTCAGACTCTCACATATTCCAACATATCCTATAGCCCCATATTTCCAAAAGTATTGCAATGGTGTGAAAGCTTTTACATTGAATAAAATTGAATATAATTAACGATATTTACAAGTATTTTTCTAACTTATCAAAAATTATACACACACACGCACACGTCATATATATATGTATAAAATTTCTCAAAATACGTTAACTTACATAAATCAGTTACTAATTTTAGAAAAACAGAAGAAATATTTTGAGTTTAGATATAGTTTTGTGAAAGAATCCACAGTTTCTAAAATTGCTTGTCTCTCCCCAGCTGTTGCTTTCAAATGTATCAGTGTTCAAATACAAAGAGAAACAAAATAAAAATAGAATATTAACATTTCTTATTTTTTATAGCACAAATCTCCCAAATCATTTTAAAAATAGAGGACCACAAGTAGATATTTTTCTGAATCCAAATTCTTGAATATATAAGTAACTAATCATGAGAAAATTTGTTGAATTTGCATCAAATTGTTCAAGTCAGGAGGGTGCACACATTTTGCATTCTAAAAATATCTAAATATAGTTTTCAATAACAGATAATATACCGCATTGATAATTGAATCTTATATAAACATACAGACTATATTTAGCTCCAAGCAATGTACCCAGCTCAAAACGCACACACACACACACACACACACACACACACACACACACTTAATATTTTCTGAGTATTATCCTTGTTCACTAGTCAGAGGATTTCATTTGTGTTTTAAGAATTATTTTCCTTACTTTTATTTTTCCTTACTATTTTTCCTTACTGTTATTTTCCTTACTGTTATTTTAATTTTATCTTTTTACATTTATAATTAATTTCCTCAGCTCAAGTCTTATAAAAAAACAAATAGACACCTATCTACATCCAGTGCCTGGAGGACTGTTTGAGTTTCCAACTGAATTTTGTTTCCAACTGATCCCTGGAGTTGATTCTCTTGATCTGAATGATGAGGTAGATTCTCCATTTTTCCTACTGGCTTATATCATGAATACTCACAGGTCCACTGATAATACAGTTTGAGGATCTCCTAAATTTCTCCAAAGAAGGTCTTATATTCTGACTTTAGGTAATACATTTTTCAATTCCACTCTAAGGTGATAGATTACAGACTTTCCTTGCCAAAACTAGGTTTCTGTGAGCAAGTGCACTTTGTAGCTCAGACTAGAGACATTAGTCTAAGACACTGAATAGTGCCTTCGGTGGACATGTCAGAAATTATCATACAATAGGGAGCCATAAATAGTGACAGAATAGCAAGTAAAGTAGAAGGAAAGAAAAGAAGAATACAGTAAGATAAAAAAAATGGCATTTTCCTCTGAGTAGTTCTACTAACTTAGGCTATACCTTTTAGAATCAGATCTCAATTCTTGTTTTTGTTTCAAGTAAAGAAAATTTAGAAAAATCAATTTTTTTGAAGACCTATAATTTTTACCAGGTATACCTGTCACTTAAGGTGTTAAATAATACTTAATGCTATAGAGAACAAAGTGATGGTTACCAGAGAGGAAGTGGATGGTGGGGTATGTTAAATAGGTGATGAGGATTAAGGTGGGTACTTGTGATGAGCACCAGATGATGTATGGAAGTGTTAAATTACTATATTGTACACCTGAAACTAATATAACACTGAACTTAATGTTAACTAACTGGAATTAAAATAAAAACTTTTCAAAAATAATTAATGAAATGTTATAATTTATATTCTTCTAGACTTATTCCTTACATATATATATATATATATATATATATATAGCAATATATATTATCATAAATGTTTTATTTGTATTCCATCCCATAACATCCTATTTCAACTACAACAATTATTTTAGTAATGTGTTTCAATAATTATTGCCTCATCCACCATCAGTTATAAATTATACCTTTTCTAGTTCTTTGTATAGCAGACATAAAATATGTCTTCAAAATGATTATTTCAACGTCATTATGCTTTTATTATTATTCATTAAGTGCTTATTGAATGCTTTCTCGTGCTATGCACTAGATGTATAAAACTAAGTATGATTACTGACCTCAAATATTTCCAATTAATTATATCCAATTGAGAAGGAAACACTCTAAATAATTTACTTTTGACAATGTGTTTTCCTAATAAAGAATCTCAGTTTTCATAGAGCAATGGCACCAATTTTCACATTTTCTTTTTTAAATTATCACGTTGTACTCACTATCCAATTGCCACAGAGCCAGTGGGACTTCATGGCTCATACTGAACTCATCTTTATATTCATTAGAATGCTCTCAGATGCACAAAATATAATTGTCTCCCCTGAATTGTAGAAGTAAGGAAAGTATTTTTTCTAACAGAGCAAGAAGTTCCAAGATAGATGTTACCAGAGCTCCTAACTACTCAACAATAGCACTAAAGTCACCATTTCTTTCCATTTACTCTGCCAGAAGCCTTGCTGCTTCCCGTCACATTGTAAAAGTGGTTACTGTGGTTTCAGGGGAAGGGTGAGGATAGAGGGCTGAGGGGAGGAAAACACTCTTCTGAAGTGTTTTGGTCTTCTCAGTGAGAAAAAGCTTTTAAAAATTTGCCAATTGTGTTCTTCCTATATAATGGGCAATAATTATGTCATAGTTCCACTCCTAAACCAATCCATGATGACAGTATTGGACCATCATCCTTAGCTTAGACCAAGAGGATTTTATTTTGTAAACTCAGTTCTACTCCCCTGGAGGATTGTGGCAACATAAAGCAGGGTGGATCCTTCAGAAACAAACAAATAAAATATTACGGCTTGACTGAAGAGAAAGAGAGGAAGGATATATATTTCGTGATGAAGGCAGACAACAACAGGGTCTTGTTCCCTTTGATCTGTCACATCTCCTCCATCTGGCAGGTCTTACTAAACCATCTGTTTTAAAGTTTCAAAGTACTGTGAGGGTCTATTTATCCTGCCTAAAATTACAGAAAAAAAGAGCTACTCATTCCACCACCAATAAAACTATTTTCTTAGTCACCAGTATTCTCAATCATTGAAGTCCTTTTTTTAAAATAATATTTAGTTTCAAAATATCTCCCCAAACCTCTCACAGCTGTTGAGCAAAGAAAAACATAGCTTTACTTAATATGCAAAGATTGTAACACAAATTACTGCTATTTCTTAATCCACTTTAATTTTATAAATTTAAAATTCTTATTCCTGCTTCATTGGTAAAGAAGATGGGATTCAGGGAGTATAACAAATTGCCTAACAGCTTCATTCCCCTATCAAAATATTTCCCTTTTTGGTGTTTGCAAGGCAGGGGGATGGTTACAGGGCAAATGTCCTTGCTAAATACACAAAAGCTGCAGTTTGTGTGACAGAGCAAGAGAAAATCAGTTTTGAAACTTGAACCCAAATTTTCTCATTAACTTCTATGTTCCTCCAGAACAACATTATACACAAAAATCATAACTAGAGGTCCAAGGGCTGATTATTTCCACCAAAATTACCTTGAATTAATTAGGAAATTACTATAGTTAAGATACAAAAAGAATAGGTTATAGACAATCGCAAAAGGGTATTACTCCCATCCTAACCCCAAAAGCCCCATGTTTCATAAGCTACAAAAAATTTGTTTTTTCCCTCAGAGAGCTGACAACTAAAAAAGAAGAAGAAGAAGAAGAAGAAGAAGAAGAAGAAGAAGCAGAAACAGCAGCAGCCGCCGCCGCCGCCGCCGCCTAAAAGAGCTAAATGCTAGAAATAAGAAGCACTGTATGAGAGCATAGATTGATGACTCTCCTTCATACTGGTAGAGCAATGAGAGAATCAGTCAGTTGGGTGTGAAAAGAAACCAGAAAACACATGGTTGAACTTTTAATGCAGGTATGCCAGAATCCCAAGGTTCTCCAGGCAAAGAATGAGTTGTAACACAGACAATATTTTTCTAGGATCTTCAAGTGATTTGGGGCAGTTTGCCAAAAGACAGGGCTCAGGCCAGAAGATCTGAGAGAGATCTTCTCTGAGGCAGTTGAGGCTCTCCCAAGTCAAGAGAGTCAGGAGAAGAAACCTGAGAGAAATCACACGTGAGACCTTGTAACACAGGAGGCAAAAATCAATATTCAGTTATGCATATATTAATTTATGCATTTATTCTTCTCCTGCCTTAATAATATTAATAATCAATCACCAATTGGATACTATATGCCAAGCATTGTGCTTCATGTTTTTAAAAACATTGTATTTCTAAATCTAGCATAAGGACTCCAAAAACCCAAAGTAGAAATTAAGATTTACAGGATTTAACTAACTTGCCCAGAACCATAAAGTATTAAGTAGTGGAATCATAATTTGAGGCTGTGCTGTGCTTGAATAATTCGGAGACAATATATCCTCCACAATATTTGAGGTTCTTATTAATATGAGCAAATAACAAAGGACTGTGTATTCATATAATATGATGCAAATTGATGTGCTAACATATAAAAATGGGTTTATGTTTTAAAATCTTCTAATATCACTTACATACCTTAATCAAATTTATATTACATAACTGATATTCAGAGGTTTATTTTTTTGAACATGTGACTGATATCTTGTTTAGTATAAAATATGAAATTGTGTGCCTTTAAATAAAATGAGATTCATCTTTATGCCTTAGAGATAGTATTTGTTTCAATTTATTTTGATAATTAAAGTGATTAAAATATTAGAATGCATGATGGAAATATAAAGGTGCTACTATAACATTCACTTGATTCAAAAAATTCACCCCTCAGGGTATTTTTGTTTTGTTTTGTTTTGTTTTTCTTCCAATAGTAACAGCTTACCAATGCCATCAATAGAGAATGATTTTAGGTCCTGTTGATAGTCTAACAAATTTGGCTAGGTAGGAATTAGAAATAAAATTAAGCAGGGAGAACTAAAAGTAAAGTGGATTTAGTAAGGGCATGAAAGATACAACTAAAATCTGCTTTTTGTGTGTATGTAAGTTGTCACTCCTTTCTTGTATCTGGGCAGTGTGTTAAACACAACCTCCTAAATTAATCTCTCAACAATGTAAACCACAAGTAATATTTGTGTTTGTCAAGGTTAATCTTGGCTCATTAGAGAACTGAATTAAAATGCCTTAAGCCAAAAAAATGGAATAAAAGAACAAAAGGGAAAGAAGTTTATGAAAAGGATGCAGCAGTATTTCGTGGGACACAAGGGCAGGCAGTGCATTCAGACCTCCTGAGGGCTGAGAATTGAGATGTGGAAATCTATCAACGATCAAAGCTTCCTCATCATCAGGCTTTCCCTCTCTCCTACCCTGGAGCCACATGACCTCTCATCTCCGCACCACTTTGTATGTTTGCTTCTTTCTTTTCTCTATATGCTGGCTTTCTCTGCCCCTTAGCAGATGAACACCCCTTTGCAACTTACATTATCTTGATTCCAGACACAAATGGAGTTTTACAGAATCACTGAATTGCAAGTTTAAGTTCCTGGGACTATAATACAGTGGGTTTAATAAAGTTGCAACACTTTACCATGCTTGATATATAAGATATTAGACTTTATGTCCAATTGTTGGGAAATAAGAAATTCAAAGGAAACACTCTAATCATTAGACTGATATAGTAGACTCCAGTACACCCAAACATTTTGGACATATATCGTTTGAGATACTGTTAGCAAAGCCTTCACTGCTAAACAAGCTTTAGAAATTATCAGTCCTTAACTTTATGTGTAAAACTACTTCTTTTCTACTGAAGAATTTGAAAAAAGAAAGAAAGAAAGAAAGAAACTGATAGGACATCACCAAAACAAGAGTTTTAAGTCTGAAAATGCAAAGATCTGATATGTATAAAGGAGATGCCCAAAACAATGAATATGGGATATTTCCTGAATCTCTATTCATCATTTCAGAAGAAATAAAAGTTCTTATTTATAGATGAGAATAGTAGAAGCAAATAATAGATGCAAAATAGTGAGATAGATAAATGTCCTTGAGAAGAGTCCTTGGCGCTGTCCTTCTTTCCTTCCCAAGACTGAGCATCATAGAGATTAGACTGGAGATACAAGAAAATACCAAATCAAGCAGTGGAATCTTATGTCTCCCTTTATAGGGGGTGGGAATAGATTTAGCAAGCCTCCCCATAATCCTATCAACAGAGGAACAGAAGGGGAAGCTGAGCCATGATGTACAGAACACTAAAAACAAAATGAAAATCCAAAAAATTTGCAAAGAATTAAGAATGGCCATCTTCAAATGAATGAGAATAGTTGTCACCAGAATTTACACTAGCAGAGATGCGCAACACAATAAAATGGAATAAACTATAATTCTATACTGGGGTGCCTGGTGGCTCAGTTGGTTTAAGTGTCTGACTTAGGTTCAGGTCATGATTTCACAGTTTGTGAGTTCGAGCCCCACATCAGGCTCTGTGCTGATAGCTCAGAGCCTGGAGCCTGCTTCAGATTCTGTGTCTCCCTCTCTCTCTGCCCTCCCCCACTCGTGCTCTTTCTCTGTCTTTTAAAGATGAATAAATGTTAAGAAAAGTAAAACTATAATTCTATACCAAGCTTAACTCTATTTTAATATGAGGCCTATGAACATATACTAAACAACAGAAACAACAAAACCCTATGTAATATGTACAGCCTACATAGCATATCTCAAGAAATTCTAAATAAGATCAATTAGGTCACATCCAATGACCTCAGTGTATTAATGCCATATAAATAGAAAATGGTTACAATGAACAATCCAAATACACCTGTGAACAGTTCAGAAAATTTTATAATAGTGTTTGATTTATAAGTGAGAAAGATAGAAATGAAAATACAAAACTAGAAATATACACAACAAGTAGATTATATACAATAACTTGGAGTGAATATTCATAGTTTAGGACAGCTATCTCATTCAGACATGGGAAACAAAAGTACATTATAATAAAAATAAAAACACAAAATATAAAATGTACCTAACAAATAGTTCACAAATGAAATAATGTAGCTTTACAAGGTCTTAGAAAAAAATGGACAAAACTTTAATATCATAAATCTATGAAAAGACCAACAAAATAAACTAAAAAATGGAAATAATACACTTGCAAAGCTATGATGAGAAATTAAGGAATCTACTGCTAACCAAAATTGTAGAGACATTAATTAAAATTTAAATTGGCTATGTGAAAAAAAATATACACATAACTTTCTCAAGTTTAAGAAAAATAAATAGCATATATGCATAAATACATATATTAATTATAAAGTATACTTTAAATTTAAGATAATAGTGCATATATTTATATTCCAATATAATTTCTGATTATATATTATATGGGTTATTTTCCACTGAATTATAATTTATAATTAGGTTGAATAAAATAGAGAGAGTAAAGGAAATAAACCTAAAAGAAAATGAAAAGGCAGTACAAGTTCAATTCCTAAAACCCCTGAGTCCACATGTCTTATTTAACTCATTCATTCATTTTGTAAAGTTATGTTCATGTGGCTTAGAACATAAACAGGAATCACACATTACAAAATCAAAGATGTTACTTAATAAAGGAGAGGAAAATTTGAAAAATATTACATCTTACATCATGTCTAAGAATAATTTCAAAGTCTCATGGGTGTCTTATTTTATGAAATATTAATTCCAGTTTAAAAATTATAGATTGAGAACACGCTGGAATTTATACTTACAAAAATAGTTTATAGATGGGGCACGTGGGTGGCTCAGTGGGTTAAACGTCTGACTTCAGCTCAGGTCATGATCTCAGGTGCCCCACGTCAGGCTCTGTGCTGACAGCTCAGAGCCTGAGGCCTGCTTCAGATTCTGTGTCTCCTTCTCTCTCTGCCCCTCCCCACTCACTCTGTCTCAGAAAAAAAAAAAAAAAAAATTAAAAAAAAATTTTTAATAGTTTATAAAAAGAAAGAAAAAGATACACTAAAGTATATTCTACAAATACAAGAGTTCATAGATAGCTTCAAAGTAAAGAGATTAAGGAACTCTTCTGTGTTTTAAAGACTATAGGTACCTGCATATCTGAAGAGGAAAACCAAGGAGAAGGCACCCATGAGGCCGGCCAACTCTTCCCACAGCAGGAGGGTGTGCCAGTTGCTATGCTCTCAGCCAGGTCAGGGCTCACCCTGGATGCTAGAAGCCCGCTCCTTCTGATCTTGCCACAAACGTGTGTTCTGAAAAGCACACATTTTTAAAATGAGAAATTGAGTCCATAAATCTTTAGGACACAGCATAAAAATTTAAGAAATGAGAAAATAAGTTACTGGCAGTTATAGCCAGGGCTCCAGAAGTTAGTAACAGAGGTTCCAAAAACAAAGAAAAGGAGGAGAAAGTATTTGAAATATTGATGGACATTTCAAAATTAAAAAGGATAACCATCTTCCCTTTGAGAACTAAAATCCTCATGATTTGTGCTCTAATAGGGTTTTTAAATAATTAGAACAAAGAGATTATCTTTTTTAGGTTTTTTTTTTCTAGAATAAGTACACAAGACTATCTAAAAGCATTTGTCAAAGAACAAGATTTTTGCCTTATCCGATAAAAACCAACAGTATATAAAGATATAATTATTTATAAAATTATTTATAAAATATACTATTATCACAATGACATATATGTCTCTTTGCCCCTTTTTCCATCTTTAAAGCCAGATGTATAGAACTTTCAAATCTCTCCCTGCAATGCTTCACAGTGCCTTCTCTCTTATAAAGATCCTTGTGATTACATTGGGCCCACCCAGATAATCCAGGATATCCCCCATGTCTCAAGATCCTTAACTTAATCAGATTTGCAAAGTCTGTTTTACCATTTTAGGTAACATATTCATAGACTTGGAGGATCAGGATATGGCAGTCTTGGATGTCATAACTCAGCCTCAGCCTACCACAGCCACCGATATCTTTGCATTCTCGAGATAGCATGCAAAATCCATAAAGATAAGTATTGCTAAATTTGGTGGCATTAGTATTTAAACTCCTATAAACCAAAAGCACCACAAAGTTACATCAATAAGCAGATGAGAAGAAAAAAATTGGTATACAGACAATAAATATTATTATATAACAAATTAAAAAATCACCAATAAGCTAAAAATTTAAAACGTTCTAATAGTAACATAGTTGAATAAAA
The DNA here is from genome assembly GCF_046562875.1 of Panthera onca. Taxonomy (NCBI): domain Eukaryota; kingdom Metazoa; phylum Chordata; class Mammalia; order Carnivora; family Felidae; genus Panthera; species Panthera onca. The sequence continues at coordinate 179,710,897 of NC_138339.1, forward strand.
TATAAGTGAGGAATAAAAATCTGAAAAGCCAGCACCATGCATTGGAAGAATCCAAACTAAATTATTGCTTTTTTACCATCAAAGTCAAAATGCAAATATATGGAATTTGTAATTGTTAATATGTTGGAAGGGAAGAAAACATTTTCTCTACCATTCTAGGTTCTTTTTAGCTAGCCTATTAGTTACATTGGCATAAAACAGATTCACAGGAGAAAACCAGATTTAATTTTGTATGTATGGGAGCCCGACAAAGACATGAGCAGCTGAAAGAGAGTCATGCAATTGAGATTTATATGCCATCCTCAACTAAGGAGTTGGGGTTAGTAGGGGAAACCACGACACAGGTGGGTTTGGGAAAGAAGTTTGCCCAGACTACATACAGAGTGAGAAAGCAACTCAAGGGACATCATGGTATGATCAGGGAAGTGTGTGAAATTCACTGTTAGGAGTCTTCAGGCATTTTTGTTCCCATACCACCCAAAAGAATTTTGTGAAACTATATACCACCTTGGTTATCTGGCTGATACCTAGAAATTTCATCATATATTTTAAATATAAAGATCTTAAAAAATTAAATTGTATCACTCATTTAAATATATATAATCAAACCTAAGATAGTTGGATCTGATTGGATATATATTAAGTTTGACACCCATGTCTTACATCATCCTTTTCACTCCTGACCAAATGAGTCCATCCCATTTCCTCCACAGACTGGTATATCAAGTAATATATATCTATACTCTACAGTCTTTAATCAGTGACTACATTAAAATGATATTCCGGGCACCTGGGTGGCTCAGTTGGTTAAGCATATGACTTTGGCTCAGGTCATGATCTCATGATTTGTTGGTTTGTGAGTTCGAGCCCCACGTCGGGCTCTGTGCTGACAGCTCAGAGCCTGGAGCCTGCTTCAGATTCCATGTCTCCCTCTCTCTCTGCCCATCCCCTGCTCTCACTCTGTCTCTCTCTCAAAAATAAATAAACATTAAAAATTTTTTTAAAAATAAAAAATTACATTCAAAAATTTTTATATGTAAATTACAATTCAATTTTCTGTGATCATAAGAATATAAGTTTTAAAAAGTTCTTTGGAATTGAGTTATTATAATTACTGGTAGTTCATGGTGAATTAGAACACTAAAATATGTTACAAGCTTTCTTAAATATTTAATATAATACTTTAAAATTCTCTTAAAATAAATCCCTTAGTGGGATCGAAATGACTTTTTTTTTTTGGTCATAGTACTTAAGTGAATGCTACTTATTGCTAAAATAAGACAGTATCCAGAACAATTTTATTTCTATATTTCTTTCTTTCTCTTAGGTATACATTGAGAAACTATGCTTTAAAAAAATTTTTTTTTTAATCTTTATTTATTTTTGAGAGAGAGACAGAGTGTGAGCAGGGGCGGAGCAGAGATAGAAGGAGACACAGTATCTGAAGCAGGCTCCAGGCTGTCAACACAGATCCTGACGTGGGGATCGAACTCACGGACCGGACATCTTGACCTGAGCCAGTCAGATGCCCAACCGACTGAGCCACCCAGGTGCCCCGAGAAACTATGTTTACATAAATAGATGGTAATGGAAACTGTTTCATTTTGTTGAGAACTGTTTCTCAGTTCTTTGAACTTAATAGTTATATGCCAAAAATTATGTAGCTACTTATTTCCGAAATTATTTTTAATAATCTATCATCTGACAACTCCATTAGGTTGTCCTTCCACTGTGTTGAAAGTAAATAACGGTAAACCTGAACAAGGGGGTTTATTATTTAGTCATTAGTGTCATTCACTTTTGCAATACGAACCTTAATACTTCTAATTATACCTGAGGGTGCTTCAGTTAATCGCCCTCTGGGGCAATGCATCATAGTAAAGGTGACTGTATAGTTTATCATCCAAACTGAGAATAAACGTGGGCAATATAAACAAACAAGCAAGAGAAACAGGCATAGTCCAGACTGGCAAACTAGCACATCACTGTCACATTGCTGATTAAAAAGTAGATATATTAAAGACAGACAAGAGGCATGTCATTCTCTGAAAAGTTAGGGAAGGGAGTTTGTAGGGAGAAAGATGAGAAAATTGCAGGCGTGTTTTATTAGATGCATGCATTTTTACAATAGATACATTTTACTCTTAGGAAATTGCATATGCGAAATATCTTAAAATGCGCAGTCATATATGCCAAATTTTGAAGACAATCTCTAGTGATTAAAGAACATGAAGAGTAGAACATGTGGGTCCATGATGCTAATGCATTGGAAACTTTTTCATTCAGTAAGTGGAAATTATGTTTTTAGGCAACTGAGATCATGGACTCTAGTTGTATATATCTTATGACAGGGTATGATGCATTGTTCAAGTGTCTTTGAGGATGTACTGGTCAAAGTACACATCCCAAATTAATGAAATAAATCACTATCCCAGTCCACCTTTAACTCACCCAGGAAATTTTGCACAAGCATTTTACACAAACCTAAATTCAGGTGACATCCCTCCCAGTTGATGCCCTCCCACCACAAACTAGTATTCCATATTCACAAGGCAAAGCTGCAGAGTGTGGCTGGGGTAGGAGGAGCTTAACAGAAATAAGACTATAAAAGAGGAAAGCTCCCTGTTGCAAATTTTTCTTTTCTTCCTTCCTTCCTTCATTTCTTTTTTCCTTCCTCTTTTTATTCCTTCCTTCCTTCCTTCCTTCCTTCCTTCCTTCCTTCCTTCCTTCCTCTTTCTCTTTTTCCCTCCTTTCCTTTCCTCAAAGACTTTTTTTTTTTTTTTACCTTGTTTGAAGAACATGTTTCATCATTTGGTATTTCAGATAGGTCACGAACAGATTCCTTGTTATTTCCACGCCAAATTGCAAAAGCCTCAATAGTTATGTTATTTAGATTCAAACATATATGATCCACCATTTCAACCCACATGTAACCTTCTTACCAGCATAGTTAGTAAACTTTGTATCCCCATACTAGGGGAGGTATTCAACTCAATTTTCTGGGAGGCAAAGAAAAGTGAAAAAGACAGATTCCTGAACATTTAAACCATACTGCTTAAAATGCTGGTCCTATTCTGCCCTTCCTTTCTTTTCCTCTTCTCAAGGACTTCATTCCATCTCTCTAATGGATCAGTTTCCCTTTCCAGGAATAGTCCATAGTCCTTAGTATGTCCCCTGTGGAAGAAGACAAAAATTGTCTTCAACAATTGTATTTCTGACCTAGAAAGACCCACATACTGGAATTTCTTCCGTTTCCATTTCAACAGTGTCTTCAGTCCCCAAGTGCACATTCATTCTCTATCTATTCCTTTCAGGAAAATAGCACTGATGGGCAAACCCAGTCTGCAGTCCTCTATTCTCACTCGACCTCAGCACGTTCACACATACTTTGGCCACACTACCTACAAAAAATTCACTGTGAGCTAAATTGTGTTTTTGTTTTATTTTTATTTTTCCTTAATAATTAGAGCTTCCTATAGTCAGAAGTCTTTATTTTTAATTCACTACTACAGAAAGATATTTTATAAAATTATTGTATTGACTATATTGAATCTAGAGATCTGTAACTGATGCAGTGTCACAAACTTAATGAGCAATTAGAGATAAGTTCATTTTAGTAATTGTTGAGAGGAATAAATACAGGTTTTCTTCATTTTCTCAATTGTAAGTACCTTACATATTTCATTGACCCTAAACCTTTACTTATTATTTCCTATTTCCTTGTTTCTCTCGATTTGCTTTGTTTTCTTTTTCTAGTTTTATTCTATTTTCAAATATATCCATTTAAGGCTGTAGATTTCTCCCACTGCCCCGTTATAGCTACAACCAACATCTGTACCATATCACACTTTTGTTATTATTTGGTTCAAAATATTTCCTACTTTCTAATGATGCTTCTGTATAAATTAAGTACTGTATTTAGTACTTACTATTTAGTACTGTATTTAGAAGTACATGGGTAATGTCTAAACATATGAAATTTTATAGTTGTCTTTTTTAAACAATTGATTTGTAATTGAATTTATCCCTTGTCACAGAACATGAAAGAGGCTGATATTCATAATCTAATTTTGAAAAAGTGCTTCACTGGTACATTTGGTACCACCTTTGCATAATCTCAAGTCAGCAGCTATAACTTTTTTTTTTCTTCCTGTGTTTACTTCTAGCGTCACCCCCTCACTGCCTCCAAATTGCTGCTTTTAATTTTCTGTGTGCTGGGAAATCAAATAGGCAAGCATTTTTTTTTTTAATGGTGTCTAAAATAAGAGTGTGTAAGACCTGAGGGACTTTTCTACGAAGAAAGTGCTTGGCTTTTAGTTCACAATTTATGTCACATTTATGTCTCTTGAGGCCACTAAGAGACATGTGTTTGTTGACTTTCAGGTTCATGACTCTGTGATCTGATTAGTTGAGTTTATCAAATTTATAATGAGTGCCCACTAAATGGCAAGCACTGGACCTGAGCTGAATTTACAAATGTGAATACAACAGTATTCACTGTCTAGGCTCTTAAGAGTTCAGGAGGGTATAAAGCCACACACACATACAGAAAACATCAATATACTACAATTGCTGTGAACAGGCTTATGGATGGAACTAGGCATCTAATGCATCCCAGAATGTGAATGGGGATTGAACTGGGACAGAGGAGATAAGAAAAGGATGTGGCAGAGATGACACTTGAAAAACATTCCGAACAGAAAAGACACCCTAGAAGTCTAGAGAAAAGCAAACAAACAAACAGCACAGTGCCTGTGGAGTACTACAAGCCACACACTATCGGAATGTAAAGTATGTATCAGGACAATAAAAAAGGCAGTGATCACAGTTTTGCTTGATCTCTAGTCAAAATGCTATATCTACAGAGAAGGGATAAGAAAGCTGTCAGTAGATATTATTATATGATTTAAATCATTTGTAAACAAAACAAAACACACAGAGCTAAACTTTTTTTTTTTTTTTTTTTTTGGGTCTACCCCTAAAGTTCAAGCATTAAGTAAGTTCTGGATCCACTAACTTGGTGGAGCTGTCCAGATGTCCTTATTACAATTTTCATTTTCATGGTCCTTAACAAGTTTAGAAAATCTTATGAATTTGGGAGTCTATAGCTTTGTGGTCAAAAGTTTGAAATTTACATTTTATGGTACAGTAAACTCACAGGATGTTACAGAGATTTCTCTGTAGGTAACCCATCTCAGATAATTCATTTTTCCTAGGTTGATACTTCATGTCTCCCAGCAACCACTGATATTTTATCCTGGCATTTTGGAGGTAATCTAAGTACCAGCATGGCCTATTTCCAACCAACGGGCAATCCTCCTACTAGTGCTTCTCAAACTTTAACACGCATAGTAAATGATTACCTTGTGAAAATACACAATCCTGTACTACATTTCAGGAATTCTGATTCCACAGACCTGAAATGAAGTCAGGTAATCTAGATGCCTAACAAGCTCTCAAGTGATGTTGATGAATTTGGTACATGGTCCACTTTACATAACACTGCCTCATATCCTAATTTCAATAAGAAAGCTCACATGTCTTGTAAAATCATATTAGTTGTGTTTCCTATGTCTATTTTAAGTCTGAAATAGCCTGTACCAGTGGTTTTTGTAACTACTACCAAGTTTCCTCCTGGCTCTATGTGGTTAGCTTAGTACCTAAAAACGATTTAGTAAATATAGGGTACTGAATCATAGGAAAACAATCCAAGAACCACACACTCAAAATTCTACCTTGAACCTGACTCTTCCTCTCTTGACTTGAGGCTTCCCCCACCAATTATGTTAATTGAAAGAAATAAAATTCCAAAATAAAACAAAATGTACTAAATTAAAGCTTTACTGAAGTCTTTCCAAACAGCAAAAGTGAAAGCTTGTTTATAGCATACAGAATAAAGACTTAAAATCTGCTTTCTTCATCTTTAAATTAATATAGATGAAAACCTGCATCAACAACCAACATTTTTCTCTTCTCTCTAATATACCCAAGTTCCTCATTAAATATGCAAAGTCTCTTTTCTCACCATGCCTTTTTCTTCCTGACCCTAATTTATGATGTTTCCTCCTCTCTCTTTCTTCTCCTTTCCTATTATGTTTTTATGAGCCACATACTTTTGAGCTAGACTAACTGTGTTTAAAGTCTGGCATAGGAAGCTACCACACAATGAATGTGGGCAAGTTTCTCCAACTCCCTGTGCCTCAGTTTCCTCATGTGTAAAATGTGATTCTAATAATACCTTCCCACAGGGTTAGTGTAGAATTAAATCAATTAATCTTTGTAAAATGCTTATAAGAGAGCCTTGTATTCGAAGTGCTTTGTAAGTATCCATTATTATAAGGTCTACCTATCATAGTTTCTGTGTTAGGCATATTTATGATTTTCAAAGAGTTAAACACAAACTTACATAGCTCCTACTGATATAAACTAAGAGGTGGCTCCAAAGATAATTTTTAAAAAATATCAAATTTCCTAAATACAGTGATGATGAGTGATTTAAGATAAATTATTACAACACCACAATTCTTTCTTCTCAATTATTTCCTAAGATAGTGCCCAAGGACCTGAACGATTACCCTCATCGGTGATGCCATAATGAGTGAAGAATGTCTGATGACTCACATAATGCTTTCTTCTTCACCCAGAATCTCTTCTCCCATGAGGAAGAAGCCAATACGAAGGCTCAACTCAGATATCCCATCACAAGAACCTCCAGGCCCAACCTGTACACAATTAAACCCTTGTACGTACTTTTTCTAATAAGATATCTTCTCAGAATTGTCTGTGTGGCATTCTCCCTAGCTGCAGAGAGGCTACAAAACTCACTTTGCTTTTTTCCTAAACAGATTTCTTTACTTCAGATGGGTACTTTCTCTTTTTTTTTTTTTTTTTTTTTTTTTTTTAATTTATTTTTGGGACAGAGAGAGACAGAGCATGAACGGGGGAGGGGCAGAGAGAGAGGGAGACACAGAATCGGAAGCAGGCTCCAGGCTCCGAGCCATCAGCCCAGAGCCTGACGCGGGGCTCGAACTCACGGGCCGCGAGATCGTGACCTGGCTGAAGTCGGACGCTTAACCGACTGCGCCACCCAGGCGCCCCCAGATGGGTACTTTCTATACTGGCCACAATTAAGCAATTATAGCCCATATTTCTACAATTAAGTTTATACTTTGTTTATGGGAAAATTTCAGAAGCTGCTTGAAGACATTTATAAAAGAAGTTTTAAGAAAAGGTAAGGTTGTAGGTGAGGTGTTCCTGGCGTGGATGAAATGTGATCAGAAAATCTTAGTTAAGGCTGGCTTTTGATAATGAGGAGAGATAGGCAGTGTACTTTAATGAGGAGCAAATGCAGTATTTTCAATAACACACATAGATCTATAGGTTCTTTCTAAAATATACCATAAAACAGAAATTTCAAAAATGTTGGGTGTAGTTTTGAAGACTGAGGTTCTGTAACTCAAGCTTCTAATCAACACTGCTAGACAGGGAGGAATAAAAAGTTCTCTCTATGGCTATAGTATGTGGTGTCAAGTTTCCCCCTGAGAGAACTTTTACCCCACACATATAAAAACTTTGAAAGCAAAAGCATATATTGGACGTATTTGTAAACACCTCTATTGTTTTATTATGAAGAATTTTGTGCTGGCTCAACTAAAATCAGTAAATTGGTTACTTGAGACTGTAGGATTATAAGTGTTTTGTTTTGTCTTTTCCTGTTGGAAAATGCTGAAGGGAATGTATTTTACCATTTTGGTGAAGAGAAGAAAAATACTGAATGACTCGAATTTAACTTTCTCTGCAGGTTGGTTTTCAATCACTGCTTTTAAATTAAAATTATAAATATTCATCAAACAAATGTTCTTTAAAAATCCTATTGTGACATTTATACTGATTTAAATGTACTCTTTTGAGAAATACATAAGGATATGCCATAAGAAGTTGGTGAATGAATTGTTCCTATTGCCATTAATTTTTTTCCAAAATAAATTTCACACAAACAATAAAAAAAATATTTAAGTGGCTAGGATTTCTTTTAGAGAATTTACCTCTAATCAGAAATATCTTTCTAAGATGTCCAAAATTCAGCTTGGTTTTTTCCATCTAAATTTCATACATTAAAGGATACTTATGTAATTGTCAATATTGCATTTATTACATCAAAGTAGATTTCCATAGGATTAACCTTTCATTTTAAAACTTACTGCTTAAATAGAATTGATTTTCTTTCTTTCTTTCTTTCTTTCTTTCTTTCTTTCTTTCTTTCTTTCTTTTCATAATGGTAAAGGGATCTTACGATTACTGTTTTTTAATGTTTTTTTTTAATTTTATTTTTGAGAGAAAGTGAGACAGAGCATGAGCGGGGGAGGGGCAGGGAGAGAGAGGGAGACACAGAATCCAAAGCAGGCTCCAGGCTCCGAGGTGTCAGCACAGAGCCTGATGCAGGGCTCGAACTCAAGATCATAACCTGAGCTGAAGTAGGACGTTTAACCTGACTTGAGCCACCCAAGCGTACCTTATGATTACTGTTTTTATGTAAACAGCCCCTACTTACACAAGAAACAAAATAAAACTTTTGTGCTTTTCCTAAAAAAATTATGCATCCATGATATAAATGAAAAGTAAAGAAATAATAAAATGCTGAAAGCTACATTGTACTCTATAGGCTGTAAAGAATTATGTCATTTCTAGTAGCTGATGTCACAGAATATTTATTAGGACTGACTATAGACTAATGGGAAAAAAAGATAAATATGTGAAAACTAGTATGCAATCATTTTACGCATATTACCAGTGGCCCAGGAAATATTTTAAATTATATGTTAATAATTATGTTCATCTGTATGACAAAATTAAAAAAAAATACACTATTTGACCTAATAACTCCATTTATAAAAATAAATTTAAAGATAGAGTTTTAATTTAAAATGTGGATGGGGAGCCTGAGTGGCTCAGTTGGTTGAGCATCCAACTAGGGCCCAGATCGAGATCTTGTGGTTCGTGGGTTCAAGCCCCATATCAGGCTCTCTGCTGTCAGTGCAAAGCCCACATCAGATTTTCTGTCCCTCTCTCTCTGCCCCTCCCCTGCTTGCACTCTCTCAAAAATAAATAAACATTAAAAAAAGATAATAAAAATGTGGATATTAATTTAGGCAAGGAATTAATCACTTTATAACAGTATTATTTTAATACTAAACAGATAAGAAATAACCTAAAAAGTAAAAGCATAAAATTGTTAATACTACATTTATTCTTTTAACATTTTACATATATTATAGTAATACTTAGAAAATATTCAACGGCATGGGAAAGCTTTTAGTGCATAAGACTATGAGAATCACAAATATAAGACAAAACTAATGCTGAATATGTTACAGTTTGTGTGTGAGTAGGGTTATAACACATCTTAAACAAATTCTGAAAAGCAACATACATTCATAGTGTTGAACTTTTGGTAATGTTATTTGGAGTGATTTGTTTTCTTCTTTTCTATGTAATTTCCATATGAGTAATTTATATTTGACATAAACTAATTGCCTATTCAGCTAAAAATAGTGTTTTAGAATATACATCTACTTTTATTAAAAAAGATTTTTATACAATATTACCTACAAATACTTTTATTAACGTGTTCATTTCCTACTGATAAACTACAGACCTTGAACCAGCTAAAAGAAAAACAAAGTGAAGTGAAACTGAGGAAAAGAAGTAGTACTTAAAAACTGACTGTATCTACGCCTTCTGAAAATATTATAAAATTCAAATTATTCCTAAGTCTGATTATGCCTCTCCTCCATGTGTGGAAACTTGTGAAAAAAAGAAATGATGAAAGCCACTCACTGCTTCTGTGCTGCAAAAGGATGAGCCAGAGAAGTGTTCTTTCTTTAGCAGATCTCATTAACATTCAAATGTTGGGAAATAAAGAATTAAAGGGCTTTGAAGGTCAAGTTGAAAGAAAAAAAGAACTGGGAATAAAACAGGGAAAGAGATGGTACTCTTTGTACTGAATGCGGAAATATGCAGCCTTAGTACACACTTTGTAGTCATCCTATAACCACAAGAGGGACCAGCCATAAAATAAAACTTTAACTGTGACGGGCATATCAGAACATGGTAAGATTCTGGTTTCTCTGCAGCTAAACTGCTGGAGGACTCTGTCTCTGGAAGTCTTTTTATGGAATATTATACATTTCCTATTTGTTTAAGCCAACAGAGTTGATACTGTAACTTGTGGTCAAAGGCATCCTGGCTGATATATTATTTTCAGGTAGCCTCAGATGACAACTGGGTGTTAAAGGAAGATAGAGGTATAGAGATAACACAGTTGCACCTCCAAGGGGACTAGAACCAGAAACAAAATCTATTAAAAAATAGCACCAGAGCCTCAGTCCCCCTCTCTCTCACCCTTTCTCTATCTTACCCTCCCCATGTCTGTCTTTCTCCCTCTTTGGATGTTTTCCAACATTACATTACTTCACCTCTGATTTGAATACACAACAAAGCCTGATAGAAAGCCTGGTTTTAAACTTCAAATTCCCCCCCAAAAAACACATTTTCTGAATCACGTTTGCCTCTTACAAAAGAAAATTTTTCTTACTATTTTATATGGAGGGAAGAAAATGACTAGAGACAATGTTAAAATCTGTTTTTCTAATCTGCACATCCAACTGATAAATTGTCTTCAACTTTTGATAGTGGCAATTATACTTACATATTTATTGAAAATTTCTATACTAGATGCTTCTTTGTTGAAATTCAATTGACATTACTTTTGAGTGAAAATAACATCTAATTATCTTCTCTACAATAAAGATGGACTTGATATTATGAAAGTATTTTTTATCAAATTTAGGAAACACAATTAGGAATTTACTACCTGAAGACTTGGTTCAAATAAGGAGAGAGGTAGTTGGTGCTTATTTTAGTTACTAATGTTGCATAAACATCTACCCACATTTTTAAGCATAAAACAGTCATTTCATTGTGCTTGAGGCTCTGAGACTTAGACATTCCAGAACACAGCAGTGATGACTTACTCACTGATAAGTTTGGGCCTCTTGGGAAAACACTAAGCCTGGTTGGACTTAACAGACAAGGGCTGGCATCATCTGAAAACATCTTAATTCACATGTCTGGCAATTGATGACTGCAGGAAGTAGAACCTCTACTGGACTATCAGCTTAAATGAGTCCTCTCCATGTGATTTCTTCATGTAGGCTAGTTTGGGCTTCCTTACAAGATGGCCACAGCTGAATTCCAAAAGCAAGTGTCTCAAAGGGGCAAGAAAAATCTATGCTATTTTGATGACCTAGTCTCAGAAATTACTTCAATTATACTGGAGGCAGTTGTGATACTCCATGTGGTCCAAGGAAAAGAACAGTTGGGAGGTATGCCAAAGTTACATTGTTAGAAGAGCATGTGGGATAAGAGATGTTATTCTGGTCATCCTTGAAAAATGCACTATGCCATAGGGCTTACATGTAATCATTTTTAATGACACAGAGTTGAGCGCTGTAAAAATCACAGGGCTCTATTAGTAGAAGCAAGATGGACATAGGTGTGCCTCGGTGACTCAGTTGGTTAAGCTTCTGACCACAGCTCAGGTCATGATCTCGGGGTCCATGAGTTCCAGCCCCACATCGGGCTCTGTGATGACACCTCAGAGCCCAGAGTCTGCTTCGGATTCTGTCTCCCTCTCTCTCTGCCCCTCCCCCCCTCTGGCTCTGTATCCCTTGCTCTCTCTCTCAAAAATAAAAATAAACATAAAAAAAAAAATTAAAGTGGGCACAGCAATCTGCCTGAAGTATGAACAACATACGATTGGATTTCATAGATGTGGAGCTCTGAGTCAACACAATGTAGTCTGCTGAATATCAGCATGATTATAGGAGTAGTCAATAAGCTTCCAGTAACAAGTATATAATTTGGAAGGTTTGTACATACTGCCTTTTAGTTTCAATTAAAAGGACATTTCACAAAACCATATATCATAAATATGCACCTATCAGGGCAGTAACATTTTTCAGATTGTACTGGTCTTGAGCTACTCTGTTTTCCCACCCTTTCTTCAATAGTCCCGCAAGCAGCTAAGCATGTAACTGTGATAATGATCTGTTTACATAAAAGCTTTCTATAATTGCTATGAAATTTGCCATTTGTTCTACCACCTCAGGGGAAAAAAAAACTTTTTCTTAATATTTGTACTTTGTCTTCTATTTAATTTTATAATAAACTTCTTTCCTTAGAACCAGATGAAAAATTTCTATTGTTTCGCATGTTCCTGTCTCTGTGGAGATACACCATGCACTTACAGGAAACTTAGAGGTTTTTAACAGTTGGAAGGCCAACACTCAATATTTGTCCTGAAGTTGCCATGGCTACTAATGCAGATAAAATTTGCTGAACAAGTTCAAGTTAGAGATAGCCCGTAAAGCACAAGGGGTCTCATTAATGGTTTCAACGATTAACCACAGTGAAAATTAGTGAGTGAATGTGCTGTCTTGATTTCCTATTCTGTTGATCTTGCTCATGATAAAGTGAGACTATGTAGGGAAAAAAAATGTACATATATATAATTTGATAAGTGTCATTCTTATTGTTGACGAGATGACAAAGAGAAAATTAATCTTACTCCATTATCACTTAAAATCATTTAAAATCACTAAAAATCACATTTAAATCACATTTAAAATCATTAAAATCACTTAAAATCACTTAAAAACATCTGGTAATGTTCTTTACCTAAAGCCAGAAGCCCATAAGCCTCTGCTATTTGTTAAATATTTGTATTATATTTTTAACTGCATTAAAATATTAGTAGAAAAATATACTTAAAAGAGATATTATATATAAGTATATGTGTGTGTGTTTATCAAATATTGGCTTATTTAGGATGAAAGATTTCTCTTCTCAGGATTGGCCTATCTTGGCTTTGTTTTTGTCATGAAAAAAGTTATACTTGTCCATATTTCAAGTGCTAAATTGTGAGAGTCTGAATTTTTTAAAGAGGAAATACAGTCATATAAGCAAACTCATTTTCAATCTTATTCAAAGGCTTTTGCTACATAAGTAATAATAATTTTACTGTAGAATTATTTTATTCGGTTAGGATGGATGCACTCAGTTGTTAAAACAGAATATCCAAATGCTTGCAGCTTGAAAACAATCTAGAAGAGATTAAGAAATTTAGATCTAGATTCTGAGCACTAATTCATTTGATATGGAAGAATTCATGGGTAGAAGACTTCCCATTTTCCATTCTTTCTCATTCAGTATAATTGTAGGATGGAACATGTGATATAGTCCTTGAAGGCCAGAGGTTTGCCCTTCTTTATCATATCCTCCTTCCTCCTGGCTGAAATGCTGGCATGATGGCTGGACTATGAGACACATGTTACAAAGTAAGAAAGTCAGAGCAACAAGGAATGTAGAAGAAACCAGGTCCCAAATGAAGGTCTGATCAGCCAAATCAGTCCTGGACTGATTATTTCTGGACTTGATGTATATAAAGGAGGAATAAACTTCTATCATGTTAACACATCTATTAATTTTATATTCTGTCACTCAGAGTTACTTAATCTTAACATGTACAAATGAAACATCTTCTCCTAGACCATTGTATGTCTTTTAGCTAAGTTAATTGTATTTTGTTTTACAATGCTTTAAACATTTTGATAGAGAAAATTATTCAAATGTAACTTACTTTCCTAATACACATTAATATACATAATATATAATATTGTATAATATTTTCTAATATTGCTGTTTTTGAGGCTTTAGTCAAACTACAAAATTATATATAATATAGAGTTATAATTATAAAATATAGGATAAAATATATATTTATTGAATAAAATAGATTATTGAAAGGCTTATATACTATTTGGTAGTTTTTTCAATGACTTATTTAATTACTAAAAATAGTGGTTCATAGCAAATTGTAAGTAAGATATATAAGTAATTCAAAGTGACAATAAATAAAAAGTGACAATAATGCCATCCATCAAGTTCCAGATTTTGAGAAGCTTGTGAGAATATAGTTGAATACTGATGGAAAAAAAAAATGGTTAGTGTACCCATGTTTGGAAGGGCATATAACTTTGGTGGATATGTAAATGATTCAACCATTTAGAAATATCACAAACCTTGTGACTATCATCATTATATTTTTTAATGTTTTTAGACAAAGACTTTATTAGCATACCCAATGTTTCTGTAGGCAAATGGAAACCTCCTCAATTAAGCTAGTAGTGATGTGAAATCATTTTTGGAAGTTATTCAATATATACACAGATAATTTATGTTATGTCCTAACTTAGGCTTTAAAAACATTCATATTTAAATTCATTGTATTGGCTATATTTTCTCTGTTAAAACTCAGTGGGTTGAAAATATTTAACTGTTCAGGGTATTTGAACATGATTTACAGTATTCAAGATATTGAACTAATAAATCTCAAGGTTGATAATGTTTTTTGGCTTTTGAGTAGCACTTTAAGAATTGGACTATAACTGTTAACAATAGTCTAGGCACTGATTATTAACTAATAGTATAGAGAATGTAAGTTTGACAAATTTTAAACAATATAACCCCCTTGCTAATGAGTTATGGTATTGGGATTCTATCTCATTTTTGGTAATTGTTCCACATTTTCATTTTGGGGAATTTATATGAAAAAATATTGGGTGCTTGAACAACTAATTCCTAACCAAATGTAAGAGTATAATCAAAATCCTCACCCAGTTACATCCTCATAAAAATGCTAAAGATACAATAAAAAAAAAAACAGCCTATATAATTAGCACTAGTACCTTTTTTGAAGGCTTTACATGAATTCCTTTGTTTTATAAGTCTAAAACCAACTAGTGATGTAACAGATATGCTCAAATGGGAAGGCACATTTAGAAGACATTTAACAATAAATGATTTCAATGGTATTCTGTGATTCAGATAACAAATAGGGTAAAATGGAAATATATGTTTAATGCAAAATAAATGAGATATTATGTTTTGCTTCTTTACTTTCATACATTCATATGCTATTGTACTTTAATGTATTGTAGAATACACAACAAAATATAGTTAGTAATACCTGGGCCTATATATGCCAATTAAAATGAGCATTTTATGAAATTATTATTATACATAAACAAATATACAAATAAAAATAAGGCACTCTTATCAAGGTTCAGATTTCATTGCTTACTCTTGTTTCAAATTTTGATCATTCTCAAAAAAAAAAAAAAAAAAAATCACGGTATATGTTCTCATGGAGATCAGGTTTGTGTAAGAAGATCATTTGCCCAGAGTGAAAAAGGTATTTTGGGGGGTACCTGAGTGGCTCAGTTGGTTAAGCATCCTACTTCAGTTCAGGTCATGATCTCGCAGTCTGTGAGCTCACCTGTGAGTTAGAGCTCCTTGTCAGGGTCTGTGCTGAAAGGTCAGAGCCTGGAGCCTTCTTTGGATTCCATGTCTCCCACTCTCTCTCTGCCCCTCCCCCTATGCACTCTCTTTCTTTCTCTCTCTCTCTCAAAAATAAACATTAAAAAAAATTTTAAGGTATCTTTGTATTAATGAAGACGATATCAAAGCTATATTGAGCTTTGATGTTTCCTACAAAACAACAAATATTACAAGAAGGGAAAGTGGATACTTTGGTAGAAAAGTGAAAGAAATAATCAAGTGTACAGTAAGCACAATTTAATTGTAGATGTTAGAACATTAAAGCAAAACTGTGAGATCATGACTAGAGTTTTCATTTCTAGTTTGAAAATTGAACAATAAGAATGCCTCCAGTTGACAGTTTTGGCAAATACTTTTTAATCTGTATTGAATGATTGAAATGGTCACGATTTATTTATGTTTGTGAATCTGTCAATTAAAATGAATAAGGATAAAACTTTTTGTATTGTCAATATTTTGCCTTCTTTTTGGTCTGCTGTTGAAAACCATCATCATTGTAATAAAATAACAACTTTATGCCCACTCAAAATGTGAAAGTTTAAATTTGTCTATTTTAATTTTTATTTTTTTTACTAGAATGACAGTGTAAAGTAATAACTTCCTTTCAGTTGATAGTTACCCTACTTGTTGGCACTCTCATATCACAGTATAAAAATGTGACCAAAGCAAGCTTTACAAATTAACAAAACCTAAATAAATCATAGACTTAGGAAGTTAGACATTTTTTTAACCATAAACTTTTTTTTTTTTTAATTTACATTGCATAGATCAAACTAAGATGTAGCAGGTCAACATTGCTTATGAGAGAGGTTGGGATTATGGTAGATATTAATGTGTCTACGTTCTTTTAAATGAAACATATTATATAGCATTGTGGAAACATATCACTAAATTATTCATATACTTTGTATATATCTCAAAATATATATTTTAATGAAAATTCAGTGAATTTAATTTTTTAACTAATCTTGGATGTCCTCATTTTGAAAGTCTAGGTGGCTAAAAAAAGCAAGGCTGTGTTTTTCTGGTTTTGGAACATGTATTATTATCAGTATACTTAAAACTTAACAACTAAAATAAAAATAATAAAAATACACAGAAAAAAGAACTGAGATAACTGAATTAATGAGATTAATAGGCAATAATGAAGAATGAAAAACATCCAGAATTTAAAGGCATAGGGTAATAAATTAAAGGTCATTGTAAAAGGCAAATTGGAAGTCCTAAAAGATCTTTGTATTTCTTTTTAGTGATTTTTTATAGTATAAAAGAATATATATTAATTAAAATACATTAAATGAAATGTAACATTTGAAAATAAACAGATGGATATATTTCCGAAAGAGTAAAAATGTTGATTAACATAATTAATTGTTAATGCATATTTTTATATAGCTCAGAATACAGAGTATATGTATCTTGGTATTTTGTATTTTCACCAACATTTTCCATGTTATTGATTTTTAAGTAATCATAATTCTTAATGGTTTCATTACTAAGTGGATATATAGTAGTATACTTAACCTCTTTATAAATGCAGATATTTAGAAGATTTTTACCCACATTCTTCAGTATTATAAATATTAGTGTAAGGGGAAATTGTATGTTGTTTAAATGTATATTATTTTATTAAAGAGTTCTTGCATTTTACAAAATATTTCTATTTTTCCTTCATTGTTTTGGCTGTTCTTCCATAGTGTATTATTATTTTTAATATTTTATCTTAATACATTGGCTTCCATTTCATCTGTATTTTTGTTGTTATTACTATATGTTCTGTGATGAAATTCTAAGTCATCCTAAGGTAGTACTGACCTTAATTAGTATAATGACATTTTTATTATGTAACAATAATGGAAATACACTTTTCGTTTATTTTTCTATTTTTTTCTAGAGAATAATCTATTATATTTGGTAAATTGCATACCCAAAATCTTCTGTAATTGGGATTAAAATCTCTTTAAATATATAATTAAATTTAACAAAACTTGACACCTTTTCAATAATCTAAGGCATCAAAGGCACTAATACAAGATAATATACAGAACAATAAAAGAAACACAAATAATTAAGATAAAAATTTCTGGATTACTTAATGCAAGACCTAAAGATTCAAATCTTCTGTGATAAATTAGGTTATACTGTGGAAATTCTACACAAAAATTAAAAATTCCATGAAAACCATAAAGAAGTTATTTTATAGCATTCTAGTCTTACTCGTTCTTATTTGTTACGGATACACAATTTTAGGATCAACTAGTAATCTGGATAGTTTTCTTCTCTCAGTGGGATGCTTTTAAATGTAGCTTAATGTTATTATTAATACTATTGCATGGATCACTTATATCACAATTATGTTTAATAAATTCATGGCACTTCTGGTCAACACTATAAATGGGAGAATAATGAATAAATAAGAATTGGATGAGAATAAATAAAGGTGTTGCTATTTAGGGATTATATAATCTATATATAAAATCTCAATATAATCAAAATACAAACTATTAAAACAAGGGACTTTCAGGAGGACCTGGGTGGCTCAGTCGGTTAGGCATCTGACTCTTAATTTCGTCTCAGGTTAAGATCTCATGGTTCATGAGACTGAGCCCTGCGTGGGCTCTGTGCTAATAACATGAAGCATGCTTGGGATTCTCTCCCTTCCTCTCTCTCTACCTCTTCTCCCACCTGTCTCTCTAAATAAATAAACATTTTAAAAAATTAAAAAAATAAAATTAGAAACTTTCACACATTTGCCAAATTTAAAATCAGGCCCATAATATAAAAGTATTTCTCAACACCAACAATAACTACAAAACTTACTAAACAAAAGATACCATTCACAAGAGTCCATGTTATAAAGTATCACAGAATTAATGTAACTGAGAATTTATAATATCTCTAAGGGCAAAGCTTTAAAGTTCTAAAAATTATGTTATGTGTTCTAAATTTTCCCATTTTATTACATCTTCAAATTGGGAATGTGTTATAACCAATGAGGTATGAAGACCTTATGTCATAATTAACAGTATTTTTTTTTTCTTAATTGCCTACAAAATAATAGTGTATCTTCCAAGCAATATCATCTTAGATTCAGTGATTCATGGTAAAAGATACAAAACATTCTCTGAATTAGTGGACACAGATTAAAATTTTTTCAATGAGATTAATATTATAAAGATGTCTACTTTCCCTAAATTAAGTTACAGAGTTGATACAATTCTAATTCGAATCCAATGACGTTTTCAAAAAGTTGAAAACTTTAATTAAAATTCACATGAAAAAATGAAAGATTACAAAAACTAGTCATTCTTATTTTTTAAAAAAGTGAGGAACTTGTCCTACCAAATACTAGAATATGCAGGTACTCCTCACTTTTCACAGTGGTGTGAGTACACACACACACACACACACACACACCTATGCACGCACGCACGCACACACACACAAATAATCAGAGACCATAATCATAAAAAAAAGTCTAAATAATCAATGGGATAAGTTACTATTGTTCCAAGATTTTTTTTCCTCACAATATTAAATTATACTGTTGGTTATAAATATACAGAGGAATAAAAATAATACAATTAGTATTCATTGTACTGTAATATAAAGCATTAGATACACTGAGAGGTAAAGTGTTCTGTGTATTTGTGAAAAAAAACCACATCAAAAATAGATTGAATGTTGTTTGCCTCCCCCTTCTATCATATAATTCATGATATGGAGTGAACATCTTCTATGCTTTTCTATGCTAAGATTGTTATACTTCTTTTTAGGTTTGGATCAGCTTCCAATATTTTATCCTTTGCACTTCCAAACCCTTGAAATGCCTATGTGAGTTTCTTTCATGTGAACATTTTGGCTGGCAACATTTCCTCTGGAATATCTTCATCCTATTCATCAAAAAAACTTTTCTCATTTATGCTGATAATTTCATGTTTACTAAGTCCCTCTGATTGTACAACTACAGTCTCTCCAACAGCAACGGCATCCATATTCTCATGGACAATTATTTCTTCTATAGTTCCATTGACATTTGGTTCATTTCCAGGACTATAACTTTTCATTTCTCAGCTGCATTTTCATTTTTGTGGGATAATTGCTTTTCATTATCCATTTTTTATAAAATGTCATATACCAGTGAGACACTAAGAGACAACACGAATTAGTTGCATTACTGTGCTGTGTGTGACCTGAAAAACAGGTGTATCGTGACCAATCACCAACAGATTTTGAAGAAGCACGATGACGGGTCTCTGATCATGACGTGCAACTTTTATGTACATAGTGTTAAGTGAAATGAAAAGCTAACAGTGAAATCTGTACATCATACAACTACTCACAAGCAATTTACCCAGGTAACTAAATTTTGAATTGTGTGATAGGAGGACTGGTGTTATTTAATTTACGTGGTCCCTGAAATTGATGCAGATCAGAACCATGCAAATCAGAACCAAAGGCTTGGCTATACTTCAAAGGCAAAGTAATACAATGGCATGTTATTGTCACAACAGACCAACAGAGAAATATAGAAATAATAGAGAGCTTAAGGTCAGCCGCAGGCAAAACCAATCAACAGGGCAAGAAGCATTTTTTTTTTTTTTTTGTAGATGAGGTTAGACAACTAGATCTCTTCATGGAGAAATGTACAACTGGATACATCCTAATACCAAAAAAAAAAAAAAAATGGAAACTAAAAAGACTAAATTTTTAAGTACTGTTTTGAAACAAAATTATAAGCTTAACATAGAAACATATAAAAATATTTTTTGAATGTGAAGTGAAAGGACTTTTTCAAATCCATTTTTTTTGTTTTCCCTCATCTTTTTCATTTATGACTATGTGAAATGTTAATATGATTTTGAAATCAGATCTATACAAAAAATATTCTCAGAGAACGTCCTTCTGTGCATCCCTTCCACTCTAGTCATCACTCCTTTCCTGCCCACTATTTTGTTCTGCATGGACATTAAAGAAAGTTAAAGGATATCGTAGCATTGAGAGTATATGTGATTGGAATTCTAAAGCATTTTTAGATATAAATTTAAAAAGTCAGCAAACTAGTAGAAAAATTGGTATTTACCTGAAAAAATGTGAACATCCAATAACAATATAAAAAGGGGCTCATAATCCCCATGATGTTTAGAAAAATCATGTTTCATCCAGATTGTTAAAAGTTTTAAGTGTAGGGCTTCTGGCTGGCTCAGTCAGTAGAGCATGCAACTCTTAATCTCAGGGTTGTAAATTCAAGCCCCATGTTGGGCAAAGAGATTACTTAAAAAATAACACCTCTAAAAAATATATAACAAATAAAAATTTGAAGAGAAATGTTGATTTTTTTGTGAATATGCAGTCTGATGAAAATGCACACACAGTGTTTTGTTGTTGTTGTGGAAACTTATACAATCACTTTAGAAAACATCATCCATTTCCTATCATCTACTCCATCTAAAAATGTGCGCCACCTATTAAACATAAATTCCATTCTTGTTAAAAATGCTAAGCACAAAATTCAGAATAATGGTTACTTCTGAAGCTGGAGATAAGGAAGGATGTAAATGACACTTTGAATTTAAGAGAAATGATTCGTTTCACAAACTGGTTAGTAGATATGCTGTTCATCCTATCACTAACTGTGTAAGGCAGAATGATTCACCAAAGATGCCCACCCCCTAATCCCTGGAACCTGTCAATATGTTAGGTTTCTTAATAAAAAGGGGTTTTCAGTTAATACTGAAGTTAAGGGCTTCAAAACAGGGAGATTATCCTGGATTATGTCAATGCGACAAATCTAATCACAGCAGTTCTTAAAAGCAGAGGATTTTTTTCAGCTAGAGTTAAATAGATGTGGCAGGAAGATATTCAAAGTACGAGTAGGACCCCTCCCTCCTATTGCTGGAGAGACTCATGGAAAGCAGGACTCAGGCAGCCTCTAGGAGCAAAGGGAGGGCCTCTGCTGACAGCCTGCAAGGAAATGAAGGCCTCAGTCCTACACCTGCAAGGAGCTAAATCTATCCAGTCAACTTAATGAGGTTGGCATTGGATTCAACCCCAGAGCCCCCAGAAAGGAGCACAGGTCTGCCAATACCATGATTCTGACCTTGTGAAAGTTTAAGCAAAGGACTCATTTGAGCTATGCTGTAATTACACTTTATTTATTTATTTTGAGAGAGGGAGAGACAGAGAAAGAGCACACATGTGTGAGCGCATGGTGGGGGGGGGGGAGGGCAGAGGGAGGGAGAGAGAGAATCCCAAATAGGCTCTGTCATGTCAGCACAGAGCCCAATGTGGGGCTCAATCTCACAAACCTGTGAGATCACGACCTGAGCCAGAATCAAGAGTCAGAACGCTTTAACTAACTGAGCCACTCAGGCACCCATGTAATTACACTTCTGACCTACAGAATTATGAGATAATATATGAGTGTTGATGTAAGCCACAAAATGCACAATAATTAAGCCAGCAATAAAAAACATATGAACTACTATTTTCATGTTTCACATATATTTAAACAATTATTGTAATGCAGTCACTGTGTTATAAACACAATTTACCAAAACCCCAAACTTGTAAAACCTTAATTTTTCTTACATATTTTGTGTCAAGTCAAAAGTTAGAATTCCATCATGGTAACTTCATGGTGTAAAGATCCATCAAAAACAAATTAATGATGACCAATTATAAAAACATGCATAACCTTGCAAAACCTGAAAAAATACATAATTATGAAATATGTTCAGAAGTTTTTAAAAAGCTCTTTTAATTGAAGAGAAAGTTTGTCAAAGAAAGTATGGAGAGTAAACGATTATGAAAATTTATATAGAAACATCCAAGTACCTAAAAATTATTCCATAAAGGTCACTATGCTCTAGAATTTCCTATCTCCATATTTTTAGTCTTTCCCTTTCCTGTTTTTTTTTTTTTTTGATTAATTGTTTCATTAGTAGCTCTTTCAATTATACATAAGACTGCCTAGTTTTGCTCTATAAATTCAAAAGTCAAAACAATTAAATTGAACAAATATATATGTATCTTTTAATGTATGAAAGGAAAAATAAGCTTCTAGCTTATCTTTATTCATAGAATTGCTAGAAGAAGAAATCATGAATTGATTTCTCTGGAGTAGAAAAAAAAAAAGTGAAAGCCAAAATTGGACCATATTCTAAGAGAAGTATAATTAGATAAAGTTAATGTTCCAAGCAGGATCTATATGTTCTATTTCTACTTTCTAATCTTCACAGAGATTCTAAATCTTTACTGACTCCTGGCATAGATTTAATCATCACTCTCCTTGAATATGATTTGAAATGAATTTATTACAGTTGAATAAGGAAAGTCTCCAAGACTAATCAAAGCCTAAGACAAATAGATCACAGTATAGAAATAAACAATAGCCACCATACAGTATGTATAATTAGAATTTTATTTGTAAACTTTTTTCATAGGTCATCAGCATTTGGAGAAATATATTTAAATTAAAATAGGTATTATTATGCCCTTCTGACTTTTTATGTCTTATCGCTGCTAAAAATAGGTAAATATATAGAATGATTGGTTTTTTCCACTAAAAAGGAAAACTAAACTGTTATATGGTCTTTAAACATTTACCCCTGACATACTTCCTAAACTTGCCATTGGATATTCAGATAAGGAAGGCATGAGCATATGTAACTATGAATCTTGTTTGTGGTAGTTTGTGATGAAGACAGAAGTGGTTTCATGGGAGAAGATAGAGATCAGAATATTTTACTCTGGAAAGCTTGAAAGTTAAGTTTATTTTTTCCCCTTGTCCTTAAAGTTGTGACAGTGTTCTATACTTGCATGGAGTTAAGAACACTTCCATGTTTAGGAAAAAAGTATCCTTGCAAAGAATTATTTAAAAGGGAGGAAGCTAAGAAGGAGAGGCCCAATAAGCATTTATTATTTATTCAATATACAGTAAATGCTTTCTAAGAAGCAAGGTACTGCCATTTCTTGGGATGGGTGATCTAGAACAATTTTGTACTGCACCATTTGCAACCTGTGATTTGAGTCACCTGAGGCACACGAGGCAGTGCCTTCTCAGAGCAGCTTAGCAATTCTAGTCTATAGGAAGTTAGCATGTACCCAAGAAGAAAACTTGGAATCAGCTGTGGTTGAGGATTTGTATTCATTGCTGGAGAAGTGTTATTATAAATCCCTGGGAAAAGACAGTTGAATTGGCAATTATGCATGTATGCCTGGGGTAACTGAACCAAATAAAACAATGAAATTTCTCTGAATAAATGTAAAATGGGGGAACCATTTTTTTTAACTTTAAGAGAGCATTATGGGGGTTAAATAGCAATGTTTAAATCTCCAGCCTCTTGTATGCTTCTATACACTTTATTATTTTCCTCACCAGTCCTCTTCTTTGAGGTTTATATATTGCTCCTCTTCCTTCGTGCTACTAGAATAGTATATCAAGAATGTAAATGTGATTACACCATAATCCATCTTAACACTTCAACAATGGCATATAAAAAAATCTTTAAGATGGCCCTGCCCACTCCCTAACTTTTATATTTTGCTTATAAAATACCAAATCGCCTGCGTTTCTAAGCAGACACTATATTTTGCACCAGTGTCTTTCCACTTACACCAGCATCTTTATGTTCCTCATTCTCTGGCATATGTGCATGTGGGTGGAGGTGGGGGGGGGTGTTTCTATCTCAAGTTATCAGTGATCTAGTTATTCTAATCCTTTAAGAGACCACAGCCCTCATGCCTTTAGTCAATGGTCCCTGATATAACAACCTAACACCAATCACTCTTCACTCAAAACAAGAATAACTAGATTATATGTTATTCTTCTGGAGTCCTAATCCAAGCTTCATAGAAAATATTTGAATAGGTTTGGCTCTTCATGGTGGTTATAAAATCTTTGAGGGCAGGGAGGAATTTACCACACAGTAAATGAAGTTAAAGATTCACAGCTCCTCAATGAATAGGTACCTTCAAAGGTCTCTAGCAATGTGGTAACTTTGCTTTTTATAATGTCTTTGTAGAATCTGTAAAATTAATATGGCTCATCTTATTACTCTCCCCCACTCCCCCATCACACTTAGTGTGTAGCATAAGTGTGGATGCTGGTATTATGAGAATACATATATGGTGAGGGGAGTAGGAAGGTACTTGTAATATCATTTACATGAGATATGTTTACATTGTTACAGACCTGTCTACTCACAGTTAACTTATTTCTAGAGTCCTCAGTTTAGAAATTGCTTTCAGGAATCAGGATGGAGTAGTTCCAGATATATTTATTCATGAACTTTATACTTTATTCAATTATCATTTAATTTATTCAACTATCAACTGTCCTTTCATTGGTCAGGAACCATGCTAGGAACCAGGAGTATAATAATGTACAAGAGACATAACCCCACACTGATGTTACCGACTTCATTTCTAACAATATCTTTTGTTCATTCTGCTCCACATTTATGTACCTTTCTTCCTGTTCTCATTCTAGTGGCATTGTGACAACTTCTGGTGTCCTAAGTATAAGTGCGGATTATGTGTTCACTTTTTGAATGTCGTGTATATCAGTAGTGATGGAAGTCTGTAGATGTGAAGAAGAAAAGATCTTTCAAAACACTGAATTTTCTTTACATTATCTCTATAGAAAATATTTCAAGTTATTTTCATAAGAAGAGGTGATCAAGGAGTATTCACCCAAATAATATATAGGGAGTAATATTATAGAGGTGCCAGGGGGTAAATAATAGAGTAAATAGTATTTTTTCTGGATTTTATGATATTTGTGACAAATTCCAATTTTATTAGCTTTGTAATTCACTGTGACTTCTCTTCATCCTAATACTGATGTGCATGCCCAATATTATTTATGATACATATCCTTTATTTTATATAAGATTCAAGGCCCACAGAAAATCTACCCGTAGATTACTGAGGTAATTCATTGTTTATACAGCATCTTTCATACAGTTTCCCATCTAGTGCTCTTGCAAATGTGGATTTTGCAACCACATTTTGCAACCGAGTAAGAAATTAAAGTTCAGATATTTAAAGACATTGATCCCCTAGGGTCATTTGAGTGAATTGAGGCTCTTTTCACTCCAAACTATGTACTCTCCCAAGCACAAAATGTTTCCCTAATTACACTATGAAAAAAGACAGATGAATTTTCTGGATTTTGTAGAGCTGGGCTATTTATTTTTTTAAACACATTCTTACATAATAATAAAGTGTTTTTAGACATTATTGCCTTGACTCTCCAACAATATTTCTGACAGTGCATAATGCATACTCTTGTAGAGCGTGTTTGATGAATTGTCTAAGGTAATGGATATGCTTAATTTTGACTAGAATCTTTGTACTTAAAAAAAATCTCCTACAGAATTCTTTCACAAGATAATCATATGCTCCTTGAGAAGCAAAAGAATGTACACCCGAAGAATTTTCAAGCGTTTGCCAGTATGCAATTAGAATTTACCCACAAAACTGCAGTGAATCATTTTTATAATAATTTATGACACTGTATCTTTGTATTTCTAAAGTAAGATTTTAATGTTTTTAACCACTGAGGGAGGAGTAAGGATTAAGTCAGTGAACTGGAAAACCATAAAGCTCATTGTACATCCAATAGTATTTCTTAGACAAGCTTTTTATGAGCAACTTGTTCTAGTAAAATCCAAAGTAAAATGACAGCATACCTGTGGAAAATATTAAACTCTATTTCAATAATTCATAATTCAATAAGATAGTGGTAGTGGTAGTTTTTATACTAGTATATGATAAAAGGAGATAAATTTAAAATTACACACACACACACACACACACACATATATATATATATATATATATATATATATATATATATATGGTATAGAGACCATGTATTTAAAATATGGAAATTGTAGCATAAAGGGACTTGTTGATCACAAAAACACTAAAAAATGCAATTTGGTATAAAATGTAAATGCCAGAGGAAAAAATAATACAAGTGAATAATTTACCAAGTGAGAAATAAGGTAAATTAACCCAAAGCATATTTTAGTATAACAACTTACTGATAATTTTTATCATATACCAACATTTATTCCTCCAAATACACTATGCTAAAATTAAACAGCAATTATAATCTATGCTTTCTGGTGTTACATGTAATTGCCATAAAACATTAGCAAAAATGAATAGAACTCAAAATTTCAATTCAGTTAATATTCCACGTTTTCCATGATAGATGCAACACCTGTAGTGCATGCTTAGTTTCCATCACACCACGTAAGCAGGGTAAATGAGATGGATTATTAACCCATGGAAAATGCATGATATTATTTGCAGTATGCAGATATTACTTTGACAGAAAAAAATAAAGTTTGTCATCATTAATATTCATCAGCTCCCTTTTACATCTCTAATTCCTTCACTTCTGGTCTGTACTTACAGTGGACTTAACTGCTGTAGTGCAGAGGACTTTCCTCCCCGGAAAGTATGAGCCCTTTATGGCCTTGCCTTTGCTGGGCTAAGGTTACTGCATATTCTACTCACAGTTATTTGTTGAGGCACAAAGCATCGAGAGACACTGTAGAGAACCTCTTGAGTTTATGATGTACTTCCAGCTTTCCAAGGATACCAGGATCAATAACTTCAGCCAGTGTGATAAATCTTCTATTTACCTTTAACCCATTGGCAGGAAGAAACCACATTGACCAGGTGGTTGTTCTTCCCAAGGGAACCAAGGCCTCAGGCTTGGCAGAGCCTATATTAGTAGTGACAAGGAACACATATTCCACAAGGTAATGAAAAGGTATGAAAAGGACAAAAGAGGAGCCAAAACTACCTTCACTCCATGGTCTAGTTCTAAGTCCTCTACATTTGGGGGAAAGGAGAGCGTAGGATCACATATTGGCTATAGGTATAGGGCATGTCTTTCATCCTGAATAAAAGCTCCCTAACCTCACAGGTGTTTCCTGTGCTGTAGGTTTTAGCTAAATCTTTAATAGACTACACCATCATCGTGTATTTAAATGTGGCTTCTGCATCTGATGTGATATTTAACAAGGTCTCTTGCTGATGAGTCAGGCATATTGTAAGTACTCACATTGTGGTGTTGGTGGAGGCAATGCTAGCAGGGAAAACTCATTTTGATCCAGAGTAGGTATAAATTCCTGAAAAGGCAAATTGCTAGAGCTCTAGGTTAAAGACTTGTTGCATCCTTCTACTTGGCACCAAGGTGCTAGCAGTTCTGTTGAGGGATTGTGTAGTATCTATGGCTTAGTGCTAGTCTCTGCTCCTGGCAGATTAGACATCCAACAATCACAATAGCCTGATAAGAGGGAGTTCTTATTGCCTATGCATGTCCTCTCTCCTTGCTAGTACTGTCAGGCCATTTTGCAATCTTTTAAACACTGGGGTGTTAGAAGAGAGAGGTCAGCTGACAATGAGAAAATGATCCTTTCTGCCCATTCTTTGTTGAATGCATTCTTTGCATTTTTTGATGCTCTTTGATGGGTAATAATGTGAGAAACCAAAATTCATATGCTTTAGACTCACCCCTATAAACAAATTCACATGCTTCTTTTCCAGGCTGATTTGTTTTTGATATTCTCAATTGTCTAGCCCCTGTTAAATTAGTTACATCTTTAGCTATTGACTAGAAGTGTGGATATGCATTTGAAGTCAACTGCCCTCATGTATAAAGTTGATAACTAGGTCAACTCCTCTCACATCTCCCCATAGAAGTATATGCCTTCATGATCATCACTTGTAGAGGCACCTCTGAGTGAGTCTTTACAATATCAATAGTTCATGTCAGGTTGCACATATTATATTTTGCTATATTTGTGAACCAGGGAAGATTATCTCTTCCTCCATAAGAAAATCATAAGGAATATTTACAGGAGACTAGTTATATATTGAAGGAAAGATGTAAAATAAATGTATGACATGAAGCAGTCTAAATAGATACCTGTTCTTGTAAATTTTGCCGTCTGGACATTTTTTAGGCCTTATCTTGAATGTGCCATTTCTACCACATGATGTTTCCTGGGTTGAGCCTAACTCTAAATGTATCATTTCAATTTTGTGATGTTTTATTGCTACAGTGCCCTCTCAACACTGATTATTTCATATATCTGAAGACACCCAATTCATAATGGGCAGCTTCCATTGCATAATAATTTTGATGTCTTATGGTCAGGAGCTCATTGCCAATTAGTTTCCAATAGCATACTAGAGGCTGATTTTCAGACAAAGGATAGTTCTCTGCCACAGAATGCACAGTTTACTTCAGATTAGTAAAAGTCTAATCTTAAAATCACCTTTTGAATCTTTCTAGAGACTTCACACAGCATCCATTCTCACCATGGATGTCTACACCACCAGCAAACATGCTGAGTCACATGTTTTCAGAGGTAGAAGTTTACCGAAGCTTGATGCTGCTACAGAGTCCTCTATAGTTCTAGACCCTACTCTAAACTGACAAACTTCTACATCATCTAATAAATAAAATGTGATTCGGAAGTGTGGCATATATTGTCTTAAAATTCCAAATGGATATACTCCTGAGTACTGTATCTCGTACTCAACGTGGGGAACAAAGAGGGGTATGAGAAGAATGGAAAATACAATAGCTTGACCATTACTTTAGGGGAGATGTCCTGGAAATTCCCAAATCATTGGACCTAAATGTTTCTTGGGAGTAGTAGACCTTTGAATTTTTCATGAATTCTTTTTGTTTGCAAATTGGGGTATTAGAGCTTATTGAAAGTGCATTAAGAGTGTGTGCCAGGTACCATTAGCAAAAAGCCATCAATATAGCAGAGACTACTAAGTTCAGATAATTTAGTTTCCTGTGGTATATACAGTAACTGAAACATGGAAAGCCTTAGGGTAAAGTAGTGAACGTGAACTCCATTTGACCCTTCTTACTGAGGGAACTGAAAAGACAATAATTGCCAGTTTAATATCTCATAACATGTTTTACATTATTACCAACAAAAATATCACTTCTGGCCTAGCAACCATGAGTAGGGTTATGAATTCTTTGTTTAACTTATACCTATCTGTTGCTGATTTCTTTCAGGGACATACACAAGAGTCGAATGGGGAAATGGTAGGCACCAACACCCTGGAATCCTTTCAATCTTTCATGGGGGCCCAGATTTCTGAATTCATCCTGCAATGCGGTATTGCTTATAACTTCTGATTTACTTTCTTGGCCAGGTTGGGGATCAGGTTTAGAGATCAGGTTTCCTACCATGATAGTTCTTATTCCACAATCAGGAAAAAGTATGGGAGTTTCGTTTGCTCCTATGACAATCATACACTCTAGAACTAAAGAAATGACTACAGTGTGGGTCCACAAGTCCGTTAGGCTCAGGCAAGGCAAACCTGCAGGAGGACTTCACAACACAGACAGATAGATAAATAGATAAATTTTTATCTTGCCAAATAAGCCCCATTTTGTTGTTGTTTATTTGTTTTGAAAGGGAGAGAGAGAAAGAAAGCAAGGAGGGGAGGGGTAAAGAGAGAGGGAGAGAAAGAATACCAAGCAGGCTCCACACTGTCAGTGCAGAGTCTGAGGTGGGGCTTGATCCCAGAACCATGAGATCATGACCTGAGCTGAAATCAAGAGTTGGACACAACCAGCTGAGCCACCCAGGTGACCCAAAAAAAGCCCTCTTCTTTATTTTTATTTTTTTCTTTATTTTTTAATTTAAATTCCAGTCGGTTAACATACAGTGTAATATTATTTCAGATGTAGAATTTAGTGATTCATCACTTACATACAACACCCAGTGCTCATCACTACAAATCCTCTTCTTTATTGAAGGACCATGATATCATTTGGATCCCCTGGTACTTCAAGCTCAAGTTCAATAGCATTCACTAGGTTTTACAATTTTCCTTCCTTCAATGTACAGTTCCCTAGTAAAGGCCTATATAAAGTATAGGGGAAGACTTCATATAATTGAGGTGATACTGTAGAGAGCTTCTGTAAAAGGATAAAATGTCCTCTTTAGTCTATGAACTGTCTTAGACTTAGAAACGAGGCAAGGGACCAGAATTTTCCATTGCAGGATCTGACTCTTTTGTTTCTGCTTGTCACTTCTTACTATTTTCAGGAAAATAAATATAATCATGATAAAATACAACTATAAAGTACCATAAGTTAAACTATACTTGTATAGTTCTATAGAGCTCATCTGTTCTAATTATCTCTTTTTGTTTAACAAATTAGTCCAAAACTTACTAGCTTAAAACAAATGTTTAATTTTGCTCACAATACTGTGAGTCAGAAATTCAGAAAGGCTCAGCTCATTGATCTTTGATTCATGTACCCACCCGGGCCTGAGAAATTTTCAGCTATGATTTTTTTTTTTTACTCATATTTCTAGTAATATGGCTCACTAGCTTCTCTTTGTGTCTCTTTCCACATGGCATCTCATTCCTGGCCTTTCTACATAGTTTGGACTTCTCATATCAGAGTTTTCTCCAAGCACACATTTCTACAGTAAATCTTCCAAGAGATAGGAGAACATAAAAGCTGTCTCTTAAGGCCTCAACCTGGAAACTGGCACAAGGAGACATCTATCATATTCTGTTGGTCAAAGATGTCACAGAAGCCACCCAGATAGAAGTGGAGATAGTAGGGTAGACACTACCTCTCAGTGGGAGGAGAGCCTGGATCGATCTTTAATATACCACACTATTTTGCCCATGTGAAATCTATGGATTAAGGTACTCTGTTTGCCACTCTAGATCTGCTGTCCCACATTGTAATTATAATCCTAAAATGCTATAATATGGCCTCTGCCAACTTAAAAAATATATAATTTCCATTAATACTAAGGAACCTAGGTCCATGGTGGCATTTTTAAAAGTCAGTTCCAGCCTACATATTATAGCAAACATTGTCATGATCTAAAATTCCAAGGCCTCCTCACCAGTGCATCTCTATTGCCTCAGTGAAGAGTGTATCCTACTGAAGTAGGAGGAATTCTTCACCAGCATGTAATAAATCCCTTCTAACATCCCCATCATTTATGTAAGCTTCTGAATTCTTCTTCAATATTTTACTGTGGCAATTTTAGCATTTCACCACATTAACAGCAGGCCACGATTATGTTCACAATTGACAAACCATCCCAGTACTGGGAGTCTTATCACCAGCTCCAAATGTCCTAAGTAAAAAGTTAAACACAAAACATGAATATTTTCTGTCAATGTTTCTCCTTGTCAAGAAGTTTCTCCTTGCCCAGTTTTAAATTTTGCCCACCTGTCCAATTTCAACAAGATCTATTCATTCACATGTTCCTTTGTTTTCCTTCTGGTTTGTAGTAATAGGATCTCTAACTCTTCCCATGTAAGACCCCTCCTTAGAGCAAAAACTCTATCATCCTGTTGTGTGTGCTGAGGCCTGACTAGTTATTGTTCCAGGAGGAAATAAACAGAAGTAGAGGGGGACCTTGACAAAATAAGTATCACCTTCTATTTCTCCAATAAGTGAAGTTAAGTCCTTCACCCTGTCTGGGGGATTAATGAGAATTTGGAGGTTCAAAATTCTCACAATTATCTACTGAGATATCCCAATCACAGATATCTGAATCTTTCTATTTTCCTATTGAAGTCTGTGTAGCTGGAATGAGATGTCTGCAAAAACTATGCATTCAATATTTTTTGCTGCTCAGCCACTCTTAAAACTAAAGCCTATTTTTGTCCACAAAATCCTTGAGGTTGCAAGAAATATGAATCTCTTTAGCTCATCCATGGAAGCTTCTAGGTTGCCCAACATGTCTTGAGATTTTAGTTTTAACGGCTTTAATTACTGGGTCACCCAATGCTTTCACCTTCACATGTACCTTATCAGAAGCCTCCACTCATGACATTCTAGAAAAGTGTAATCATTTTGTATGACTGGGTGAATCACCACATCACTTATCACCACATGTGGTCCTTTGGTCATCAGGTAGGTACGTGGACCATGTCCAGAATCCTATGTTATGCACAGTGGGCCTGCTTTTGGTACCAACAGTCAGCCTGGATTCCCTTCCTAAAGCTCAGTTCTAGTTAATGTGTAGCTTACAGGCTATTTGTTTAGAATGTGATTCCAGATAGGAGTGAGAATAAAATGAAAGAAAGTAGCAGAAAAGGCAATACAACGATGCATTATTGGGTTGAGAATCCCTGTGGGGGATCGGTGTTCTAATCCTCTAGAAACCTCTGAGGAGTCCTACAAACGTGTCTCAACATGGTCTGCTGAGGGAAGGGATGGAGAAGTCATCATCATTTTGTCTCTCTTCTGACTGGTTGGAGGCTTCCCCTAGGCCACCGGCTCTGCTGTACATGGAGGATGCACATGTGTAAGTGTCCAGAGGGCTCCTGTAGACACCCGGAACCACATCATCAGAGATGTTCTCAACAAGCCAGAGAAATGTGGCAACTGCTAAAGTGAGACCCTTTCAGTGTGAAGTATGTCAGAGTCTGTGCAGAAGTGTTTTCTCTGTGACTTGAATTGGAAGTGAGGTGAACAATATCTTAGAGATTGCTTAAGACCCTGCCTGGGAGAAAGTAAAAAAAAGAGATGGAAAATGAAAACAGATAAATTTTACTTTTTTAATGAAATTTTTTTTTAATTTAATGTTTATTTTTGAGAGAGAGGTAGAGAGAGAGAGAGAGGGAAACAGAGGATCTGAAGCAGGCTCCATGCTGACAGCAGAGGGCCCAATGCAGGGCTCAAACTCATGACCTGTGAGATCATGACATGAGCCGAAATCAGAGCTTAACCAATTCAGCCACCAAATTTTAAACATTAAATAGAAATAACAAAATTTTCCAATGGCTTTAGATGGCCAGTATAGAAGACAGGAGTATTCAAATATTTTCGCTTTTGGAACCATGTGTATGAGAAAGGCTGAACAAACACAAGTTTTGGATTAAAACAAAACAAAACAAGAAAAACATAAACAATTGGAATAGGTTCTACATAAAGTACCTGCCCCAAATGCCCCAATTTCATGCAGGATTCCTACTTAATGATTCACAAGAAGGTAAAATAGGAGCCTAATTTCCATCCTCTTTGAAAATTGGTAAGAGTGGCACATAAATTTCAGGGACTTTAAGGAATTTTGCCAAAGAAAGTATTGATGGGAACAAATATGAAAAACACAGAAAACTTCCAGGCTCATCATCAGAGAATCACTTGCCAGATTAAGCAGCACTGCTTTAGCTAATCCAGAATGAGAACAAAGAGCAGAGCCACTGTGCAAAGTTATCTCCTCAATGCCAGAACAAACCAGGAAGAAGCTCTAATAATCACAAAGTTAAAACTCCCTGCCAAGAAATCTTTCAGATCTAGCTTTCTCCTGTTTCTCCATAGGAGATTTTTTGAAATGGTGAATTTAAGCCTGTGTCAGTTCTTAAAACATTTAGATAGAGAAGTATACGTAGTTCTCTAAATCAAAGTTTCGCTTCCAATTGTAGACAGAAAAAAATATATCCCCCCATAGAGATAAGCAAAGGAAAAAATAACATACACTGAGCATAAAATAGCACAAAACAGTTGTACAACTCCATGGTCTTATAAATCTCTTTTTAAGGTAGAATCAATGTAAGAAAACAAGGCTCATATTTCTAAAAGGAATGCGTATGTTTTTGTGTGTGAAAAAACCCAAAAGATTATACAACTACGAAGCTAGTTGAGAGAGAAGAGGAAATCTAGGAATGAGGATAAGTGGCTTGAAATTAAAAGCTATATTTAATAAAGTGTATACCTAAATCCAAAACAGATTGGGTTCTGGAGCCATTTTGAAAATCAAAGCAGATGCTTCTGAAATTAATGGAACATATAAGAAAAGGACAGAGATGAAAAAAGAATACAGAATAGAAGCAAAAGTTCTTTTAAATAAGGATTAAAGATGGAAAATAATCAAGGAATGGGGAAATTATTTTTAATAATGAAAAGAAACTTTAATGAATTAGAGAAATGAGTCTGAATATTAGTGATCAATTTCTTGTCTATCTCAAAGAATGGTTAAAATTATAAAGTAAACAAGAAAAGGCATAAACATTAATTCCTGCAGGTGTCATTACAATGGAAGCAAGTTAACTGCAAATACAAAATTAAAATAAAAATAGTTTCTGCTCTAGGTTTCACCTGTAACAGTAAATAAAAAAATCAAATCAAACAAAAATTTAAGCAATGAGTTTCAGAAGATCCAGCGAAATCCAAAGGATTTTCATTGATTTCAATTTTTAATTTATCTAGGTAAGTAGTAGAAATACATTTTCATGTGAGTAAAAATATAGGAAAGAAAGTGCTCACAGTTTCAGTAACTTTATTCACACACTCACACACACACCTTAAACATCACATCCAATAGTCAGAGGACAATCTAAAGACAGACTCAAAATCTTTTGATGACATCTATAAGTTTATATGCTAATTATATAAATGAATGCATGGAAGTGCCCCAAATCAGAGATTTTAAAGCATTGCTTGTCTATTCTTACAGTAAAATAAATGTAGCCATTAATAAATGTTGTAAAAAGTGGTAATGTAAATGTCAAAAGAAAAATGGTTGCTTAATTTTTTTTTCCCTTCTAAGTGCCTACAGGCCTGAATGAAGTATAGTTATTGGCTTTTAGCTCTGCAGGAAAAAGTTTATATACACCTTTTAAAAAACAGAGATGCCAGTATAATTATTATTAGTGAAGCAGATTACAACACAAGCAAATCAGTCTAAATTCTCTAACTTTGGAGAATAATTGTACTTTTCAGAGAAGAGACTTGCTAGAAATATGGAATATTTTCCTTAAATGTCTATCGTTTTAAGGCTCTTTATCTCTTGTTTTTCTGATAATTTAAAGTATATTCTTAGTGGATCTTACTTGTTTCATATCTAGATGAGTTATATTGTGAGGCATTTTTAAGTCTTCAATTCATAGCACATTTTTGAAGAATTACTGCTTAATACGGATCATTTTTTCCAGCACCACTATTACACATTATATAATTTTATCCCTAAGTTCCTGTAAAGATGATCTGCCAAGGTGAATAGATCCTATGTGTCTTGTAAAACATAGCAGCTTCCTTCTGGATATGGTTTGAAAATTCATGAACATATTTGCATTCATTTGAAAATGGAGGCAGCATTCCTAGTTAATAAGAGAACTCACTCTTTCCTTTGCTCTAAAAGGTGAACAAAGCCATGTAATTATATAAGCCCATACTTCTGATGGAAATCATCACAATTTTAAGTAGGCTTAAGGCATGTCGAAAAGGGATCCTGTATCATTGACCTGTTCTAAAATATATGCTAAGTATTTGATCTCTTGAATAGACTCTGCAATGCCATAGGAGAGTGTTACTTTCCCTAATTTGGTGTTCTATTATAAAGTCATGGGTGTTGTTGAACTTGTCCTTAGAGAGGGTTGGAGGTTTGACACAAGATAGGAGCAAAATGGTGTACAGATCAAGAGCCAATCCAAACATAGGGGAAGTCCATAAAGGACATACATGCCATTGTAAATCACCATGCTTTCTTTCTTAAATCTGTAAGTCACATACAGAAACAAAATGGCATGGTCCTTTGTAAAGGCTGGATTTTCAATATAGCCAACAGAATGACTACATACACTGACTCCTTTCAACAGGTCGCCATCTTTCACAGAGTACAATAATTCAGGGACTCTAATAATTGCTAAATAAAAGCAAGTTTACAACTTGCATTTTGGCACAGACCCAAAGACAAACAGGAATGGGAAAACTTTAGAGTGGAAAAAGGGAAAACTTCAAGTATGCCTTGTTTAAAGGCTGTTAGCATGGGAAGGCTGTAGGTGGATTGCCTACAAGCACAGCACCTGATGTGATTGGTTAGGGGTAAATATTTAGCTTTCTTCATTTGGTCCTAAGTTGGAAGGTGGGAGGGAGGTTAGGGAAGCTGTCAGTTACTAACAAGTCCTGCTCATTTGGGGTCAACTACTACATAGGTTATAGACTGGCTTCCTGGAGTGGTTGCTAAAAGTAATAGGTTGACTTCTAGGACTGATTGATACAGATACTAAGTTGGCTTCCTGGACTGGATGCTGCAGATTGTGGGTCAGAATTTTATTTTTATATATGATATGACTATTGTCCATTTGTATCTTCAGTTTCTCAATTTACTAGTCACTCTGTAAAAGACTGTATGTATAATAATTTATCATGGTAAAAAGCTTATAATACAGGTACCATTACCACCCATATTATAAATATGAGGAAATTAAAACCTCTAAGAATTAAGAGATAGGTTAAGGTCACTTAGCTAAGAAGTGGCGGTGATATACTTTAAGTGCTTTAATGTATTATTTCTAATTTTTATAGCAGTGCTAGCCAATAGAACTTTCTGTGATGAACAAATATTAATAATTTATTCTGTGTAATAAGATAACATGGCCACATGTGGCTAGTGAGCACTTGAAATATGGCTACTGTGACTGAAGAACTTAACTTTTAACTATACTTAAGTTTAATTACTTTAAGTATGTATTCATATAGTTCAAGTATGTATTCAAATTCATGGCTCCTGTATGAAAGAACACAGCTCTATACAATACAGGTTCACTGAAAATAGAGGAGTTTTGAGGGAAATATCTTAGTTTAGGCTGCATTAACTGAAAATCATAGACTATGTAACATAAACAAAAAAGGAAAAAAAATATTCTTCATGGTTCTGAAGGCTGGGAAGTCCAAGATCAGGGTGCCAGGATAGTCAGGTTCTCATGAGAGCCCTCTTACTGGTCCCAGACAGCTGTTTTCTTGCTGTGTCCTTACATGGAAGAGAAAGATCATTTCTCTCATATCTCTTCCCATAGATAAGAGCACTAATCCCATTTATGAGGGATCCACCTTCATGATCTAATTATCTCTCAAAGTCTCCACAGCCAAATACCATCATTGGGGATCAAGCTTCAATATATGAATTTTGGGAACACAAATATTCATTCCAAGAAATAAAACATCACTTTTAAACCTGAGACATCCATTTAGGAAAAAAACAAAGTAGAACTGCATTACATCATTTATATGTGTATATGTATATATGTATGTGTTTATATTATATATTCTCTATATGTCTATATATTCTGTATTTCATGTATATGCTAGTGTGTTGATATAAAATAGAGTTATAGTAGCTATAAGAATAGAATAGAATAGAATAGAATAGAATAGAATAGAATAGAATACTACTAGTAGTAGTAACAACGGTAACAAGGAATAAAGCTGATTCACTATAATACTGAAAGATTAAGAATTCCAGTTGTTGAAGGATCAAGGAGGTAACTGAGTTGCCAAAGACCTTTCTACATCTCAACTGTGCTGTAGTCCCCATAGGAACAGTTGTCACTGGGTGCATATGACATTTTTGATAATATTACTTCTATACCCCATTAGTTGACATTACTTGGTACTCTCAGTTCTTGAAAATCAAATGAGCCAAATACATTACACTTAATGTGTATAATTTTTCATTGAAACTAAACACTAATTTCCTCTTTAGTCCCATAAGCCTTTTATGATACACTATACTGTAAGTGGTGAGACATAGATATTCTTCTCCCTATACAGGCATTTAGCACACACACACAAAATGGTAATCAGATACATAAAATAAAAAAAATTAAATGCATAATTTCAGAAATAAGGATCTTAAAAGTTGTTATATCTCAATACATATTCTACTAAGCTAATATTTTATACTTTCCTTAAACCCTAAAAAATTCTTTTTTTTTTAAAACATTTATTTATTTTTGAGACAGAGAGAGCACGAACAGGGGAAGGTCAGAGAAAGAGGGAGACACAGAATCTGAAACAGGCTCCAGGCTCTGAGCTGTCAGCACAGAGCCCGACGCGGGGCTCAAACCCACGGACCGCGAGATCATGACCTGAGCCGAAGTCGGAGGCTTAACCGACTGAGCCACCCAGGTGCCCCGAAACCCTATAAAATTCTTAATGGAATATATATTCTTCTATTATTGACAAATGCTAAACATCAACTTCTCTATCCTTTTATTTTGCATAATAATATATATTTGCATAATAATAGATAATAATAGATAAAAGCATATTGCTTTAAGGATAACATTGCTTATGCCTCCATAATGGTAAATCTTACTTTTGAATCTACAGCTATAGGAACAATCAATTATGTTAATCCAGATGCTGCTTCTAGAATCTCATCTTTTATATTTTATTTTGTTTTAATGTTTTTATATAATTTATTCTCAAATTGGCTAACATACAGTGTGTACAGAGTGCTCTTGGATTTGGGGGTGGATTCCCATGGTTCATCACTTACATAGAACACCCAGTGCTCATCCCAGCAAGTGCCCTCCTCAATGCCCATCACCCATTTTCCCCTCTCCTACCTTGCCCCCTCATCAACCCTCAGTTTGTTCTCTGTATTTAAGAGTCTCTTATGGTTTGCCTCCCTCTCTCTCTGCTTATAACTATTTTTCCTCCTCCCATCCCCCCAGTCTTCTGTTAAGTTTCTCAGGATCCACATATGAGTGAAAATATATGGTATCTGTCTTTCTCTGACTCACTTATTTCACTCAGCATAATGCCTTCTAGTTCCATCCACGTTGCTGCAAATGGCAGGATTTCATTCTTTCTCATTGCCAAGTAGAATTCCATTATATATATAAAGCACATCTTCTTTATCCATTCATCAGTTGATGAACATTTAGGCTCTTTCCATAACTTGGCTATTGTTGAAAGCGTTGCTATAAACATTGGGGTACATGTGCCCCCTAATGAATCGACACTCCTGTATCCTTTGGATAAATTCCTAGTAGTCCTATTGCTGGGTCATAGGGTAGTTCTATTTTTAATTTTTTTGAGGAACCTCCACACTGTTTTCCAGAGTGGCTGCACCAGTTTGCATTCCCACCAACAGTGCAAGAAGGTTCCCATTTCTCCACATCCTCGCCAGCACTTCTTGTTTCCTGATTTGTTCATTTTAGCCACTCTGACCAGTGTGAGGTGGTATCTCAGTGTGGCTTTGATTTGTATTTCCCTGAGGATGAGTGACATTGAGCATCTTTCCACGTGTCTGTTTGTCATCTGGATGTCTTCTTTGGAAAAGTGTCTATTCATGTCTTCTGCCCATTTCTTCACTGGATTATTTGCTTTTTGGGTGCTGAGTTTGGTAAATTCTTTATAGATTTTGGATACTAACCCTTTATCCAATATGTCACTTGCAAATATTGTCTCCCATTCTGTCAGTTGCCTTTTAGTTTTGTTGATTGTTTCCTTTGCAGTGCTGAAGCTTTTTATCTTGATGAGGTCCCAATAGTTCATTTTTGCTTTTAATTTCCTTGCCTTTGGAGATATGTCCAGCAAGAAATTGCTGCAATTGAGGTCAAAGAGGTTGTTGCCTGCTTTCTCCTTTACTATTTTGATGGTTTACTGTCTCACATTTAGGTCTTCCACCTATTTTGAGGTTTTGTGTGTGTGTGTGTGTATGGTGTAAGAAAGTGGTCCAGTTTCATTCTTCTGCATGGTGCTGTCCAGTTCTCCCAGCACCACTTACTGAAGAGACTGCCTTTTCTATTGGGTAGTCTGGCCTACTTTGTCAAAGATTAGTTAGCCATATGTTTGTAAGTCCAGTTCTAGGTTCTCTATTCTTTTACATTGGTCTATGTGTCTGTTTCTGTGCCAATACTGCACTGTCTTGATGATTTCAGCTTTATAGTAGAGGCTAAAGTCTGGAATTGTGATGCCTCCCACTTTGTTTTTCGTTTTCAATATTACTTTGGCTATTCAGGGTCTTTTTTGGTTCCATACAGATTTTAGGATTATTTATTCTAGCTTTGAGAAGAATGCTGGTGCAATTTTGATTGGGATTGCATTGAATGTATAAGTTGTTTTGGGTAGTACTGATGTTTTAATAATATTTATTCTTCCAATCCATGAGCATAGAATGTTTTTCCATTTCTTTGTGTCTATCAGAAAATACTAAGAAAAATTATATGCCAACAAACTGGACAACCTGGAAGAAATGCAAAAACTCCTAGACACCCACACACTACCAAAACTCAAATGGGAAGAAATAGAAAATTTGAACAGACCCATAACTAGTGAAGAAATTGAATCAGTTTTCAAAAATCTCACAACAAATAAGAGTCCTGGACCAGATGGCTTCCCAGGTGAATTCTACCAGACCTTTAAAGCAGAGTTAATACCTATCCTTATCAAGTTGTTCCAAAAAATAGAAACAGAAGGAAAGCTTCCAGACTCATTCTATGATGCCAGCATTACCTTGATTCCCAATCAGAGACCCCACTAAAAAGGAGAATTTCAGGCCAATATCCCTGATGAACACGGATGCAAAAATTCTCAACCTGATACTAGCAAATCGAATTCAACAGCATATAAAAAGAATTATTCACCATGATCAAGTGGGATTCATTCCTGAGTTGCAGGGCTGGTTCAATATTTGCAAAATAATCAACGTGATACATCACATTAATAAAAGAAAGGATAAGAACCATATGATCCTGCCAATAGATACAAAAAAAAAGCATTTGAAAAAATATAGCATCCTTTATTAATAAAAACCCCCAAGGTGGGATAGAAGGAACATACCTAAACATCATAAAAGCCATATATGAAAAGCCCACAGCTAATATCATCCTCAATAGGGAAAAACTGAGAGCTCTCCCCCTGAGATCAGGAACACGACAGGAATGTCCACTCTCACCACTGTTGTTTAACATAGTATTGGAAGCCCTAGCATCAGCAATCAGAAAACGAAATGAAATGAAATGCACCCAAATTGGCAAAGAAGAAGTCAAACTTTCACTTTTTGCAGATGACATGATACTCTGCACGGAAAACCTGAAAGACTCCACCAAAAGGCTGCTAGAACTGATACACAAATTCAGCAGTTGCAGGATACAAAATCAATGTACAGAAATTGGCTACATTTCTATACACCAATAATGAACAACAGAAAGAGAAATCAAGAAATTGATCCCATGTACAATTGCACCAAGAACCATAAAATACCTAGTAATAAACTTAACCAAAGAGTAAAAGATCTGCATGCTGAAAACTATAGAAAAACTTATGAAGGAAATTGAAGACACAAAGAATATTTTAAATTCTTCCTTTTTCCCAGTTGTGGGTTTTACTCCTCAGAATTTATAGCAATCTTTCATATGTTTAGAGACAGAAAATATT
This sequence comes from Panthera onca, assembly GCF_046562875.1. Lineage (NCBI taxonomy): Eukaryota > Metazoa > Chordata > Mammalia > Carnivora > Felidae > Panthera > Panthera onca. The sequence continues at coordinate 179,752,571 of NC_138339.1, forward strand.
TTTTTTAATTTTTTCTTTTTTTTAATTTTAAGACTTTAAGTAATCTCTACATCCAACATGGGATTCAAACTTACAACCCTAAGATCAAGAGCCACGTGCCCTGAAAGCACAGAGAATCTTAATGGTTTTATATTTCTTCCATCACTTCAAGTTCACCACCGTTGCTGAGTGAATACTGCTTTTGTGCACTGAAAATAATCACAGTCTTGATCCTCAAGTTAATTCCTTGGTTTTGGACAAATAGAGAGTAAACTTTTGAAGAAGCAAATTTTTGCAATAGAATGCTATGGTAACATAGATATAGAGCACTTCAGTAAACTTTTAAGTTTAAGGAAAGCTTTCTAAGAGAAGGACTATCATATAATAAAGCTAATAATAAATCACCAAAATATTAACACCAAATGAAGTAAAACATCTTTTTTTGCTGTTTTCAGTTAGCCTCCAGTTATTTTGGATGCAGAAATTATATGGAAATTATTCAAAAATATTGTTTGTACCATGAATGAGAGCTCTGAAGCACTGACATGCATTTGTTACCTGAACATGGTTTTGAAAATGGATAATCAATCTGCATTTATACTTTTGACAGTTTAGAAACAAAGTGAAATGAAGTAAGTTAATTATGAATCAAGACATGATAAATTACTCGTGCATAATCCCATTTTAGCATTTCCAAATGTTTCCTTGTCAATTCATAATTAATAAATGTAAATATATAATAGCAAAGTGACTGCTTGTTATATATTTCCTGGATAGAAGACTCTGGATCATCAAATTAGGTTAGAATTACATTTTAAAAGTATTAACTAACCCAATGATATAAGAATGCATTAAGAAATAAGCTAACGTTTACCACTCATTGACTAATTAAATGATTCCTACAACAAATATTTTCTGAGCAATTTCCTATATATTAAACACTTCTAGGTGCTAAGTATTTAGCAGTGAAAAACAAAACAAAGCAAAACAGGAAAAGTATCTGACTTCCTCAAGTCTACTTTCTAGATGGGGAGGATAAAGTAAACAAATGCATAAATACCATACAGTATATTTTGCATGTGAGTGCATAAATATGAGTAAAGGTTAATACATGTTCATATGTATTAAACACACTTTGATTTGGAAAACCTACATATCCTTTTAAAAATGTCAGTGTTTATGGGGACAGTCTTTTATTTGAAACTTCTTTGGAAGATAGTCCATGTTAATATGTCTTTTGACTTCAGATGAGACTTTGCAGGCTATTAAATGTTAACAAAGGCCAAGCTGCTATTCAGATTTAGAGGTCTAGAATTGCAATTTATTCCTTAAGACTAAGAGATGATAACCTGACTGTTCAATTTGTATAATGTGTCTGAACAGGAGGAACAAATTGCAGATAGGTTGTTTGATAAATTTAAAATAGGATACTGCCTATCCTTTAGAGCTATTTTCATAGCACGTTTGTAAGTAGCTCTGTATCATTGTGCAAACACTTATTTAAGGATCAAAAATTTAAGCACACTTAACAGGGATGAAAAGATACAGAAAACTTCTCAATCTTTTATATTTCCCTATTTGGATATCACACGGACTTTGGTATAATAATTCTGCTATGTTAAAGTATGCAAATTTGGGTCTTTTTTGAGGTCTGAACTTTGAAGATACTCTTTAGTCTTTGACAGAAAATTTAGGCTTATGTAATTGTAAGAAACACCCATACTCTTCACTCAGACATCTGCAAATCATCTTCTGATTTCATTCAAACTGCTTATATATTTTACTTATTATTTTTTAAATTTTTAATAATTACTTATATTTTCAGAGAGAGAGAGTGAGAGAATGAATGGGGGAGCAGTAGAGAGAGACAGAGACTGAATTTGAAGCAGGCTCCAGACTCTGAGTTGTCAGCACAGAGACCAAAGCCAGGCTGAAACTCGTGAACTGTGAGATCATGACCTGAACTGAAGTCAGACGCCTAACTGGCTGAGCCACCCAGGTGCCTCTTATACATTTTAATACTATTTTATTGTTTTCAGTTTTATGGAACATTTTCTCACTCAGTGCTTCAACTTTTAGTGTCCAAATGCAAATGATATTCCTCAATATGTTAAGATAGACGTAGAATTCATCAGGAAAATACAATGAAAAATGTGGTAAAGGAACATTCTCCTAGAGAAAAGAATGTCAGCAAAGGTTTACATTCTTATAGATAGGGCTGATTAGGAGCTCTGATAGAGATAACTTCAACTTGCTGCTTCCTAAAAAGTGGAATAAGGAGTTCATTGATCAGCCTTGTTACCAGTATGCTTGATATCCTGCCTCAAAGGCAACATATAGGTTTTCCCACTGCCAAATTCAGGAAACTCCATGAGTGATTGGTGTGTTTCCTGTAACTATGGGACACAATTAATTCTGCTTAATTTTCTCCTTAAAGTGGGGAACAATGGTGAATCAGTTCACTTCTCTGCTGATTCAGTTACTCTTCAAGATACAGAAAAATGAAGCAACCCACTTTGGCCTTAGGAACTAATTTCAATTTTCTACCTAGACTACCAGAAATTCTTCAGAAGCATTAATTATTTCTTTGTTCAATCATTTCTTTATTTCAGTATATTTATTTTATACTTTTGGATCTATTCTGTTCTATTCTTTTCTAATAATTCCAGCTCTTTTATTGTTGGGAGCTTTACAATTGGCTCCTATATTCTTTTGACATGCCCTTATCATTGTATTGTTTTTTCTTGTTTTATTGAACACCTTCTTATTTTCTGGCACTACAAGATGCTTTAGATGCTTCTTATACATCTCCTACCCAGTCCTAAAATTAGTCATTTCTCAAAGGCATCCTGTCAAACACATAGCAACTATCTCTGATCTGTTTAATGTCTCTATAATTCTACTTTTCCCATAATGTCATATAAATGGAATCATACACTATGTAACTTTTTCACACTGCTTCTTGCACTTAGAAATATGCTTTTAAGATTTACCTATATCTTTTCAAGGCTTGATTGCTCATTTTTTAAGTAATTCAATAAAATTCCATTAATGGATATATCAAGTTTATTCGCCCATTCCCCTAGTGAAGTGTACCTAGTTGCTTCCAAATTCAAGAAAAGCTGAGTAAAGCTGCTATTAATATTCCACATGCCAGTTTTGAATAAAATTTTCAAATAAATTTGGTAAATACCTAGGAATACAAGTGCCATCTTATATAAAAAGTCTATATTTTATCTTACAAGAGCCTGCTAAACTTTCTTCTATACTGGCTTTTCACTACTACCAGCAATAAACGAGAATGCCTATTTTTCCAAAATCTTTCCAGCAATATGTAGTATCTGTTTTCTAGGTTTTAGACATTCTGATAGGTATTAGAATTGTTGTTTTAATTTGAAATTCCCAGATAACAGAGTTTTGAGCATATTTTCAAATACTTATTTGCCTTCTGTATATCCTTTTTGGCGAGTTGTCTGTTTAGAACTTTGGCTCATTTGTTAACTTGGCTGTTAATTTTCTTACTGAATTTTTTGTATATTTTGAATATAAGCTCTTTTGCAGATAATTTCTCTCCATTTGTGGTATTTTCTCTTCATTCTCCCAACAGTGTCTATCACAGAGTAAAAAGTTTTAAATGTTAATAAGATTCAACTTACATATTGCTTGCATTGATCATGGTTTGAAATTGTATTTAAAACTCATCATAAAACACATGTCCATCTAGATTTTTGCTTATAGTTTAAGAAATTTAAGAGTTTAGCATTTTACCTTTAGCCTTATAATGAATTTTGCATTAATTTTGTAAAAGGTGAAAGGTCTATGTCTATGCTTATTATACACACACACACACACACACACACACACACATATATATATATATATATATATATATATATATACACACACACACACACTGTATATAATTGCTCCAGCATCGTTTGTTAAAAAAGACTTTCTTTCTCTATTAAATTGCCTTTGCTTTGCTCTTTCATCAAAGATCAGGTAGGTACACTTGTGTGTCTATTCCTAGGCTATCTGTGCTATCCCATGGATCTATTTGTCTGTTCCCTTGTCAGACTATGCTGTTTTGATTACTGTGACTTTATAAGAAGACCTAATATCAGGTGGTATAAGTCTAACCCTGTTCTTTGTCAGTGTTGTGTTGTATAGACTAGGTCTGTTGTCTTTCTAGTTAATCATTTCAAACAGTTTGTTGATATCTACAAAAGAGCTTGCTGTGGTTTTGTTTGAGATTGTGTTGAATCTACATATCAAGTTGGAAATTGACATCTTAACAACATGGAATCTCCTGATCCATGACATGGAATTAAACCTACAGTGTGAGGATTTATGTTAATCTAGCAAGCAACTGGAATTTAATATTTGATGTTGCTGTAGACACCAGGACATTCAAAATTATAGTATTTGTTTTTTTTCTCTCTTCTCAACTTTGGTGTACCCTAAATGCTGGGAGGACAAAAGGCAAACTGAGGGCAAAAGGCAAGCTGACACCTTGTGTGATACGTATGACATTCCTTGGATACTCATGGCTACCTAAGAACAAAGGCAGGAGAAAAACAAATGGTGAAATGATAAAGATCACAGTCATGTAGGACATGAAATTCTATCATAGTTTGTAACTGTCTTAATGATTTACTAGAAAACCACAATTTTAACATTAGTCAGACCTTCAGGAACCTATAGACTCAATTTCCTGGAGCCCTAGTGTCATCTTCACCCCCACAGGACAGAAAACTATATATAATCAATCACTCCTCATTCACAATCACATGTGCAGCTCTTTTTGCCTGTGGGTCATATCACTCTGTTAAAATAAAAGCACCTTTTTGCGTGGTAAAACATCTCAAGAATTCTCTTCTGACCCTTGTGCTCTAAGACACCACATCACTAAATACTCCTGTTAGAATTTTTTATACTAAAGCTCTTTCAGCTCCAATCCACTATTATTATTCTGGAGTCTTATAGGTATGGTGGTAGGGTGTCCGGGAGGGGTCCATTCTATATTCTTACAATTATCAGTCTGTTAGCGGTCCTATAATTCTGGACTATGACTTTCAGAGATGTTTCTTCTAGCATAGCCTTCCACCCTTTGTTGAGACAGAAAGGCTAAATGGGGGTGGAGTTAGAAAAAGCCTTGCATCTTATCTTTGGCACAAGATTCAAGTAAAGGCTTTGCCTTGAAGAGTATGCCTTCATTATGGAGAAGACTCTTGTTATATTTCAACCAGGGTGATACTTTCCTTCTCTCAGTGAGAGCCAGAAATGGATCTTTTTAGGATCTTCACTTTAAGAAATTGGTGGGATCCTGGAAGTTAAGCCCATTAAAGTGTGAGGCTTCTTCTAAGACAATGGCCCCCAGGAAATCCTCGTTTTTAGTTTAGTTTGTAGTTAGCTTCCAGTAATTGGTCAAATTTACAATATAAGTTCCCCTACCAATTTATTTCTCCAATGACTTGTATTCTAGTTTAGCAGAAGTCCAATTGTGACTTTCTAAATTCATCTTTCCCTCCGATTTGGGGTGACTATTTGCCCTTCAAATCTTTCCTCTGAAGGGTCCAAGAAAAGCTATTGATTTTCACTTCATCCAGCTTTTTCTAACTAGTTGATCTTGCAAAATCCTTGATGGATTTAAAAATCATAGGTATAATTTTTAAAATCTTTATAATAATCTATAGTTCTATGTACAAACTGAAACTGTAAGCCATTAAATGCATTCGATAGGTAAATGCTCTTTTTTTAAACAGTTCAATTATCTGATTTTATAGACAAAACAATTTTACGAATCACATAATTATTTTAATTTCAATAGATTAAAATGATGACTCTGAGAAACTTGTTTTAATCTAAAAAATTCACAAATCTTAATAAATTATTCAATGTATTTTACACTGGAATTGTAAGACTGTTACTCTAATAGATCAATTTTTCATATACATTTTAATATATAAAATATCTAGCATTCACATATTCTTTACGATTATGGAAGTTCAATACCACGCTTTCTATTTTCTTAAACTTTTGGTACTTAATGAAAAATCTACATGGTTATAGAAGATGCACAGCTGCTAAAGAAAAGAAAATTACCTCCCTGATTAACTGATTTATTGGGAGATATTCTATTTGATTATGAGCAACGGAGCTACAACCATTCAAAGATTCTTCTCATTTCTATGACAATTGTGAGTTCCTTTACAATATTCACTTTGTCATGATCTTTCCAACTTAAAAAATGGGTTTGGACTCACAGTTCAGTTAGCCTATGTCCTGTGATTCATGTCATTAACATTAATTTATTACCCCTTCTATATTTTCTAAGATTCACACTGGCACCAACTGATATAATAGAAAGAACAATGTCCATCCTTTCAAATAGAATCTTGTTCTATAAGGTTCACTCTTCTTTGCATTATTGTGGCTTTTTCCTCATTAATCTCATGACAATGATACTACATTCAGTAGATAACATTTGAAGAAAGTCCACTTCTGGAAAATAATTGATCAAAGATGTTCAGTTTTCTAATAAATATAAAGTGAATAGGGCCAAACAGAAAAGTGAGTGACTGACTTGCCTGACCTCGTGAGCAAAATATCGTAACAGAGGAGAAATTAAGAACACTAAGAGAGTAGCAGACAATTCTCCAATCATCTGCCATACCTGACCAAAAACATTTTAAATCCTAACTTTAGCAAACTCTGTCTTCTGCAGTAAAATAAAACATTCGATCTAATGCAAAATAGATACCACACCACTCTGTGAGGAGCTTAGGGGGATAGAGTGATGTGAGGAAAAGAGTGGGCTCCCTTCTCTTAGGTACAAATTTGGGGGGAGGTGGATAATTAGGAATAGCCCTGCTAATCTGAAAAAGAACATGTTAGCATATGGGAAAGGGAGGTAAAGACACCTTCAAAGGCCTGACTCTAGTTATAAGATGAAATGTGTTGCACAACATGTTTGCTGACATTAGATTTGGCAAACAATTCAGCAGCAGGAGGAGGAGGAGGAGGAGGAGGAGGAGGAGGAGGAGGAGGAGGAAGAAGAAGAAGAAGAAGAAGAAGAAGAAGAAGAAGAAGAAGAAGAAGGAGAGGAGGAGGAGGAGAGGAGGAGGAGGAGAGGAGGAGGAGGAGAGGAGGAGGAGGAGAGGAGGAGGAGGAGGAGGACAGGAGGAGGAGGAGAGGAGGAGGAGGAGAGGAGGAGGAGGAGAGGAGGAAGAGGAGAGGAGGAGGAGGAGAGGAGGAGGAGGAGAGGAGGAGGAGGAGAGGAGGAGGAGAAGGAGGAGGAGGAGGAAGAAGGAGGAGGAGGAGAAGGAGAAGAAGGGGAGGAAGAAGGAGGAGGAGGAGGAGAAGAAGAGGAAGAAGGAGGAGGAGGAGGAGGAGGACAAAAAGGAGGAGAAAGAGAAGAAGAAAGAAGGAGGAGGAGGAGGAGGAGGAGGAGGAAGAGGAGGAGGAGGAAGAGGAGGAGGAAGAGGAGGAGGAAGAGGAGGAGGAGGAGGAGGAGGAGAAGGGGGAGGGGGGGAAATAAAAAACAGAAAACATGTAGGCCCAGCTCCAAGCTTCACTTCTATTATAGGACTAGAATGAGCACTTACTGTATTCACCATACCGACTCTGAAGAAATGTTTCTGGGCTAGAAAGGCATCCTGAGTAGGATCAACAGTGTAAGAAAGGATGTGTAATTCGAGTATCTCTCTTGTCAGTTGTAGCAAATAAATACTGCCTTTTCCTTTTGCACTCACATAACTACTCCACCTTCATGTCGTCCTCTCCTCTCCTCTCCCCCTTTGTTTTCTCCTCTCCTCTCTTTTCCTTATCTCATTCCCTTTGCTCTTCTTTCCTTTAAATCAAACAAAAAGAGTGTTTAATTTACTGAAAAATGTGTCGTGCCATGAATGATTTATACAAACACTTTCATAATCCATTTTGCAACAAAATCCCTGAAAATTAATTGTTTTCACCCATTGTTGACAACTTAAGGCTTTACAGAGTCATTTCACATAGACTGAATAAAATTTGAATTTGGCTGGAAGAAAGACGAACATTCTCTCCTGTAATCTCAATAGACTTTCCTGCCAGTGGAACAGAACTCAAGATTCCCACAAAGTGTATACAGATAACTGCGCTCAGTTTAAAACAAAACAAAACAATACCCAAAAATAAAATTCAAAGGTTGTTCCAACTTAGCAAGTAAAGTGTTTGTACAAAGAAAATGTATTAGAGGCACTGAACTAAAACAAAGATGAAGAATTAATGTGTAACTTGCAGGCTAAGCTGGAACATAGAAAGGGAAGAGGAAGAAGAGAGTTTCAGAAAAACATTGTACTCCCCAGTTGGTTTTTCTAGGCATGCTGGATGAGAATTTGATAACTTCCCCAGAGATATACAACTGTATACTGGTTTAATGACACACTGCATAGCCAATATAACTCATTGTTTAGAAAAATAGTTAATATATACTCTGTATTATTATTATTTTGGAGAAGGAGTTTGTCATCTGCATAATTTCTGGTAACAAAGAAGCTCAACTGACACTGGTATATACATTCGCGATATTGATATATCGGCTATTTGAACCAAATATTAGTTCTAAAATAGGCAAAACCAGATTTTGTCTGTATGAATACTCCATGTCAGTCTTAGTCAATGATAGATTTGTTTTTCTTCTATTTCTGTAAATACAATTAGTTTTCTTTGGTCAGGGAAATATTTTCATTTTTGCTTCACGAAATCCACCTGCTTCAAGATAGACTGTGGATATTAAGCAGGCACCAGTATTTTTTTTTTAATTAATGTTTATTTATTTTTGAGAGAGAGACAGAGCGTGAGCGGGGGAGGGGCAGAGAGAGAAGACGACACAGAATCCAAAGCAGGCTCCAGGCTCTGAGCTGTCAGCACAGAGCCTGACACAGGTCTTAAACTCACATACCATGAGATCATTACCTGAGCTAAAGTTAGATGCTCAAATGACTGAGCCACCCAGGCACCCACCAGTAGGTTGGTTTTTGTTTTGTTTTTGTTTTTTTTGTTTTTAAACTCAAGTGTGAACCTTGCTAAAGAAGCCAGATTCCTTTCTGAACTTCTGGGTTGAGTCAAGCCATGAACTGCTTACTACTCAATAAACCTTGTTGTTATTTCAGTGATAAAAATTCCAGAAGAAATTCAGGGGCTTATTTCCAATTTTGTTTTGGCTCTCCATACAGATTCATATTAGTCCCACTAACCCTTTCATTAATGCATTTAGTAGATTGAATTTATTTCCATGGGCCATGAAAGACTGTGAGGCATCCTATGACCCCAGGTTCTTCTCTATACAGGTGCAGGTGGTAAAGAAAAATCCTAAATAGGATATGACTAGTGAGTAAGGTGCCCTTATCCCCAATCTGCCATTGTAGGTGCCTGCTAACCAGCTCCCCCAGAATTCACAGTTTGTGATTTAATCCCCCAATTCCACAAATACCCCAGGATGGATGTGAGAGTTCTGACATTTGGCAACAAGGGCATTGACTTGTTTATAAAACCACAGGCATTGCTGAAAAATCAGTGGCTGATTTTGGCAACATGAATGTTTTGATCTCAACCTGGATCTTACAAATCTTAAAAAACTAAGTAACAAAATACAGGACCTTCACATCTGAGGAATGTGATTACTATGCTTGCCTGTGTCTCTTTCTGAGGGGGATAGTTGGAACTGACATTTGCACATTTGTTTAACTTTCTTGAAACCTAATGACCATCTTGTGATGTACACACATTTGGTTACAAGTCCTCCAAAGCCAGCCTTAGTGGGTATGTGGACTAATTATGAAAGTACTACAAGCAATAGTCTACCAGTTGTGATAATCTGTAGTATTATGGTATACTGTCTTATGCCACAGTGGACGATTCTTAATTAGCAGTCACCATGCTTGGACTCTCCAGTCAGTAACAATCTGTTGCTAGTAAATCCATTAACATACATCCTAGGCAGGACTGCTTTTAAAAGAGAAACTCATTCTAAACTAGTTTAAAGGTGATTGTTCTTATACATGTATGTATGTAAATATATATATTGTATACACACATACATAATAAAAATACTGACACAGTTAAAAAGTATTATTTTTGGCACTAACCAAGGACCAACAACCGAGATGATAATTTAACAAGGATTCTCTCATTGAATTCTCACAAAAAACCTATTTCTGTGTTCATTGTACAGTTGTGATAACCAAGACTCAGCCATTTTTAGTCATTTGTTTATGTTATAACAGCCAAAAACTAGTTGGAAGAGGTTTCTATGTGCTTATAATCACCACGGAATAGGAGAATGCCATAGAATCTGATTTACCATAAATGTATCTTATCTCCATTGGAAGGAATAAATTAACAGGCAGCTCCTTTTTCATAGTATCTCATGCTCAATTTCTTGTCCAACTGTTGTTTCCTCACTCTCCCTTTCCCCACCCCCTTCTCTCCCCCCACCTCTGCTTCTCTCTGCATTTCCCCACTGACTTCTTCTCTGCATACAAGCCTCCTCTGGTAAAAATTCCATAATCTGAATGGTTTTTCTGTCTAACCTAATTGGATTATATACCTCATTTAAAAATTATCAAAAGACAACCAACTGTTTAAATTAGGTTCAGAAGATGGCTGCTTACCATGTAGATATTTAACCCTATGAAACTGGTGAAGTAGTCAATTAAAAAAAGTGATTTTTAAATTATGAGTGTTGATACGGTTTTTCATATGATATGTTTGACTTATAGCTTAATGGAAAACCCAAACTAGATTAGTCAAATATCTTTACTTAAAAGCATTTATTCCAAGTATTCTAAAATGTTAGAAATCTCATGTAAATCTTTCAGTTGTATTACTTATATCTAAACATCCATAGGTATACAATAGTAAACTGTATATCTATTTTGAATCCCACTTCAACAGTGAGTCACTTCATGCTCATATTTTTCTTTCATTTACCCTAGAAACACCATTCCGTTCCTTCAAAGTACATCAGTGTCTGTAATTTCTTCACCTGCCCCGTTCAGCGTTTAGAATGTAATAGAGATAAGGTTGACACCCTTGTCTGTTCTGCTATATTCAATTTCGCAGTCGTTAGCAATTCCATACAAGAGCCTGTCATTACTCTGAACCTATTTCATGTAAAAACTCAGGAAATTTATCTCAGGCTGTTTATTTCAAAGACAGACACCCTGAATTGGGACTGGGATATACATGTTCACCTTCATTCAATATTTTTCTGGCATATGCTATGACAAGTAAATTTCCATTTTGAAGTTGATGTTAAGCAGCCTCTAAGCAAGAAGCAGTAGTATTAGCAGCATAAGGCAAATGCAATAATCCCATTATCAATCCCTTTGCTTCTAGTTTATTCCCCACCAAAATCAATCATTTTAACTGCTGCTATGTAATCTTCCAAAATATCACTTTCATCATGTCATAATATTGGCTAAAATGCTATAGTTGTCAAAATTCATTGTCTCAAAGAATCAGCATAATTCCCTTCCTAGATTTTTTCACAGTTTCCAAACTGCCTTTCTAACTTTGTATACAAATATTGTAATATCAATGTTTTCCACACTAATTGAAGAGTTTGCCTTAAAAGCCTTCATACTTCATCTTCCTGATCTCCTAACACTCCCTGAAATAACACTGAAGATATGCTTCTTTATAAGTCACAACCTTCTCTATTTTTGCATGGGAATTTCAGAATAGATATTTATCTTTTTCTGATCCTACCTCCCCGAAAAAGTCTGGAGTTGATTTGGTCACAAATTCTCTAGCCTCTACTAACTTGCGTATTAAAGGATAATATTGTGCACTGTGTCTTAAATTGTTCCAGGATTTGTGTAATGCCGTGTATGTCCTGCCAAACCGCTAATGTTGTTTTAGTCACGTAGAGCCCCGTTACATTATTATTGGTGATGTTACAACAGGGCAAAAGATCGGAGGAAATGATACAAATTAAAGGACTAAAATACAGTTATAAAATCATTTAAATATGTTGCTTGTAATACACCCCCCTTTCTACATTCATATAATATACATACTTATCATGTTATGTTGTAAAGAGAATAAAATTAAGACAATTTGTTAAATGTGTGTGTGAAAATACTGGCTGTGACCAACGCTGGTTTGGGTAAAACTGAAAAAAAAAAAAAATCACATCACAGGTTTTAGCCTTAGTATGCACAAATTTATATATAGTGCTTGGGTTTCATGAAAATAATACATTCCCCTTGCCAGGTTGTTTTTATCTTTGTTTTGAGTATGACAGAACATGAATGAAGCATGATTTTTCAAACCGTGTCCTGGAAGTTCTATCAATGTCACATTAGGTCACATCTACAACTATACTTCATCCATCAAAATTATTCTGACCTTCCCAATACAGCATCATAATATTTTGATTTTAAATCCTTGTAATCTCAATCTGTCCCTTTCTTTAGTATAATGATAGTAATGATAGTATATTATATGTTCATGTCTTATTTCAATAGAAAGATGAGTTTTGAAGGTTGGAATCTTGCCTGGAGTTGGTATGTAGTTAGAAGAGTTTCAAATATCTCTTATATTGGTTGTACCACTTTAAGAAATTTGCTCAATCTCTATAGTTTTATCCTAAATATATATAAAATATGATGTAATAATTACTCATTTGTTCACTTCTTAATTTAATAAATATTTCCTAGCTACACTTATATATCAGGTACAATGAGTAAAGTTACGGGAAAGGCAGAGTTCCCATCTTCAAGGTCTTACACTCTTATGAAAGCCAATGGCTAAAAATAAAAATCTCAATTTATGACATTCATAGGCAGCAAGAATAGGATAAATGAAAATGTAGACTCTGGCAACTGCCCAACCTGATCAGGCTGGGGAGGACACAAATATAAAGAAGCTAGTAATAATGGAAATTAGCATTTGTTGTTTACCATACAAAACAGAATACATTATCTGGTTTAATCACACAACAAAATTTCAGGTATACTGGCATTCTAGATAGGATACTGAAGGCTAGATAAGTTCAGAAAACTACACTGGTGCCACTATGTTTAACTAGTAGTTATACTACGTACTGTCAGAGAGTATCTTTACACTGAGTTCTGAATGATAAGTCTAAGAAAGAAAGGAAAGAAAAAAGAGTGAGGAGGATAGATTCTATACAGACCTATGTCATGTTCAAAGGCCAAAGGAAGGAAAGCAAACTGCACATTTGGAATAAAAGTTTTTCAGGATCAACTGAATAAAGATTAGAGTGAGATATAACTGTAGTCTAGATTTCAAGTGTCATCATTACATCTTAAATTTAGAGACAATTTTAAGAAAGCAATGAAAGTGATACGAAGGTAATACGGATTTTAAGACAAGGCTATGGTAAGGTTTATAGGAAAGTATGCAGAAAGATCATTCCGCCTGCAATGCAAAAAATAAATTGCAGAAAGTCTCATTCTAATAAAAATAGGTCAAATTATTTAGAATGAACCTGAAATGAGGAGAATTCTACCTAAACTTTAAAGGCATAACCTAAAATTTTAAAGAAATGGAGAAAAAAATAAAGTTTGAAATTTCCATGCCAACTTACAGAGAAAAGCCTGAATTTATAAAGGTAAACAGAGTATTGAAGCAATGAATTCTTATTCTGATGGCATTTGTGGATACGGCAAACTCAGACCTTAGTTTCAAAACTTTCTGTAGTTAGGAGGAAAAAAGTCAAAGCCAAAAAAACCCAAAAACAAACAAACAAAAAAACCAAAAAGACCCCACCAAGGTAGGAAGTTTCTACGAGACTCTGCCCTGTATTACGGCGATAGCACAAATCATAGTAGTAGCAGCAGAGAAATACACCATCCTACCCTATCCACAATAAAACTGAGTTGGTGCTGAGTGGGGCAAAATGTCACAGCAACAACTATCAAGTTGAGGAGTGGAAATTCCTAAAAAGCAGTGACAGCAGACAAGCAATGTACAAATTCCTGCCCTAGATATACACGGTCTGTGCCGATCAAGAAACCTTAAGTAAGGGACTTGTATCTTCCTAGTTTCAGTCTGGTTATATCCCAGAAAGCAAACACAAGATATTTCAAAAGCACTTTTTTTTTTTTTCCTTAGACAATGGTCAGCACACAAAGAAACCAGGTGCACAAGGAGGCAAAGGAACCCGACAGATCAACACGTTTTTTGCATATTCACATTGTCAAATTACATAGTAGCCTGAAAAGATCAATATGAAACAACTTTGGGCAAGTTATACTACAAGGAACATTATAAGGCTTTATTTAAAGATATTTAAAGAAGATTTAAGTAAGTATATTTTTCATGCTCATCAGTCTGAAGACTCAATTATGTAAGGCTATAGTACATACAAAATTCTTAGTAGATTCAATTCAATATTAAGTAAAATTTCAACAATTTTTTAATGGAAACAGATAAGCTAAAATTTATGAGAAAACCCAAGAAAGAGCCAAGACATTCTTGAAGGCTAAAGAACATTATGAAAGAAGTTACTCTACCAGATACAGAGATTTACTACAAAGCAAAATGAGTAATACTTTTGTTTAGTCACAGGCGAAGATAAATAAATGTCTGAAAGAGAAAAAAAGAGCCCCTAAATAAACCTATGTATGTACGGTAATTTGATGCATAACAGATGTGCCACTGCAAATCAATAGAGAAAGAGTCTTTTTGTTTTTTATTTTTTTTTAAATAAATGGAGGTTGGCATTACTACACTACTATAAAGATTTTGTAAGACAGAATATTTTAGGTAGCGTATCAATAAATTCAACACTTGATAGGAAGAGAAATTTACAAAGAAAACTCAAAAGCAACTCAAAGGGACTAAAAGCAAATGAACAAAAAGAGAATGCCATTTATGGAGACGAAGTGGGCAGAAAAACGCAATTATTCAGGAGGTAAACATTGTCAAATTTTTGAAAATATCCTTTGGAAACTTCATCAAACATGATATTCGAATTGTTGGTGCAATTTTTATTGATGTGAAAAACTAACATATTGTGAGGAATTCCTGGAGTGATAAAGCCAATTGTAATTTACTGTAATGGGCTCCATGTATATGTGGAGGAGAGCTTTGATTTGGCTTCTGTTACATTCCTCTGAGATCATTATTTAGTCACTGTGAGCAGAATATGTAACAGGATTGTCACATGTAGGGTGGAGTAAAGACCAGATATCAACAATTTCCTCCCTGTTACACTACAAAAGAAAAAAAAAAAAAAAGGAGAAAAGCTAATGAAACAGGTAAAGACAATTTCCCTGGAATTCAGAATTTGCTGAAGAGATAATTCCTGATCTGAATGGTCAAGCTCAACCATGATTCTGCAGCCTCTGCCATGGAGAACACCTCCCATGCTTCACACTTTAAAACTACCAGAAGCACTAAGGCCTTGATCTTGCTCCTTCCACCTTATATGCAGACAAGTATGTGGTACCTCCAGGGAAAAATAAGTTCATAATCAAAAACAGCAGGTACTAAGAATCAACCTACAATAAAGAAAAAGACATCAGAATGAAAAACCTACACTACATAAACCAGATATGATGGAACACATGAAAATATAAGAATAATATAAATATGAAGAATAATACCTCAAGGAGATGATACATCATAACACCATGAAAAAGAAAGAGCTAGTTATAAACAAAACTGATAATAATATTAGGGAAAATAATGATTTGGAATAATTCACTAGATGGAGAAATAAGGAATTAATAAGATTTAAAAATATAAATTAAACTGGAAATTCAATAAAGAAACTCATAAAATTCACATGAAAATAAAAGAATAGGTGAAATATAATAAAAAGTGTTAGGTGTGTAGGACTACTGCTAACAGAGTCCAGATTATGAAAAAGAAAAAAAAAACTAGTATGTAGAATTTCAAAGAATTATAGGAACATAAAAGACCTCTGATTAAAAGGAATATCATATTTTCAAACAGAATAGTTACAAAAACCATATACAGAATAGTATCATCAAAGGAAGAGCAATTTTCCAAAGCTGCTAAAGTTAATACAGTCTTAAAGTAAAAAAAAAAAAAAAAAAAAAAAAAAATCAAATTTTGACCAGGAGTCGTAGTAGTGACAAGGGAACAAGAAAACAGTCAGTAATCTTTTCTAAATTTTGATAGAAAAAAAATTGAAATACTGATTTTATGCCTAACCAATGTATTAATAGAACATGAGTATATATTTATGTTCTCTATATATGTAAAGTTTAAAAGTTTTCCCCATATCAATCTTTGGTAAAGACTCTTGATAGAAACAACGAGAGAGGGAGAGGGAGAGGGAGAAATTTTTCAGAGAGAACTAAAAATATAAATAGGAAGTACATATGAGCAAATATGTGATAAAGAGAAGAAACAAAAATGTTACATAAACCTCTTTCAATACCAGTCAAGTAATGATGGGAAAAGAATCAAATAAACAAAACAGAGTTAAAAAAATAATATAAATAAATAAATATTAAAAAATAGGACAGAAGTTCATCCAAAGAGTGCCATAGGCATGGCCATGCGCAAGCAGCCCTGACAGGGGTTAGCACCACCTCAGAGCCGCTATTGCTCTGGAGAGAGGTGAAGAAAAACCACACATATCAGTTCACTGCAGCCACTGCAGCAGGGAAGGGAGCAGACATCCAGTCTAACAGCAGGCCGCGCCCACCAATGACAGCTTCTCAGGGCACAGCACAGGGAGAGCATCCTGCATTTTAGTGCCACGACAGCTCTGGCAAATGCCTGGTCTGACTCAACTCAAGCACAAGGTAGCCCCAGACTGGCCTACTAACAGCACAGGGACCAAACAATGTCCATTATAGGCAAAGAGAGACATTGCAGACAACTGAACTGAAGGCAAACGTGACTCAGCCACAACAGTAGGGCACATGCAACACACAAAGGAGACAGCCCTGAAGCTCCAGGTTCTGGTACACAGGAAACACTGAACTGCAGGGCGCTTCCTGACCACTTCTTAAGAAGACTGCCATCGCCAAGAGCAGGAGACTTACCTGACTTTCCTAACACACAGAAAGAGACACAGAGAATCAGACAAAATGAGGAAACAGAGAAATATATCCCAAATGAAAGAACAGGATAACATCACAACAAGGATGGAGATAAGGAATGTGCCTGATAGAGAATTTAAAGTAATGGTTATAAAGATACTCACTGGGTTTGGGAAGAGTAAAGGACCTCAGTGAGACCCTCAATGAAGAGATAGAAAATATTAAAAATAACTAATCAGAGAAGAAGAATTCAATAACTGAAATTAAAAATGCACTAGCTGGAATAAATAGTAAACTAGAGGAAGCAGAAGAACAGATCAGCAACCTAGAGGAGATAGTAAGGGAAAGCAATCAAATTATGATGAAAGAAAAAAATAATATAAAATGAAAATGGATTCATGAACTCAGTGACAGCATCAAGCATCACAGCAATCACATTATATGGATCTCAAAGAGGGAAAGAGAAAAGGGGAAAGGAAACATATTTAAAGAAATAATAGCTGAAACCTTCCCGAATCTGGGGAAGAAAACAGAAATCCTAATCCACGAAGCACAGAAAGCCCCCAATAAAATCAACACAAGGAGCTCCACCAAGTCACATATTAATTAAAATGGCAAAAAAGTAGGATAGATATTTTTAAAAGTAGCAAAAGAAAATAAATGAGTTACATACACAGGAAACCACATAAGCAATCAGCTAATTTTTCAGGGGAAAATTTGAAGTCCACAAAGAAGTGCCGTGATATATTCAAAGAAAAAGGAAAAAAGAATCTTCAAATAAGAAAACTCTACACTCTATCCAGCAAGGTTATTATTCAGAACTAAAGGAGAGGTAAGGAGTTTCCCAGACAAATTTAAAGGAGTTCATCATACTAAACCAGCCCCATAAGAAATGTTAAAGTGGACTCTTTGAATGGAAAGGAAATAACATAAGCAGGAGTAAGAAAAGTAAGAAGCATAAAAGCAGTAATATTAAGTATATCTACAAAAATCAGTCAAGGGATTCACAAGATAAAAAGATGTAAAGTACAATGCCATCTACCTAAAATGTGGGAGAGAGAAGTAAAAATGTAGTGCTTTTAAAATGTGTTCAAACTTAAACAGTCATCAAGTAAATACAGATATCTATATGCATAAGATGTTATATATAAATCCAATAACCACACAAAATAAAAAACTGGTAGGGGTGCCTGGGTGGCTCAGTCGATTACGTGTCCAAATTCTGCTCAGGTCATAATTTTGCTGTTCCCAAGTTCGAGCCTCGTGTCGGGCTCTGTGCTGACAGCTCAGGGCCTGGATCCTGTTTCAGATTCTGTGTCTCCCTCTCTCTCTCTGCCCCTCCCCCACTTGCAGTCTCTCTCCTCTCTCTCTCAAAAATAAATAAACTTTTTTTTAAAACTTGTAATATGTATACAAAAAATAAAGAGAAAAGAATCCAAGTATATCACTAAAAAACAGCAAAATGTGAGGGGGGGGGGGGAAGAAAGGAACATAGAGAACTACAAAAACAACCATAAAACAAGCAACAAAATGGCAAAAAGCCTATCAATAATTACTTTGAATGTAAATGGATTAAATACTTCAATCAAAAGACATAGGGTGATGGAATGGATAAAAAAGCAACACCCATCTACATGCCCAGTTCAAGAGACTCTTTTCAGACCTAAAGACAAATGCACATTGAAAGTGAAGGAATAGAAAAGCATTCATCATGCAAATGGAAATGGAAAGAAAGCCAGGAGAGCAGTATTTATATCTGACAAAATAGATTTTAAGTAGGCTCCTTGTGCAGTGTGGGGCTTGAACTCACGATCTTGTTATTGAGAGTTTCATGCTCTACCAACTGAGCCAACCAGATGCCACTCTGACAAAATAGACTTGAAAACAAATACTGTAACAAGACGCAAAGAAGGACACTACATAATCATAAAGGAAACAATTCAATAATAAAATGTAACAACTGCAAATATTTAAGCAGTGAACACGGGATCATCCAAATACATAAAGCAGCTAAAGACAGGCATAAAGAAATTAATCAATAGTAATACAATAATAGTAGGAGACCTTAACTGCCCACTAACATCAATGGATAGATCATCCAAACAGAAAATCAACAAGAAAATAATGGCTTTGAATGACACATTGGACCAAAGGGAACTACGAGATATATTCAGAACATTACATTACAAAACAACAGAATATAGCTTTTTTCAAGTGCACATGGAACATTCTACAGAATATTAGACCACAAAACAAATACTAAAAAATTTTAAAAAGGCTGATGTCATACCATGCATTTTTTCTGACCACAATGCTATGAAAATAGAGATCAACCATATGAAAAACTCTGGAAAGAACACAAAACATGGAGGTTAAATAATGTGCAACTAAACAATGAATAGGTCAATCAATAAATCAAAGAGGAAATTAAAAAAGTTACATGGACACAAATTAAAATGAAAACACAACTATCCAAAATCCTTGGGAGGTAGGAAAAGATGTTCTAAAAGGGAAGTTTATTTCAATACAGGCCTACCTCAAGAAGCAAGCAATTTCTCAAATAGGCAACCTAACCATACACAAAAAGGAGGTAGAAAAGAAAGAACAAACAAACCCAAAGCCAGTAGGAGGAAGGAAATAATAAAGATTAGAACATAAATAAACAGACTAGAAACTAAACCTATAACTGGAAACATGTAACTTTCCAAAACTGAATCAGGAAGAAAAAGAAAATTTGAACAAACCAATTATCATCAACAAAATTGAATCAGTAGTCAAAAAACTCCCAACAAAAATCCAGGACCAGATGTCTTCACAGGTGAACACTACCAAACATTTAAAAGACAGTTAATACCTATTCTCAAACTATTTAAAAAATATAGAAAAGAAAGCTTCCAAATTCATTTTATGAGGCCAACATTACTCTGATACTAAAATCAAATAAAGATAGTACAAAAAAAGAGAACTATAGCCAATACCTCTGATGAACATAGATGCAAAATCCCTCAACTAAATATGAGCAAAATGGATTCAACAGTATGTTAAAAAGTCATTCATCAAGATTAAGTGACATTTATTCCTGAAATATCAGGGTGGCTCTATATTCACAAAACACTCAATGTGATAAATCACATCAATAAGAGAAAGGATAAAACCACATGATCATTTCAATAGATACAAAAGAAGCATTTGACAAAGTACAACATCTGTTCATTATCAAAAAAAAAAACAATCAATAAAATAGATTTAGAGAGAATATACCTCAGCATAATGAAGGCCAGATATGAAAAATCCACACGTAAAATCATACTCAATGGTGAAAAACAGAGTTCTCCCCTAAGATGAGGAACAAGACAAAAATATCCACTCTTACCACTTTTAGTCAATGGAGTACAGGAAGTCCTAGCCACAGCAATCAGAAAACAAAAAGAAATAAAATACATTTAAATTGGTAAGGAAGAAGTTTAACTTTCACAATTTGCAGACAATTCTATAGATAGAAAACTGTAAAGACGCCACCAAAAAAAAAACAAAAAACTACTAAAACTGATATTCAATAAGATCACAGGATATAAAATCAATATGCAGAAATCTGTTGCATATCTGCACACTAAAAATGAAGTAGCAGAAAGAGAAATTAAGAAAACAGTCCCATTTACAATTGCATAAAACATAATAAAATACCTAGGAATAAACTTAACCAAGGAGACAAAAGACCTGTACTCTGAAAACCTAGAAAACACTGATGAGAGAAATTAATAAGACAACACAAATAGATGGAAAGATATTCCATGCTCATGGATTGGGAGAACAAATGTCATTAAAATGTTCATACCACAGATTTAAAACTATCCTTTTCAAAACACCAACAAATTTTTCACACAGCTAGAGCAAATCATACTAAAATTTGCATGAAACCACAAAAGACCTCAAATAGTCAAATTAATCTTCAAAAAGAAGAAAATTGGAGGTATCACAACCCCAGATTTTAAAATATGTTACAAAGCTATAGTCATCATAAAAATATAGTATTGTCACAAAAACACACACATAGATCAACAGAACAGACATCCTAGAAGTAAAGCACAACTATATGGTCAATTAGTCTTTGACAAAGGAGGCAGAAATATACAATGGAAAAACATCTCTTCAACAAATTGTGTTGGGAAAACTAGATGGCTACCTGCAAAAGAATAAAGATGGACTACTTTTTTATACTATACACATAAATAAATTCAAAATGGATTAAATGTGAGTAAATGTGATCTCACCTAAATGTCAGATCTGAATCTATAAAAATTCTAGAAGAGAGCATAGGCAGTAATTTCTCTGATACCGGCCATGGAACCATTTTTCTAGATATGTTTCCTAAGGCAAGAGAAACAAGTGCAAAAATAAACTATTGAGACTAAACTAAAAAGCTTCTGCACAGCAAATGAAACAATCAACAAAACTAAAATACAACCTATCAAGTGGGAAAAGATATTTGCAATGACATATCTGATAAAGGGTTAGTATCCAAAATATATAAAGAACTGACACAACTTAATACAAAAAAAAACCCACACAAAAACAAAACAAAACAAACAAAAACAAGGAATTCAATTAAAAACGGACAGAAGCCATGAACAGACATTTCTCCAAAGATATCAAAATTGCCAACAGACATAGGAAAAGATGCTTAACCTCACTCATCATCAGGGAAATACAAATCAAAACTACAAAGAGGTATCACCTCACAACTCTCAACCTGGTTAAAACAAACAAACAAACAAAACACAAATGTGTTTGAATGTGGTTTTGATTTGTATTTCCCTGATAAGGAGCGACGTTGAACATCTTTTCATGTGCCTGTTGGCCATCCGGATGTCTTCTTTAGAGAAGTGTCTATTCATGTTTTCTGCCCATTTCTTCACTGGGTTATTTGTTTTTCGGGTGTGGAGTTTGGTGAGCTCTTTATAGATTTTGGATACTAGCCCTTTGTCCGATGTGTCATTTGCAAATATCTTTTCCCATTCCGTTGGTTGCCTTTTAGTTTTGTTGGTTGTTTCCTTTGCTGTGCAGAAGCTTTTTATCTTCATAAGGTCCCAGTAATTCACTTTTGCTTTTAATTCCCTTGCCTTTGGGGATGTGCCGAGTAAGAGATT
Source organism: Panthera onca (assembly GCF_046562875.1). Classification (NCBI taxonomy): domain Eukaryota; kingdom Metazoa; phylum Chordata; class Mammalia; order Carnivora; family Felidae; genus Panthera; species Panthera onca. The sequence goes on from NC_138339.1 coordinate 179,774,730, forward strand.
GCTACGGCTGAGGTCAGAGAGGTCTTTTCCTGCTTTCTCCTCTAAGGTTTTGATGGTTTCCTGTCTCACATTCAGGTCCTTTATCCATTTTGAGTTTATTTTTGTGAATGGTGTGAGAAAGTGGTCTAGTTTCAACCTTCTGCATGTTGCTGTCCAGTTCTCCCAGCACCATTTGTTAAAGAGACTGTCTTTTTTCCATTGGATGTTCTTTCCTGCTTTGTCAAAGATGAGTTGGCCATACGTTTGTGGGTCTAGTTCTGGGGTTTCTATTCTATTCCATTGGTCTATGTGTCTGTTTTTGTGCCAATACCATGCTGTCTTGATGATGACAGCTTTGTAGTAGAGGCTAAAGTCTGGGATTGTGATGCCTCCTGCTTTGGTCTTCTTCTTCAAAATTACTTTGGCTATTCGGGGCCTTTTGTGGTTCCATATGAATTTTAGGATTGCTTGTTCTAGTTTCGAGAAGAATGCTGGTGCAATTTTGATTGGGATTGCATTAAATGTGTAGATAGCTTTGGGTAGTATTGACATTTTGACAATATTTATTCTTCCAATCCATGAGCAGGGAATGTCTTTCCATTTCTTTATATCTTCTTCAATTACCTGCATAAGCTTTCTATAGTTTTCAGCATACAGATCTTTTACATCTTTGGTTAGATTTATTCCTAGATATTTTATGCTTCTTGGTGCAATTGTGAATGGGATCAGTTTCTTCATTTGTCTTTCTGTTGCTTCATTGTTAGTGTATAAGAATGCAACTGATTTCTGCACATTGATTTTGTATCCTGCAACTTTGCTGAATTCATGTATCAGTTCTAGCAGACTTTTGGTGGAGTCTATCGGATTTTCCATGTATAATATCATGTCATCTGCAAAAAGCGAAAGCTTGACTTCATCTTTGCCAATTTTGATGCCTTTGATTTCCTTTTGTTGTCTGATTGCTGATGCTAGAACTTCCAGCACTATATTAAACAACAGCGGTGACAGTGGGCATCCCTGTCGTGTTCCTGATCTCAGGGAAAAAGCTCTCAGTTTTTCCCCGTTGAGGATGATGTTAGCTGTGCGCTTTTCATAAATGGCCTTTATGATCTTTAAGTATGTTCCTTCTATCCCGACTTTCTCAAGGGTTTTTATTAAGAAAGGGTGCTGGATTTTGTCAAAGGCCTTTTCTGCATCGATTGACAGGATCATATGGTTCTTCTCTTTTTTTTTGTTAATGTGATGTATCACGTTGATCGATTTGCGAATGTTGAACCAGCCCTGCATCCCAGGAATGAATCCCACTTGATCATGGTGAATAATTCTTTTTATATGCTGTTGAATTCGATTTGCTAGTATCTTATTAAGAATTTTTGCATCCATATTCATCAGGGATATTGGCCTGTAGTTCTCTTTTTTTACTGGGTCTCTGTCTGGTTTAGGAATCAAAGTAATACTGGCTTCATAGAATGAGTCTGGAAGTTTTCCTTCCCTTTCTATTTCTTGGAATAGCTTGAGAAGGATAGGTATTATCTCTGCTTTAAATGTCTGGTAGAACTCCCCTGGGAAGCCATCTGGTCCTGGACTCTTATTTGTTGGGAGATTTTTGATAACCGATTCAATTTCTTCGCTGGTTATGGGTCTGTTCAAGCTTTCTATTTCCTCCTAATTGAGTTTTGGAAGAGTGTGGGTGTTTAGAAATTTGTCCATTTCTTCCAGGTTGTCCAATTTGCTGGCATATAATTTTTCATAGTATTCCCTGATAATTGTTTGTATCTCTGAGGGATTGGTTGTAATCATTCCATTTTCATTCATGATTTTATCTATTTGAGTCATCTCCCTTTTCTTTTTGAGAAGCCTGGCTAGAGGTTTGTCAATTTTGTTTATTTTTTCAAAAAACCAACTCTTGGTTTCGTTGATCTGCTCTACAGTTTTTTTAGATTCTATATTGTTTATTTCTGCTCTGATCTTTATTATTTCTCTTCTTCTGCTGGGTTTAGGCTGCCTTTGCTGTTCTGCTTCTATTTCCTTTAGGTGTGCTGTTAGATTTTCTATTTGGGATTTTTCTTGTTTCTTGAGATAGGCCTGGATTGCAATGTATTTTCCTCTCAGGACTGCCTTCGCTGCATCCCAAAGCGTTTGGATTGTTGTATTTTCATTTTCGTTTGTTTCCATATATATTTTAATTTCTTCTCTAATTGCCTGGTTGACCCACTCATTCGTTAGTAGGGTGTTCTTTAACCTCCATGCTTTTGGAGGTTTTCCAGACTTTTTCCTGTGGTTGATTTCAAGTTTCATAGCATTGTGGTCTGAAAGTATGCATGGTATAATTTCAATTCTTGTAACCTTATGAAGGGCTGTTTTGTGACCCAGTATATGATCTATCTTGGAGAATGTTCCATGTGCACTCGAGAAGAAAGTATATTCTGTTGCTTTGGGATGCAGAGTTCTAAATATATCTGTCAAGTCCATCTGATCCAATGTATCATTCAGGGCCCTTGTTTCTTTATTGACTGTGTGTCTAGATGATCTATCCATTTCTGTAAGTGGGGTGTTAAAGTCCCCTGCAATGACCACATTCTTATCAATAAGGTTGCTTATGTTTATGAGTAATTGTTTTATATATCTGGGGGCTCGGGTATTTGGCGCATAGACATTTATAATAGTTAGCTCTTCCTGGTGGATAGACCCTGTGATTATTATATAATGCCCTTCTTCATCTCTTGTGACAGCCTTTAATTTAAAGTCTAGTTTGTCTGATATAAGTATGGCTACTCCAGCTTTCTTTTGGCTTCCAGGAGCATGATAAATAGTTCTCCATCCCCTCACTCTCAATCTAAAGGTGTCCTCAGATCTAAAATGAGTCTCCTGTAGACAGCAAATAGATGGGTCTTGTTTTTTTATCCATTCTGATACCCTATGTCTTTTAGTTGGCGCATTTAATCCATTTACATTCAGTGTTATTATAGAAAGATATGGGTTTAGAGTCATTGTGATGTCTGTATGTTTTATGCTTGTAGTGATGTCTCTGGTACTTTGTCTCACAGGATCCCCCTTAGGATCTCTTGTAGGGCTGGTTTCGTGGTGACAAATTCCTTCAGTTTTTGTTTGTTTGGGAAGACCTTTATCTCTCCTTCTATTCTAAATGACAGACTTGCTGGATAAAGGATTCTCGGCTGCATATTTTTTCTGTTTAGCACACTGTAGATATCGTGCCAAGCCTTTCTGGCCTGCCAAGTTTCAAAGGAGAGATCAGACCCGAGTCTTATAGGTCTCCCTTTATATGTGAGGGCACGTTTATCCCTTGCTGCTTTCAGAATTTTCTCTTTATCCTTGTATTTTGCCAGTTTCACTATGATATGTCGTGCAGAAGATCGATTCAAGTTACGTCTGAAGGGAGTTCTCTGTGCCTCTTGGATTTCAATGCCTTTTTCCTTCCCCAGTTCAGGGAAGTTCTCAGCTATAATTTGTTCAAGTACCCCTTCAGCACCTTTCCCTCTCTCTTCCTCCTCTGGGATACCAATTATGCGTATATTATTTTTTTTTAGTGTAGCACTTAGTTCTCTAATTTTCCCCTCATACTCCTGGATTTTTTTATCTCTCTTTCTTTCAGCTTCCTCTTTCTCCATAACTTTATCTTCTAGTTCACCTATTCTCTCCTCTGCCTCTTCAAGCCGAGCCATCGTGGATTCCATTTTGTTTTGCAATTCGTTTAAAGCGTTTTTCAACTCCTCGTGACTGTTCCTTAGTCCCTCGATCTTTGTGGCAAGAGATTCTCTGCTGTCCTGTATACTGTTTTCAAGCCCAGCGATTAATTTTATGACTATTATTCTAAATTCACTTTCTGTTATATTATTTAAATCCTTTTTGATCAGTTCATTAGCTGTTGTTATTTCCTGGAGATTCTTCTGAGGGGAATTCTTCCGTTTGGTCATTTTGGAGAGTCCCTGGCGTGGTGAGGACCTGCAGGGCACTTCCCCTGTGCTGTGGTGTATAACTGGAGTTAGTGGGCGGGGCCGCAGTCCGACCCGATGTCTGCCCCCAGCCCACTGCTGGGGCCACAGTCAGACTGGTGTGTGCCTTCTCTTCCCCTCTCCTAGGAGCGGGATTCACTGTGGGGTGGCGTGTCCCGTCTGGGCTACTTGCACACTGCCAGGCTTGTGTTGCTGGGGATCTGGCGTATTAGCTGGGGTGGGTAGGCAAGGTGCACGGGGGCTGGAGGGGCAGGCTTAGCTCGCTTCTCCTTAGGTGATCCACTTCAGGAGGAGCCCTGTGGCAGCGGGAGGGAGTCAGATCCGCTGCCGGAGGTTTGGCTCCGCAGAAGCACAGAGTTGGGTGTTTGCGCGGAGCGAGCAAGTTCCCTGGCAGGAACTGGTTCCCTTTGGGATTTTGGCTGGGGGATGGGCGGGGGAGATGGCGCTGGCGCCTTTGTTCCCCACCAAACTGAGCTCTGTCGTCAGGGGGCTCAGCAGCTCTCCCTCCCTTTGTCCTCCAGCCTTCCCGCTTTCTGAGCAGAGCTGTTAACTTATGACCTCCCAGACGCTAAGTCGCGCTTGCCGTCGGAACACACTGCGTCTGTCCGGCCCCTCCGCTTTTGCCAGCCAGACTCGGGGGCTCTGCTTGGCCTGCGAGCCGCCCCTCCGCCCCGGCTCCCTCCCGCCAGTCCGTGGAGCGCGCACCGCCTCGCCGCCCTTCCTACCCTCTTCCGTGGGCCTCTAGTCTGCGCTTGACTCCGGAGACTCCCTTCTGCTAATCCTCTGGCGGTTTTCTGGGTTCTTTAGGCAGGTGTAGGTGGAATCTAAGTGATCGGCAGGACGCACTGTGAGCCATAAAAGCATATTATTAAGAAAGCGAATGCACAATTTAACAAATGGGAGAAACTATTCGCTAATCATATATATGATAATATCTAGTATCCAGAACAAAGAACTCTTACAACTCAACAACAAAAACATAAAAATCCAGTTTAGATGTAGGTGAAATTTAAATTGATGTCTCTCCACAGAAAATATAAAAATTTCCAACAACCATATAAAAAACGCTTAACATCATTAGTCATTAAGAAAATACAAATCAAAAGCACAATAATATGTCACTCACACACACTGGTACAGCTACAATCAAAAAAGAAACCAGTGTTTTTGAGGACATGAAGTTAGAAACTTTTTACATTGCTGATGGGAATATAAAGTGATTCAGTTATTGTGGAAAATAGTTTTTGGCAGTAACTCAAATAAACACAGAATTATCAAATGATCCAGCAATTTCACTCCTAGCTGTACACATAGACACACACGAGCGCACACACACACACAATCAAAATGGATAGACAAATACACGCACATGCATGTTCAGGACATCACTGCTCATAGTAATCAAAAAGTGGAATCAACCCAAATGTTTATCAACAGATGAATGAAAAAATAAACTGTGGAATATACATACAATGGAATATAATTCAGCCATATACTAAGATATGATATACAACATGTATGAACCTTGAAACATTATGTTTGGTGAAAGAAACCAGAAACAATGTGTTACATATTTTATCATCCACTTACATGAAGTATCTACAGTAGGTAAATCCGTAGAGGCAGAGAGCAAATCAGCGATTGCCAAGTCCTTAGGGAGAGGTAATGGAGAGTAACTACTTTAATAAGTATGGGGTTTCTTTCGGGATTGATGACTTTTTTGGAAGCAGATACCACTAGTTGCTGCACAACATTGTGAATGTACTGAATTTAACTGAATTGGCCACTTTAAAACAGTTAATTTTTTGTTATATGAATTTCACCTCAAAAAAGAAATCATAAAAAAATACAGGAATGGAAACTATACACTGGAAAAATATAAACAAACAAAAGGCCGTGCAAGCAATTTTTTAAACATATACAGTGAAAAAAAATCATGATTTGATAAATACTAAAGAGAAATGCTATAAATTCAAGTGTAAAAATACTAGTAAAGAAACAAATTAAAAAGTACAAACACATGTATCTAACAACTTGATCTCAAAGTACAAACAACAGCTAGCAGAACAAGAGATACAGGTACATAAATCAATATTTGTAGTAAGATATTTTAACATGCATTTAAAGAAAAAAAAAGAGACATAAGTGAAAGAGATAGGGAATGAGAAAATAATGAAATGGAATTTATACACAAACACATTAATCTGACATTTTTATCTCAATTTTATTTTTTTAATTTTTTTTAAGTTCATTTAAAGAACTTAAGTTCATTTAAAGTTCATTTTGAGAGAGTGAGAGGGACTGCACATGCATGAGCAGGGGAGGGGCAGAGAGAGGGAGAGAGATAATCCCAAGTAGGTTCCATGCTGTCAGCACGGAGCCCGACAACACTGTGGGGTTCAATCCCACCTACTGTAAGATCATGACCTGAGCTGAAATCAAGAGTCTGACAATCAACTGAGCCACCCAGGCGCCCTTTTATCTCAATTTTAAATTTGCATCTTTGTGTTTTGCTCTTATGTGCTACAATTACACAATGTAAATTTATTTAACCTCACATCAAATATTTATAAAATTAATAACATTAAATTCATAATGATATTCTAAATACCTTGAAGAATCAGCATTGTATATGTTGTGTTCTTTGACCACAAATGAATTAATTATAAATCAAAACTGGATTTAACCTGGATATAAACTGGATTTAAACTGGATATAAACTACATAGCTAATAGCAATCCTTATACTTGGAACCTCAATTATATATCCTATAAAATATTAGGCAAAAAGCCAATACTTAAACTAAGCAATAAATATATTTTAACAATTTTAATAATAAAATAACATTTCAGTAATAAAAATGGCAATAACAAAATGGTTGGTGAGACATACATTAGGAAGTACTTAAAACAGTGTTGTTGATTACCTTTCTCCCAAAAAGAATAACTGATTTAAAAAAATACACATTGTTTAACAAGTTAGAATAGGGAAATTGAACAAATAACTGAAAACAATATGAAGAAATAATAGTACTAAGCACATTAAAATAACTGTCTTTCAGGGAAGCAGGGACATCATGTTGGAAATAAGAGCAATAGGGTAAAGATAAAATATACAAGAGCGTATTGAAAAGCCATGGGCATGCATAGGGATATCAATGATTTCTGAAATAAGGAATGAAACTGGGTATTGTGATACAGTCAAACTTGAATACAAGTTGTTAAGGTCTTTATTAGTGGAACTAGCTGACAGAAACATACAGTGTATCTGGTTCTTTTAAACATAGGGAACACATAGAATTCACAGTTAAAATTTGGAAGACATAATTTGGTAAAAAAAACTTTGAAGATGAATTGAAATATATGAAAGTCAAAGTTCAAGACTTCAGCTTTTTATGAGAAGATTTTGGTGTCAACATTATTAAAAATAGAGCTTTTGGATTTTAGAATTATAATAATGATTGTGGCTCTCTATATATTTACTATAGAGATAGATATATTTTATATATATATATTTTATATAAAAGTTTTGATATGTAGTATTTTTGTTGTATTTCAATGCTAGGTTTTTTTTTTTTCTAATTTCTCTTTATTTTATCCATGTATGGGTTAACATTCTATTAATTTATAGTAGTCTCATCCTTTTGATACTTATGGTATAATTTTTTATGGCCAAAATATGTGGTCTATGTGATCTATCTCATCAAAAATTCGTTGAAACTTGATATATGGTATAAATAAATGGATATTTCTCAGTGGATAGAACTGTTTCAGATGTATTTAAGAAAATATATATTGTCACTAATTGTTAGGTTCTCAGTCCTAGACATGTCCATTTAATTTTGTTAATTGCATAATTAATTTTTTCCTTACTCTTACTTTTTATCTGTTTGATTAATGAATGGCTGGAAGAGGTATGTTAAAAAATATTAGACAATTATAGTAAATTTATTCATTTCCTTTTGTGTTCTAATACTTTGAAAGGATTTCATTAGGTGCATGCAACTGAAAAATTATCATACCTTATAGTGAACTGAGTCTTAAACCATAAGATAGTCCCTTTATCATTAGAAATACAATTTGTCTAAGGTCTTATCTTCTTTTGTTATTAATGTAACTATAGAGCTTATTTTTTAATATTTCTGTAGTATGTCTTTTTCTACCTGTTACGGGCTAACTCATGTCCCTTAAAATTAATAATGCTGAAGTTTTAACCGTCAGAAACTCAGAACATGACTCTATTTCAAAACAAGGTCTTCAAAGAAGTAATTAAGTTAAAATGAGGTCATTAGGGTGGGCCTTAATGTAATGTGACTAGTGTCTTCATTAGAGGAGGAAATTCAAATAGACCTATACAGAGAAAAGAGGATATATGAAGACACCGGGGGACAATGACCATCCATAAGGCAAGAAGAGAGGCCTGGAACACGTTCTTTCTTGTGGCCCTCAGAAAAAAACAACCATGCCAACACCTTGACTTTGAACTTCTGGGCTCTGTATCTGTGAGAATATAAAATTTTGTTGTTTAACCAACCCAGTCTTTGGTACTTTATTATGGCAGTCCTAGCAAAGTAATATTCCATCCTTTTTCTTTCCACCGTGTGCACTGGTGTTTCTCCTGTATGCTGCATCTAGTATTTTTTTTTTTTAATTTATTTTATTCACCTTGAGAGAGAGAGGGAGACAGTACAAGTGGGGGAGGGGCAGAGAGAGGGAGAGAGAAACAATCCCAAGCAGGCTCTGCACTGTCAGCACAGAGCTCAAACTCACAAACCCTGAGGTCCTCACCAGAGCTGAAATCAAGCTTTGGATGCTTAACCGACTTAGCCTCCCAGGTGCCTGACATCTAGTATTTTAATGCAATCTAAGTCCAGTTGAATTCATTTATCTTGTGAATATGACATATTTGAATTTTTTCTGCTTTCTATTTATCCCACCTTTTCTTTTTTCTGACACAGATTTCTTCCTTTGATTGCTTTATAATTTTCCTCATTTCCTTTTTCCACAACCATTGATGTAGAAGATACACAATGTTTTTGTTACTTTAAGGATTACCCTGGACCCTTTACTAAGTGTAGTTTAGCATATTCTAAAATGAATCAGTAGTTTACTCTTTTCCTGAACCAAAAAAAGGAATCTAGGATGCAATAATTGGGAGCACACCTATTCTAGTTTATACAAAATGGTTTATGTATCTTCCTCACATTAATCTTACTTTTTAAAATTCTGCCAATTAGGATTTGTTACTTTTGCTTTATATCACTCATGTTAGTTCAAACTTTATTGTGATTAAAAACCTGTATTTACCATTTTACTAGCACATAATCTCTTTTTAAAAAAATTAATGTTTATTCATCTTTGAGAGACAGAAAAAGACACAGCATGAGCGGGGAAGGGGCAGAGAGAGGGAGACACAGAATCTGAAGCAGGCTTCAGGCTCTGAGTTGTCAGTACAGAGCCCGACGCGGGGCTCAAACTCACAAACCATGAGATCATGACCTGAGCCGAAGTCAGATGCTCAACCGACTGAGCCACCCAGGTGCCCCCACATAATCTCCTTTAACATGGCCAGCTTCTTCCTAGGATTTTTCCTCTTTTGAAATTTATTCACACTATAGTAATGGTTTTAGCTCAATATAGGTCAGAAAATGTCTTTGTTTAGGTTATACTCTGGAGAAAGAGTTTTGCTGGCATACAATTTTAGGACACAGATTATTCCCATCAATAATTTGGAAGTATTATTCCCTGTCTTCTCACTGCGAGCGAAAAATCAGGGGTCCATACATTTTTTTACTTAATAATCAGCTTTTGTCCCCCATCTGTTTTTAAGGGCTTTTGTTTTCATGAGCAACCCTGTGGCTTTACAAAGATATATCTAGGTGTGAATTTCTTTGTATGATTACCTGTGTGAGATTCTTCTTTTTCTGAATTCTGGGATTGTATATTTCACTCACAATGATAAGGTCTGGGCTATTATCTCTTTGGATATTTTCTTTCCCTTGTCATTACTAATTTCTAGAATTCTTAAGAGGTATATTTTGGACCACCTCATCTGCCTTACTGCTAAACCTTCATACATATATTTTTTCCAAGCTTTTGTGTTTCTGTTTACATCTCAATAATTTACCTTACTTTATATGCCTATTGGTTTTATTGTCACTTATTGCCTAATATGCTGTTTGACCTTGTAGCTATGTTTTAACCTCAGTGTATTGCACCTTTCTTGGGTTTCTCCATTGCCTCTTTAATTTCTATATACACAATAAACATCCTTCATACTTCTATATTTAGTAATTTAATTAAATCAGATGTTCATTTATCTGGTTCTGATTTTCTTTAAATTCTCCTTCATTTACTTATTTCTGCATTTTGTATAGTTTTGGGTTTTTTTTTTCAGCTTTCAATTATTACTACAATTTCACATTTCCTGGAATTCTATCTATAGAAATATTTTGAGAACCATGTTGAGGAAACATTTCTTTTAGGGGGATTTATGTTTGCTTATATCAATTGCCTAAGAATACTATAGTCCTATGTTAAGTTTCAAAAAGCATGTAGCTTTTGAGACTCCTTGAGAGTCAATAATCAAATTATATGAGAACTAGTTAATATTAACACATTCTCTGGGGAGCCATTTTTTTTTGTTTCAATCTTTATTTAGAACCAGGGATAAAACAGAAAATCTCCCTTGCTCTTTTGTCTGTACGGTGAGAATTTTTTAATTCACTTTTTGCCTGAGAGAGATAACCTTTCTTTGGACCTTGATATATATAAGGTGGTGTTGGATCCAAATTCACACTCTACTCAGGACAAGGTACTAAATTTCTGGGCCACTACCATTGATTTATATGTCCCTTGGTATCTGGTAGTTATAGAAACTGTGTCACTTTCTGGACCAGAGAGCTGTATTTCCATCCATAATGGATTTCCCTATTATCTTTTAGGGTCTCTAATAATATACACACACACTATTATTATTATAATTAGTATTCCTATATGGAAATTAGCCAATTGCCAAGATGTCTATCTTACTACAAGCAAAGGTCAATGCGATTCTATTAACATTAAAATATATTATGTATTACATGCTATTGTGACTATATCACTACTGCAATAATTTGTAAAAAGCTGAATTCTACATTTTTCATTGTTATTCATACAGCAAAGTACTTTACATAAGTAGGTGTCTTATGGTGACTGTTGAATCAAATTTAGAAAATAATAAAGCTCTATGGCATGTCATTAGAAATATACTTTAATTTGGCCAATTCATCAATGATTGTTCCTATAAGATGTTTGTGCATGAGCCTCAGATACACTGTGTGATGATCACTATTTCTGTAAATAGCTATTTGATATGTGGCTAATATAAATCTCTTTGAAACTCACTTTGAATGGTAGTGTAATTGCCATAGGATTTGCATCTTGTTCTAAAATAGGTCAACTGTCAATATAGAAATATACAATTTTGTGATTCAACATGCCTTTAAAGCATGCATAATTCCTAAAATTTATTGTTCTGCATTTCTTTGCTAAAAGTATTATCTTATTCTTTCTTAATAGAAATGCAGTAAACAATTGTCTCAAAATGTGAACAATGTTATGATATTGTCTACTATCATCCTATTATTTCTGAAAAATTAAATTACCAGTATTTAGAACAGGAAAGATATCATTTAGAAGCTAACAAAAAGTTGTTGATATATTATAGAAATGCATATGATTAAATGGTTTTTGAGAAGTCTAAATCGTTTTTTTATTCCCTAAATAATGCAATGATTTCAGCTAATTTAAATATATTTTTCATTTGTTTTTTTAAATAATGATTTTATATTTGGAAATTATCTTCAGTATCTATTTAACAATTGGATAATAATGACCATTTTCAGCTGGGGACTCTAATTTTGATAAGTATTTTCCACTTTAAAACATTAGGCAAATACAGTCTATTCATCTTTCTATCATTTTTTCTCTGAATTACAACTTTATTTTTACTTTTTTTGTTATTTCAGTTAATGCCAGCTATTATCTCCTCAAAACTTTATTACTAAAATAAATTCAAATTTTAAGCTTTTTTCATAGAAGCTCGAAAGGGTATAAAATTCACCTCCTTTTAATATTACTTAAAAATGATATTTTAATATAGACGTAACAAGTTATAGATGGCTTTTTTGTTTAACATGAGCAGTGAAGCTTACTTAAGTTATCATTTAATACACCCATGGATAAGTTCTATTTCATGTTTGTTGCAAAAGGTATAGCAATAGTTATTATTCTAGGCTTTTCTTGGCATATTACAGGATTAAGGTATTATAAAATCATCACAGCTTAAAGCCTGAGTTTATCTACTCAGCATACTTTTATTGACTGCGTATGTGCCAGGCACTGCTAAAGGCACTGAGATTATGAAGAATAATATAGATGTGGGCTTGAGCAGGGTGTCAGTTGCTGAGCTATCAAAAATAAATGTTTAAAAAAGTAGAGGTATAAATCAAAGAATCTTATATTTAAAATAAAATTAATGTATATATTATTTTAGAGAGAGAAAGAGGGAGCAAGGGAGAGGGGAGAGGAGCAGAGGGAGAGGGAGAGAGAGAATCTTAATTAGGCTCCATGCTCAGCGCAGAGCCTGACATGGGGTTCAATCCCACAATCGTGGGATCATGACTTGAGCCTAAAACCAGAGTTGGTCACTCAACCAACTGAGCCACCTAGGTGCCCCTCAGCTTCTCTTTTTAAATTCAAATCAGTAAAATAGAATAATGTGCATAATATTATGTTCACTCAGATAGGAAGTGCACCTTTAAAAAGTATATGGCACTTGGGGTGCCTGGGTGGCTCAGTCAGTTAAGTGTCCGGCTTCAGCTCAGGTTACGATATTGTGGTCCATGAGTTCAAGCCCTGCGTTGGGCTCTGTGCTTGACAGCTCGGAGCCTGGAGCCTGTTTTGGATTCTGTGTCTCCCTCTCTCTCTGCCCCTCCCTCACTCATGCTCACTCGCTCTCTCTGTCAAAAATAAATAAACATTTAAAAACATGTTTTAATAAAAAAAGTATGTGGCTCAGATCATCTTTTCTTTTGATAAAATATCTGTAGAAATTTCACAAAAGTCTAAACCATTCTATATGTTGATTCCTAATTTAAAAAATTCAATTAGTTTCTGTAATAATCTATTTACTGAGGATACTTTCTTATCATATTGCTACTTCTTGATGCAAAACAGTAACACTAGCAACACTTTAAGAAGTTTTATAATGATTTATATGAGTTCTGGGTTTAGCAAAACACATATTTCAGTCTGAATTTTAAGCTACAGTGGTGATGAGAAAGAATCATGGAGCCTTGTTTCCCCTACTCTCAGCATCAGAAAATCCTAACCATGATATATGCAATGCAATTACATCATATATCATATTCTATATCATACCATATGTATTAGTTTTCCAGAGCTGCCATAAGTGTACCACAAACTGGGTAGTTTAGAACAACAAAATTTATTCTCTCAAAGTTCTGGATGCTAGAATTCTGATATCAAGATGTCAGCAGGATTATCTTTCCTCTGAAGTCTCCCAGGAAGAATTCTGCCTTGTCTCTTTCTAGCCTGTGGTGGTCGCCAACAATTCTTAGTGTTCTTGGCTTACGTCTGCATTACTCCAATTTCTGCCTTTGCCATCAGATGGCCTTCTTCCATCTGTGTTATGTCTCTCCTTTGTCTCTCTCTCTCTCCAAATTCCTCTCTCTTTGAAAGGGCACTAGTTATTGAATTTAGGACCCACACTAATTCAGCATGACCTCATCTGAACTTGATTACATTCACAAAGACTATTTCCAAATAGTTTCTAAGTGGATATGAATTTGGGGGGAGGGGCATTGTTCAACTCAGCATATCATATTGTATCATATCACATATTCTATCATACAGTGTTAAGAGATTTTTAACAATTGTGATTTTGTTAATTGGCTACAGATTAAGAACTAGTCATAGGTTTACCTATAATAACAGTTTCTTAATCTTATCATTAATGACATTTTGGACTAGATAATTTTTTTGTGTGGTGAGTTGTCATTATAGGAGGTTTGAAAGCATCCCTGACCTCTACACACTAGATGCCAGTACCCTGCTTCCCTCTCTTGAGGACTGTAATTATTTTCATAGTCAAAAATGTCCCCTGACATTGCCAAATGTACCCTGGAAGTAGAATCACTTCTAGTTGAGAACCAGGATTGAGAAACACTGGACAGTTTCATTTTTCTCAGTGGAAATTACAATACCACTAATTCTTATTTAGACCATTATCCTGCAGGATATCTAGTTTTTGTTTTCTTTGAGAGAGAGAGAGAGAGAGAGAGAGAGAGACAGAGACAGAGAGATCCTTATTATGCTATCCTATCTATAAAGACAATTGTTACATGTGAGAAAATAAAAAAGTGTTTTTCAAGAAATGATATATGAGACTTAAATGGAAGTACTATCAGTATAAAGAAAATGCTATGTAAACCATATGCCCATGTTGTTCTGGCAGCAAATTATTTCATTTTAGGATATCTGCATGAGGAGACAAATTATCAAGGATTTGACCGCTCTGAATCTGATTAGGGAAATGTACTTTGCCATGTAAATTTCTTACCAAATTTGCCAATAGGGATATACCTGATGTGGCCTTGAAAGCCTATCATGGCAAAACAGAACACCTGTTTTCCCAGATGAGCTTTGTATGGGCACATCCACTGTTTTCTTTAATTGTTTGTCAATATCTATCACTTCCTTTTTTTTTCTAATTTCATTGCTGTGTGGCTCTTATAATTACCACATCTTTCTTTTAGGCGTTTTATTATTTTAATCTTAGTTGAAAGAATAATGTTGATCTGTAGCCAGATAACTTGAGGGAAATATTTAACGTCTTAAATTGCCTCATAGTCAATTCTCATCCCCGTCTTGACTGCATTATTTACTCTTTTATAAGACTATTTAAATTGCTAGTTATTGAAAACAGGTAACTTACACACATATATGCCATCTTTCCCTAGCAACCAACAATACCTATATATTTCCCACAGAAAAAAAATGGTTAATCTAAAATCCTGTATTATGAATAAACAATTAAAGAAATCTTTGGTATTCATTATAGGTCGCAGATTTCCAGGATACATTTTATTCTTGTATGCACTTCAGCAGCAGTTTTAACAAGGATCTCTAGACATCTATTCCAACATAGTTTTCTACTCACCACTATAGCTAATCTATTCTTGTCTTTATTATCAATAAACAACTATTGTATTTAGCCCACTAATGCATGTCGCTCATTCTCTGAAACAGTTCTTCATGTTTTTCCTCCATCTTTTTTCAAATTATGCAGACAGTCTCAGACCTAGTTCTTGGTTCTCTTCTTGGTCTCTGCTTACTCCTTTAGTGGTCTCTTCTTGTATTAAAGGTTTATATAAATGCCAAGAAAAGCCAAATCATATCTCTAGAACAAAGTTCTCTATAGAATTCCTGCCTCGTACCTCCAACTGCCTACTTGACATCTTGGCTTAGATTTCCACTACATATCTCAACCAAAGCCCTTGTAACCAAAGCCCTGTCCTTCCTCCTCAGACCTACACTATCTCAGTCTTCTTCATTTCTGTTCCTCCCATTGCTCATGACATACTTGAAGTTATCCTTGATTCCTTTTTCTGCTTTCTTCATCTCACATTCTGTTCATCAGCAAACCTTGCTGGCCTGATCTCAAGAACACATGAATTCTAATTACTTCTTACCGCTGATACTGATGACACCCTGGTGTGAGTCACCATCACCAGTCTCCTTCATTAGTGAGATGATCTCCTATTTGGTATTTGTTTCTATCATTACATCTATAATCCATTCTTGAGATCAAATCCAAATGAATTTAGAGTAAATTATATTTCAGAATGTGTTATTCTTCTATGCTAAACCTTGAAGGGGCTCACTATGTGGCCTTACATGGAACTTGCATTTCTAACTTTTTGAGATTGAGATGCATCTTAAATTAAAATTGCTTTTGCACGGATGGATTAAAGTTATTATCTTCAAGACATGATTTGAGTTTGTGCAAATTGTGAGGACACTCAGGTTATATACCCTGTAGGAGGTTTTGGGGGCACTATATTTGTAGTATAAATTTAAACCTTAAATCTGAATGAGTACTACTCTACAGTTCTAATAATCAAGGGAGTTTTTAACCCCTCGTCCCATCTTTTGTCATGATAGAGATAGCTGAGTCTCCTTGCTATCGTTTTCTATTTTGTCACCTTTACAGTGTGTAAAATTATACCTCCTAATAGACTCTTAGTTGTTTCTCTTTTTTGATAATTTGGTTTTTAATACTAAATGATGGTAAATGATGGATTTGGAGAATTTAACATGAGATACATACACATTCTAATCTCCGCTCTTTGGAAATGCAGCCACTGCTCAGAAAAATTTGTAAAATCTATTTTGCATTCTTATGATCTTTCGGGAGTCAAGGCACACACAATGTTCTGTGTTGGATTAACATTCCACTTATAGTGGAGCCTCAACACATAAGAACTGAAATCGATTTAGTTTTAGGATTATATTTCACTACATTTTAGGAGAGTTTGCCAATTTTTCAGTTTTATTTTTACAAAAAATAGCTCAATCAGATAATTATAAAAATTAAAAACATTAGGACCTGTTATTTCCAAATAGACTGTTCACAAGACTGAAATCATCCAGCTAATTTCAAACAATATTATCCTATGCTCTTAGACCGGTGAACATATCCAGGCAGGAAGTTTCCTGAACCAGGAGGAAACCTATATAACAAAGTATTGACCCGAGTGACAGTATTATGAAGAAGAGCATTCAGTTGTGTCAAAGCACTGAATTTTGGATGCCAAAGAAAGAAATTACCTATGTGGTGTCTGCATACTCAAAATCCCATGTAATGGTTTTTGTTATCTACTTTCTTTAGATCTCCATTTCATTCTAGTATTTCTAAAGATGAATAAGATTTAATCAAGGACAAGTCCTTTGTAAACAGTCCACTGAGTACTGAGGAGGAGAGAAGGCGGCAACAAGTAAATCACTAACACGTGCATTTAGGGAACCAGGTCTCAATAATATTAACTAGGTCAGGGAGTTGTCAAGGACCAATAATTCTAGAGGCACACAATGTAACTTGTATTGATTCAAAATCTAGTTTGCAGTGGTTGATACCTTCATTAACTCGCTTGAAGCAAAAAGGTCTTCAATAAGCGAGTTGCAGCCCTGTGATTGGAAAGCAATATCGTTCTGTCTGTGTGAATTAAAAATAAATCAGCCATGTTTCAGGTCAGTCTTCCCTTTTAGGAGTATCCTGGTTTCCAGTAGTAACTTTTGACATTTGTTTTTTTTAAATGTAAACTTTTAAGAATCTCTAAGAAAAGCAATGAAAAAGCATATAAACTTTCATTCTTGCATAAGGTTTCAAAGGATTAAAAAACCAAGCTGAAGTCTTCTCATGGCCTCATGGGTGTCCATAGGTCAAGGATAAGAATTTCTGCCTAAAGGATTACAGGCTAATGAATACCCTGAAATGCTGGTATTATGGGGCTCCTTTCCAGTGAGAATCTTTGTAGGATATCCCTTATATACATAAAGAACACTAGAATAGAGAGTACAATAGTATTTTTTTTTTTCTTAATTCACTTGTGGATATTAACACTTACTTTGTAGACCTAATTAAAATTAGAATATAAAAGATCAAATTACAAAAGCAATGTAATATTTTCAAATGTAGAAATCTACTTAATGATGTATATTAAGAGCAGTGCTGGAAAATATGTATATACATGCATAACATACACTATATATAATACATATTTTCTATTTAATTATTTATTTTTAAAATTTACATCCAAGTTAGTTAGCGTATTGTGCAGTGATTTCAGGAGTACAATCCAGTGATTCATCCCCTACATATAACACCCAGTGCTCATCCCAACAAGTGTCTTCCTTAATGCCCTTTGCCCATTTAGCCATCACCCCACCCACAAACCCTCCAGCAACCCTGTTTGTTCCCTATATTTAAGAATCTCTTATGTTTTGTCCCCCTCCCTGTTTTTATATTATTTGCTTCTCTTCCTTATATTCATCTGTTTTGTATCTTAAATTCCACATGAGTGAAGTCATATATTTGTCTTTCTCTGACTTATTTCACTTAACATAGCACACTCTAGTTCCATCCATGTTGTTGCAAATGGCAATATTTCATTCTTTTTGATTGCTAAATAATATCATATATATATATATATATATATATATATATATATATATATATATATATATATATATCTCACATCTTCTTTAGCCATTCATCTGTTGATGGACATTTGGGCTCTTTCCATATTTAGGCTATTGTTGATAGTGCTGCTATAAGCATTAAGGTGCATGTGCCCCTTTGAAACATCACATATATCTTTGGATACATACCTAGTAGTGTAATTGCTGGGTCATAGGGTAGTTCTATTTTTAATCTTTTGAGGAACCTTCATACTGTTTTCCAGAGCGGCCTCACCAGTTTTCATCCCCATCAACAGTGCAAAAGAGATCCTCTTTCTCTGTATCCTCACCGACATCTGTTGTTGTCAGAGTTGTCAATTTTAGTCATTCTGACTGGTTGTGAGGTGGTATCTCACTCTGGTTTTGATTTGTATTTCCCTGATGATGAGTGATGTTAAGCATTTTTTAAGTGTACGTTATCACATCTGCAATGAAATGCTGAATTTTCATTTTTATATCGTATCTTTCCTGGATATATCTTTTTTATCATATCACTCTCACCATCTTACCTATCTCCTTAGAGATTTTTTTTAATGGGTAGCAGATAATCACTTGTAACTGCAGGCAGAAAGCAAGTAAGACATTTATCAGGAGATTTTAGGGTTAAGAAGAATGGCATACTTAGAAGATATCAGGCCTACCAAAGAAAAAAATTATCAAAAGAATGTGCCACTGGGAACTGGAAAGTTCCAAGCTTTACAAGGTTAATAGGAATCCATGACTTACCATCCAGGATAATAAAATTCATATCTGAAGGATTATTATCTAAAATGACTCTTTTTATTATTATTTGATTCAAAACATCTTAAATTTTTATTTAAAGTATTTTATGATATTGTGCCAACCTACCACCTTAGATCCACAGTCCTATGTTTCTTTGGACATCTGGCTTTCTGCCATGGCCAGGTTAAACTTTTACTTCTTGCTAGTGTATCTTCAGGAAGTTGTTTAACTTTTCTCTGCCAATATCCTCATCTGACAAAAGACGACCAAAGTGCACATACATGTGCACGTGCACATGCACACACACACACACACACACACACACACACACAGACTGTAGGGAAGATGAGTTAAAACACGCAAAATTGCTGACAAATAGTAAATACTTAACAAATATTAGTTGGCATTTCTTTCATATCTGAATGTTTTTATTTGCTATTTTCTTATACTAAGGAAATGCCTCCTTATGTCATACATGTCTTATTTAATTGACTAGACTATTCATAATGTGAGGTGTCTATGAAACATAATTTAGCACTTTGAACATGGTATATGAGTAAGGTGACTGATTACCAGATTTTGAATGCACGTGTCTATCCTGGAGGTATGTGTACAATGTGACTCTTATCCTGGGATCCTGTTTTGAATGATGATTTGAATATCTATGTTAATAAATTTAAATTTATTCTAAAATGCAGCTTTCAAAACTCCTCATATGGTATATAAAATCTTTCTTTACCATGTGGAAACAGTGTATATAAAAGCCAAAGGAAAACTTATTTCTAACTGTAATGAATATAACCCTGGGTTGTAGAAAATTCAAAATTTGCTTTCTACAGTTACAACATAAACAATGACTGGTTACATAGAAGAAAATATGTCTTTGAGATGAAAAATAACATTTTTTAATATTGAAATACATTCATGATCCTATGTGACAAGGATATAAATCAAATTAAAAACTCAAGTCATGTCAAGGTTGAAATATGCAACAAATGATACTCATGAAAATTATGTTTATGTGTCTTTTTTATACTGTGCACACACAAGCACGTGTTTACACATATGAAAAAGGCAGGGACCACAAGAAATGTGAAGATATACTAAGAGTAATGACAAAATTACTTATGAATAGAAGTAAAATACAACAAAAATTGAATATAACAGTGCTATGAAAATGGGATACACACATTTTTATTTGATATTTTTGCATAAACCTTTATTTAAAGCATTTTAGTGAGTTAAGATAAAGAGAAAATAACACTAAATGTAAAAATATTTTTTTTTTTTTAATTTTTTTTTTTTTTTCAACGTTTTTTATTTTATTTTTGGGACAGAGAGAGACAGAGCATGAACGGGGGAGGGGCAGAGAGAGAGGGAGACACAGAATCGGAAACAGGCTCCAGGCTCCGAGCCATCAGCCCAGAGCCTGACGCGGGGCTCGAACTCACGGACCGCGAGATCGTGACCTGGCTGAAGTCGGACGCTTAACCGACTGCGCCACCCAGGCGCCCCAATGTAAAAATATTTTAATGTAATAAAATCCCAATTAATCTTCTAGTTGAGCTAAGGCACTGGATGCCTGGTTAATGTTCCAAATAACCTATATCTTAGTTCTGTAAATCTCATTTCATAAGCTCCACTCTATTTTTTTTTATACTTAAATAGATTTAATTTTTCAATGGAAAATATAATAATGATACATCTTTATGAGAACATTTTCTAGAAGGCAGCTACTGTATCATTTCTAGAAGCATCAATACAAAATAACCAAAAGGTTTCTTTTATCTAGTATTTTCTGTTATATATAACTTTTGAAAACCCTTATTTATATGTTGACCCTATTGATATATCACGTTATCTATTTTGTTAGAGTCAAAAATTTTTTAAGCAGGTAATTTTAACTAAGTTCACTCTCTTCTATATAATGTACTAACTTATCACATTAGAGAAGATAATAAAACAAAATAATGCATCTTTAATTTATGTACAACGCATAGGAAAAATAAAAAGTTTGTTTTCTGGAATGATTTTCAGAAATGAAAATAATTCTGTGTTCTCAGAATCTGACAAAATTGTAGAATACTGAGATATTTAATTAGAGTTAAACTATATAACATGTTTTCTTATTGATTTCACCTAGTGTTATTTTCATTGGCATACTGCTAATATATTTTACACATTTTCAAAACAGAAAATAGGAAATAAATGTGAAATGATTGATGATAAAATCATGAATCAATTGCTAATGGGCAAACTCTCAGTCTTTGGGTTTTTAAAATTTCTTTCTAATGGCCATCTTTTTTCCCAATTTTAATAGCCACTGCTCTCATTTTACACAGATAAGCAGGAGTCTAGGTAAAGTGCTTGCATAAATACTTTACTAAAAATGAGAGTGCTTGATGTTTTCTGGGGTAGGTCATGTTTACCTAGGTAGGAGACTTAGGTTTTGAACTTCCTTCCATGGACTATCCCTTTAGGAGAAACAGATGCACATTGTGGAAGAATATAGAAAAAGGTTCCCTTCCTTATTTTCTTTAGAAAATAAATACACACGTTTTTTAAAATATATTTTCAACATGGATCTGATAACAGTATTATATTTCATAATTGCAGCTTCACTTACTTCATTTTTCCTGTCAAAAAGTAAGTGATTGGTAGGGATAAAGCATATGTGTAATGGGTATTGGCCACTATGACTTCTTTAATCTCATCTTTCTAGTTACATTAGCTAAAAGCAGTTATGAGTAGATGAGCGGAGCGAGGTAAATAGCACTGGATACTGTTATACACACCAAGAGGGCCAAAGGCTTTTAAGTGGAGTTGGGAGGTGAGGCCAAAAGCGAGATCACATCAAAAACAAACGTTTCTGATCTAATTGACACTGGGTCAACCTTCATTATCCATTACTGGAAAACCATAAAGCCTAAGGCATTTATCATTTCTCTATCCTGTCTTCCTTTTGGAACATACCAATTATTTAATTTGTTTTAAAATGCTATGGATATTCTTAGAGTCAGTGAGTGATTACACCCTAAAATGGAGAAGAGATAAGTTTATCACAAAATCATAATGTATCAACAGAGGTTGAGAGAGTAAAAGGAGGAATTCAAATCCTCTTCACTTGGAAAATGACAGATCTTCAACATGGAAAATGTTTTGAGAGAAAGCTGGATAAAACCCCAAATAGATGGCAGAATGTAGGACAGAATACAGAAAAGGCCAGGCATTTTAAACATCACAGTCAATATATATGTTTAAAAAAAAAACGGAAAACAAAACAAAACACATAATGCTTGGAATTACAATAGGAATGGGAATTATCTCATCTGAATGTCGTTTCTTGTATTTTTAGCATATAACTAAATAGGAATTGTAAAGACTGTAAGCTTCTTCTCAATGACCCATAGTAGAGAGAAGATAATAAAATAAGATTACAAAACTATATATTTTTGTATCATATTTTAATTCTCTCAGGTTTATGAACAATGAATTCAATAGCAAGCCATTAAAAAGATGTAGACAAATTTACCTGGGCCAGTAAGGGGGAAAGTGAGTGTCCTGTTAATATGATTTTCCATCTTGCTGAATGAGAACATATCTGTGTATGTAATGATCTTACTTCCACAATCTTTATATCTACACAGGAGGGGAATTTGCTGGATCAAGAGTTGATTCATAAAAAGTTATGCTGACAACTGTCAAAATCAGCAGACATACAGCAAGGAGTGTTTATTTGTTGGCCTGGTAAAGTAGATCCCAGAGAATCTTATGAAGTGTGTATTTAGAAAAGTCTTCTATTCCCAATATGCAGGAAATTACTCCTTAGATAGTTGATGGTAAGTTCACTATTACTTCACTCTAATTTTTTTAAAAGGTAAAGAAAACTGTATATAAATAATTTGGATTACCCTGAAATAATAAATAATAGTTTACTGTTGAAGAAGTTAGATTTTTCACTTAATTTGTAAATTCAAATAAGATTTGACTTTTATTTCCAATGTCATTATTTGAAAGCCTCAGAAGAGGGACATTAGTGGTGCCTGGGTGGCTTGGTCAGTTGATTTCAGTTCAAGTCATTATCCCAGGGTCATGGGATCGAGCTCCACATTGGGCTCCATGCTGAGTGTGAAGCCTGCTTAAGATTCTCTCTCTCTCCTCCTCTGTCCCTTTAGCCCACTCATGGTTTCTCTAAAATAAAATTTAAAAATTATTTTAAAAAAATGAAAAAAATCAAAAGAGGGAAATTATAAAATCTATATGACTCACGAACATATATATATGTTTATATATATATATACACACACACACACACACACATATATACCTTTATATGATATGTATGTGTGTGTGTATATATATATATATATATATATATATATATATAGTGTATAATAACATACAATTATGGAATAATTATTAAAGAAATTAAATTACTACTTTGATCTTCAACACAGAACTGAAGAAAGCAGCTATACTGAACTGTATTATATTCACTTATTGAACCCAGTTTTTCTGGTTGTATTTACTTAAAAAAATTAATTACTAGTAAGTCTTTTGAGTGTGAATTATAGAAATATTCAAGATAACACTGTTGTAAAGACGATAGAAGGATATTTGTTACTAATGGTCAATAAGTACAGAAGTAGTGAATCCAGGCCTCTAATCCACTTGATTTCAGATGGATAAATTACTTTCCATCATGGTATTCTACTTATCCTGGTTTCTGTTCCAAGGCCACCACACTCTACAGGGTAATGGCTAAAGATTCACCTGTTATGCTTGCATTTCAGCCAGTGAGAGGGAATAAGAGAAAAAAGATGCAGGCCCCTTTCCTTTAAGAATACTCATCAGAACTAGGGAGCCTGGTGGCTCAGGTGGTTAAGTGTCCGATTTTGGTTCAGGTCATGATCTCATGGTTTGTCAGTTCAAGTCTCACATTGGGCTCTGTGCTGCCACCACAGGGCCCACTTTGGATCCTCTGTCCCCCTCCGTCTCTGCCCCTGTACCACTTGCACACGCATACACGTTATCTCTCTCAAAAATAAACATTAAAAAAATTAAAGAATACTTATCAGAATGGTTTTTATATGCCACCAGTAAGAATTTAGTCACATGATTAAAACTGTCAACAAGGGTCTGTGGGACATCCAGTCTGATCTTCATGTCTATGTATCCAACTAAGAATCATATTTTCATTATTAAAAAACAAAGAGCACATATTTTTGAGATAAGCAATCCCTTCTTAAAAATTCTCATAATAGTATCTAATACTGTAGTTTTCTACATAATTTATATAAGAAAGTTTATATAAGAATTGGCATCTTAACACATGTATCACTCTATAAAACTTTAATGGTATGTGATAGCCTAAAGGTTATCTGAATGCTATCTTTTCAAGAACGTCTCATCTTTCTTTTTCTTTCTTTCTTTCTTTCTTTCTTTCTTTCTTTCTTTCTTTCTTTCTTTCTTTCTTTCCTTCCTTCCTTCCTTCCTTCACATCCTTCTTGCTTCATCAGTAATAATTATATTGACACTAGTGATGCTATTTCCTCTGTCCTTGTCCTTGGAAAGTTTACTTACTTAAACCTAAGTGAAATAAATAACTGGAGGTAAAGTCACACACACACACACACACACACACACACACACACACAAGCCTAAATCAAGGCACATTGTTCTAAAAATCTAAAAAATGGCGTAAAAGGAAGATTTGAAAAGCAATATATACTAAGAGGAATTTGGGTCACTTACAAAAGATTAGGGATCTAAATAAGTCATGTAAAGGGTTTAAGAATCTAAATGCCATAAAATTTATTCATAGTCTAAAAGATAATGTGCAAATGTCTTCAAAATTCTAATAAAAAATGATCACCAACCTAAAAGTCCCTATGTGGAAAAACTACAAATCAAATATGGTAAAATAAAGCCATATTAAAACATATACCACCTAAAATTTTGCCTAACATGCATAAACATCTTGTAAACACAGACTTATACTAACACAGTTAGTTTTCAGAACTTTGAGTTAACAATAATGTATTGGTTCATTAATTGTGACAAATACACCATACCAATGTAACACGTTCATAATATGCTCAGTGTTTCACATGTATCCAGGCAGAGCAGTGGAGATGCTGCCTTGCTTCATCTAACTGCCCACAGTAAAATTAAAAAGGAAAGACAGGAGTTTAAAATAAAGAATTTTTCAGTATTCAAACAAAAGTCAAGAAAATAGAAAGGCAGCAGAGATTTCTGGGTTTGAAATTTAAATTATTTCTCATTTCCACCTACTCAAGGTTTTCAAATAAAGAATGAGCT
Source organism: Panthera onca (assembly GCF_046562875.1). Classification (NCBI taxonomy): domain Eukaryota; kingdom Metazoa; phylum Chordata; class Mammalia; order Carnivora; family Felidae; genus Panthera; species Panthera onca. Next base: position 179,800,033 of record NC_138339.1, read on the forward strand.
TCAGAACAAAAATTAAATTCAGCATGTAAATACAAGATCATTGGTAAAGATCTCAGAAATAATTCAAGAATTGCCTCAGAAAAGTGTTCAATTAGGTGAAAGACCCACAAGTGATCTTCTAGATGTACCTCATACTTTCCATTTACCTTTAGAGTGTCTGAAAATCTTAAGAAAGTTGTTCTTCAATAGACTTGCAGGAAGCCCAAGGCAGGAAAGTTCTTACGTTGGAGAAAATTTTTCATATGGTTTTTGTCTAATTGAGATTATCAATTGATTCATAAGAATTCACAACATTTTTATAAAGAGTTATTTCAGCTTAAACTAAAAAGGACAGAGTCAGTGCAAAATGAAAAGGGAACTTTGGATCCTCAAACCTCTGAAGGACAGCAGTTGGCCCACAGAAGTATTTAGCCAGCAACCTGTGTCCAGCAGTGTTTCAGAATTGCTAGTCAACCTGTGCACCTATGAGATGCTCCCCGTTACTCCCCTTTTTGAATGGGAGTGGTTATAGTGATTATTCTCCTCCTGTTCCAACATTGCATTTGAGTTATGAGTGTCAGAGAACTTGTCTTTTTAGCTTTTGGGTGTCAAGATTGAGAAAAACTAAATTCACAGAGTTTTATAAAAGTTACCCACTTCTGATGTTCTGATTCAGATTAGCAGATCCTGGACCTCAAGCATGAGCATTATGCAGTAGATCACAGGTCCACAAACCACAGTCAGAAGGGCAATTCTAGTCCATGTGCCTTTATAAATAAAGTATTATTAGAACACAGCCATATATGCTCATTTGCACATAGTCTATGTATGTTTTCAAGTTCTAATGGCAGAGCTGAGTAGCTTTGACAGAAACTATATGTCATACAATGATAAAATATTTACCATTTCATAGATGATTCTTCAGAGATGGGTCTTAGGAAGTGTTAAATGCATTTTTCATGTGAAAATAAATACTGCATAATCAAAGAGTGATGGTTTTAAAGCATATCTGCACACGTCAATTATCCCACAAATATTTGAGTATAATTTCTCTCTCCTCAGAGTCCAGACTTAGTTTCTCATTTCTAAAGAATAGACTGCAATAAAAGTAACAGTGTCTAAAGCAAGTTCCCCCCAAATACTGTAACTTTGGCTTGGCTTAATCTTTCTTAGGATACAAACTATTGGATCCAAATTAATGTGCTTTGAGGAAGTCCAGATTAGTTGACAGGGAAAGAAATATGGAGAAGCCCAAGTGAAGATAAATTATGAGACTACTTCAAAGCCACTAACCACCACCAAACACCAATGGGAAAAAGATTTAGATGATTTCAGCTCCATGGCAGAGAAAGTATGAACACAGATACAACATCACTGATTTTACCACATATCTCACCATTCAAAACTTGCCATGACTGAATTAGTTTGCCATCTTAGGAAAGCACCCTGTGAGTTGGGGCATTCTTCTCCTGTATGCAGTGTATAAGCTTACACATAGCATTGTTACCCACATAGCTAAAATATGTGAGTACAGGAAACAAGGAGTGGAAGTGATATTGGCCCCCTCTTTTAATCACCCCCTGTGATTTCCTATAGCTTTTGGCTCTGCAAATTTGAAATACTCTTTGTTTTTGTTTTTAATTAGGGGTAGTGAATTCACGTCTATTAAACAGAATTAAAAGGATTATAATAGACCTTGTTTGTTTCTTTGTTTTAGGATTATAATAGACTTAAATCTATGAATAACACCTGGTCATTTCTATCTCTCTCTCTCTAAAAGATGATTAGCAAGGGGGGAAAAGTTACTTTATTATAAAGTCCATCCAGATCCAGATCCATATAACCATGAAGGGTTAAGGTACTTGTACACAATTGTAGCAGGAACAGTATGTTTGGAAGTCAAGAAATTCATCAGGGTGCCTCTAGGTTCTTCCAGATGTGTGACAACAGTGAATGACCAATATCACTGATCATGGTGCATCATGAATAATTGGACATTTTATGGATAAAGATGCAAATGACTACATCAGCCAAGAAACCTAGACATGCCAGATTCTTGAAGGAAATCAAAATGTTCATTTAAGGAAGAAGAGGATATAGATCAATTAAAGCCCCAGAACCAGTTGCAGTAAGTAACAGGAACTGTTGCATATAGCATTAGGCCTTTTGTATCAGAATCTTAGAGAAATTGCTATTAAGAATTAACTAGAAGGGGCTCTTGAAGAATTAAGCTTAATGGTAGGCAAGAGTTGATTTATGTTGTCCAGCAAGTGGATTATATTTATTCTCCTTATGTAACAAAGTCCTCTCAGTTCCTCTTCTTCCAGCATAACCATCATCATATCATGCAGGGTTGAACTGGTTTCATATGAGTGGAAACTGGCCGTATTTTGTCTGATATCACTGCTGGGTACCTCATACTTTTTGTTCTGGATATTTTCTATCATCATAAGGTAGGATGCCAGCAGAAAAGTATTCCACCAATGCATGGTCAACTCCAGAGTGCAGAAGTGTTACCAGCTATAGAATTTATGATATATAAATACTGCTCCCTTAAGCCCAGAAGTATAGATACAGATATTATGTGTGTGAATATGTTCAATTGTCTGTATTTACACATATACCTAAACTCTGGGTTTATGTCACTTCATTTTAAATACACTCTGTATGAACTTCTTGGAGGCAAGGAGAGTTTCTGATTTACCTCTGTACAAATTTTTAATTTACTCTTGCTCAAAGTGATCTCTTCCATACCCACCCCACACACGCACATACACAAAAAAGAAAAATCAAGACCAAAACAACATAAGCTAATGCACATAATTTAATATTCAGTCTGACAATCTGTCCCTAGTTAATTCATATTTTACTGAGACTATTTCTTTAAAAATAATAAATTCAAGAAGCGTATCAAAGGTATATTTTTTGTTGTGCTTCAGTTCTCTTTCAGATATGTTAAAGGAACACTAACATCTTAGATGTTTTGTATATATGGGAAAAAACCCTGGAGAGTTTTTCCTTTTAATTTATAAAATATTGACATATACTCAGGTGAAAGAACAGGTGTTAGAATAAGACTATTGGGGTGCATGGATGGCTCGGTCGGTTAAGCGTCCAACTTCGTCCCTGGTCATGATCTCATGGTTTGTAGGTTCAAGCCTAGCATCAGGTTCTGCGCTGACAGTTCAGAACCTGGAGCCTGCTTCAGATTCTGTCTCTCCCTTTCTCTCTACCCCTTGCCCACTTGCACTCTGTCTCTGTCTCTCAAAAACAGATAAACATGAAAAAAAATTTAAAAGAGAGAGTCTATAGGTTGTTAAAAGACAAGGTATAATTGCCTCCTTCAATTAATTTTATTCTAAGTCCTTTACCTATCTTTGTCACAGAAGTAAGAACATGAGCAGAAAGAAAGGCCATAAGCCAGATCACACTTACAGGAATAATACACAGAGGGGAACTATACATGAAGTTATATTCCTAAGTAGTTGATAGTTTAGAGATAACCAATGCCTAAGGGGTCTTGTAAATTCTTTCTAAAATCTGAAACATTTTTACAGAGCTAAATCATTTAAATATTTGTATCAGGAAATATTTGGGATAGTTAAGATAAATATGGAAACAAGTAAAACATAAAGAATACTTCCAGTTTACTCTTTATATTCCTCTCTCATGATTGTATACTTTGATGTTAACTTCAAACATTTCGGTCTTTTAAACATATGTAAGTATAGAAATGTTTTTATCAGGAAAAATACTCACAAAAACCACTATTGTAATGTCATTAAGTTGTAAGTTCAACTCTCAAGTAGACTGTTCAGTGGACACTGTTATGTTTTCAAAAAGTAAAAGGCAAATTGGTGAATTAATGAACAGACATCAATGTATGATAATATGTGTGCATATGTGGCAGAAAGAATCACTATGTGGCAGGTGTATATCTGAACCTTTAGTCAGATTTTTGCATTCTTTTCTAGTCTGCCCATTGTATTTGTGGTCATAAATTCAAATACATTGGCCAAGAACCAAAAGTGCTAAATATAAAAGAGGCATATTGTCATTTTTAGGTACTAAATTAAAAAAAAAAAACTTTCATCTTGAAATTTATAAAATCAGCATGTAAATCTATTCTCACAATTGAGGTAAAGTGGAAATGTCATTTGGAATGACACCACTACATTCTATCCTTTCCTATGATTTCACACACTGATGCAGACATCCAGTCTTTCTCTGTCCTATTACACATTAGCTCTTTACTCCAGCTTTGTGCTGCCTGTCCTGTCACCCAGAAGATTCTGTACATAAAACAGGAATATGTGTTGTGTCCAGAGAAAGTTTGTAAAAAGGCAAAACAAAAGACTATTCCCAATTGCACCATATTTCCAAATATGAGGCAGCAAGCTTAAAGCATAGGCTGAAACCTGTATCTGATTGCACACGCACATTGTTTTTCTAGATTTGAAATTACATGTTCTATCAAGGATGAGTTTGATCTTCCTTGGGTTTGAAGTGAATCCTCTAGACAATGTCTGACATAACCATTTCCTTAGGTACCAATCTTTATTTCACTGTCACCACAATTCCACTGCACAAAATTCACTCCTATTCTCTTAGGATTACTTCACTGGCTGATATTAAAGCACTGATTTTTCATCAGGATGATATTCACTATATTAACTGATGATACTCCTTTGAGTATCCTTTTCATTTTCTCTTTCTTATTCAGTTAGCTTGTTTTGTTTTGTTTTGTTTCCCTCTCCATAGTTCACTGAATGGATAGCATGATAGAATACAAAAGGGTCCATTTTTCATTTTTTACTAAGAGAATGGTTAAAAAAAAAAAAGAAAAAGAAAAAATTCTTCAATATGAAAACTAAAATACTAGAGTCAAAGTCAATAATTTTCATGCCATACATCACAGACGGGAGGAAAATGAAAGAAATGTCTTTGTAGGAAACTGATGTATATAGTCCTGATAAAGAGAGAAGAAACTTCTTCCTTCATCCTTCCTTCCTCCACTTGCTCCAAAGGTAATGCCTGTAGCACACAGAGAGGAGGTTGAGAGAGTATGTTTCAGAATAAAACAAGAAATTCGGGGGTGCAGAATATATATTAGAATAGGTCAGTGCTGCCCTCCTGGGTAGATTCTGGGGAAGCAGCATGGCTGTGCTCCCATTATGACTTGTCAGAAAAGCAGAGTAGCATTGAAATGGTAGAGATGTCCTCTTATGAGAGTAGGTATTTTCCATATCTCTGGGGGCAGGAGACACCTTTAGGAGGATTTTTGGTGAGGTACATCAGTCTGCAAGTAATATAAAGACTATCTACTAAAAGGATTTGTCACTAGTATTATTAGATGGCAAAGAAGGACAAAGATCTGTGCTCTTGCCCTGAAAGAAAAGAACAAGAAACAAAAAAACTCTACATTTTTATTCTTCTTAAGGAACCTGTAAGATCAACATACCCTATCAAGAATGAGGTGAGAAGAGACCTTGAATTCATTGAGACTAAATGTCTAAGACCCAGCAAGAGGAGATTCTAAGTAGAATTTAGATTCATTTATTAAAACACAAAATGATATTTCTTCCCTATCCCTATTTATGATTTTTAACTGCTATATGTGCAAATTTAGGTATTTGAACAATAAATACTGTAATGGAAAAATTTTAATGTTGAAAAATATACTTTGATATAATACATTTGACTATTGCATGAATATGGCATTAGGTTGGGACACAAAACTAAGTGTTTATAGATGTATTATTTAAAAAAAAATACCAAGTCTTTGTTAGAGATCTCATAATGTTTTCCTATATGTTATTGGCTCTTTAAAATACACAGGAGGTATCACAAAATATAAATGCAAATTAAAATCAACTCGAACTAACTGAATTCATCAGTCTGGGCTGACATGACAACATACCACAGACTGGGTGTCTTAAACCATAGGAATTTATTTTCTCACAGCTCTGGAGGTAGAAGTTCTAGATCAAGGACTGATCTAACTGGTTTATTTCTGATGAGGGATCCTCTTGGCTTGCAGACACCCCTTTTTGTTATACCCTCAAGTGGCCTTCCCTCAGTGAGTGCACACAGGGCAGGGCTGGAGTGGGGGGTTCTCAGTATCTCTTCTTACAAGAACAGTAATCCTATCAGATCAAGTCCCCACCCTTATGACCTCATTTAATTTTAATTATTTCCCTACTCCAAATACAGCCACAATGGAAGTTAGAACTTCAACATATGAACTGGGAGTGGGGTAGGGAGTGGAATATAAATTTTCAGTCCTTGACACTCACCATCCTGAGGCTAAAACAATAAATTTATGATTTTTTTAATGAATTCCATGATACAGTTTGCATATTACACACAAAGCGTTTTACATTTATTTTATCTTGAACACGTATATTTACTAAGAATATATAAGAGCATTTTTGATGTTAAACATATATATTAGTACTGGGAATATAGATCATTTTTTATTGTCACCATACTAGGAGACCATCCTTGCATTTAATTATCGGAGACTAATGACTCTAAGTGTTCTACACAATACTGGGATAGTCCTGCTCAACAAAAATTGCCATGGCCAAAATATAAGTAAGTAATGATTCAACTTAGTAACAGCATTCCAGGTTTTTTGTTTTGTTTTGTTTAATTCACTTGTCCCCTCAAGTTATCCCCTATGCTAACCATGACCTTTCCATCAGGTATTCAATAATAGCAACATGGTACCTATATTCCATGGTTTGGTTTTTTTTTTTTTTTTGATCCAATGTGTTCATAACACACTACATGGCTTCCCTATTGCCAGAATAATGCTGATAACAAAGCACACCAAAATTCAGTGTAAAAAAATCAAGTAATTACTGAATGCACAACTCTAGAGTTTAAGCAAGAATTTTTTTGTGGGCTTGCTTTGGCTCACTTGTGCATCTGCAGTCACTGCCATTCAGCAAGGCAGTGCTGGTGATCTTGGCTGGACTCTCTCACACACCTCGGGCCTAAGTGGCTGTCCATTGTTTTACGGTGGCCTGGGCTGCAATGGGACACTGGGGAGAACAACTGTGGCCCATGTGTACCTTCCTTCAGCATGCTAGCTCAGGAATCCTCTCAAACCAAAGAAAGAATAATAGCAAGAGACTAAACTGAAACATACAAGTGTTTATTCCATGCTTTGCAATTTACCGACTAGAGTGGGTCATGTGCATGTACTGAGTGAGAATCAAGGAGGGATCCTGCTCCTTCTCTTCATTGGAGGAGCTGCGGAGCTACACTGCAAAGGGAGTGAACATGGGAAGTGGCAAATAATCTGGCCATTAAAGCAATATATGTATCGTACATGCATGTGTGCACACATATTTACATATGGGGTCTGTCATTCTTTTTTCTGTATTAATGGAATCCTATTATCCCATAGCCCATTTTGCAATTCTTACCAGTAGACTGGTGGACATTTTTGCTGGTACTATTTAAGTCTTTCTTTTATCTGCCTGTGTAATAGTTGCATATACTTATTCTCTTCTAGATAAATAACCAAAATAACCAAATGTACTATCACTATTAAGTACATCTTTTAATTCTCAAGACATATATTTAAAGTCAATATATACTTGACTATTTTTCTAGTCTTTTCCATTTATCAGAAAATAATAGCATGAGTAGGCATTATTTTATTATTGTATTAAAAATAGGAAATAATAATAACAATAATACTTGATTCAAAATGCTGTGATAATATATGTAAAGTCCTAAAACAGTTCTTTGTATAAAAGTATTCTATGTTGGCTATTGACATTATCCCTAATATAATAATTATTATTCTAAGCAATACAACTTTGAGAAAGTACATAAGTGCTATAAACTTCAATCACTATTTGAAAGTGGCACAAATCATAATTTTGCATGTTAATTTAAAAAATAAGTGATAAAATGTAAGTATAGACACTATAGACATTTTTTTCTATTGTATTATTTGCTTAACATACTAATTTTTAAAAATGAACACCAAAATAATTACAAGTTCATGTTTTTTTTGTTTAACTTTAGAATAAAATATTTTAAACTATAAATTCACATTTTCATTTATTTCCATTTGTAGTTTTGCTTTTTTTCAAGGAAATAGCTCCAAGTAACTGTGACTAAGTATACTATGGACTGTGTTAAAAATAACTTATGTCCACTGAATTCACTGAAATTCAAAGAAATGTAAGTAAGATGTGTTACTAAAACTAAAAAATGACATGTCTGTAAACTGTATTTTACTGTCAGGACATGTGTGTCAGTATAATTATCACATATACATGCTCACATGCATTATATATTATTTAGCTTCTAGCCCCAGTATAATTTATTTTAATTAGGCAAATCACCTCATTGTATTTTTACCAAAATTATCCTTTAGAGATTTTTAGCTATGAACAAATTTTCCAGTATGTTATCAGGTATATTATCTTGATCTTAGAATTGTGACAGGAAAACAGCAGTCGAGCAGATTTCCCAAAATTTGTCAGTAAATATGTAGATACTTGTAGTCAACAAACTTCTACTAGTATTTTGAAAAGGTACTTTAAAAAGATGCATATTTTGATGTTATGACTTATGTCTATATTCTAAGCTTGGGATAAATGCATGAGTTAATTAAAATTTAAAATTTTATATACTTATTTCCTTCTCTTCATTGAATGGAATATTACCACTGATAGTGTGTCAGCCTCTACCCAAAGCTTAAAACCTTGAACTAAATACATCTTTTATAGACTCATGCATAATTTGCATCCATGGATAATCTTAGACAACATTCTTGAAATATTCATTAAGGTTATTATCTAAGAATTGTCATGTCTCAACATTTCATTTTGTCCTAAAAATAATATTTGTGGTTACTTTTTGTCTGCTTTTAAAATCTTCATTTTGTTTTGGTGGTCTCTGAAATTTTAGGAGCCCTAAGGCTTTAGGAATAAACATTATTTCTTTTTGTAAATAGTTAAAAAGGATTTTGTAGTTTGTGAACATCAGGTTCCCTTTCAACCAGAATGTCCTCATGTTATTTTGGGAAGGCAGCTAAGCATAGGTATTAACAGTACCATCTATGCACTCAAAACCATCCAAGGTCCTTACCCTCCACGCTCCAGAGAGCTACTGAACTTCTGAATGCCTTAGTTGTGCCATCCCTAAACTGGGAACGCTGGTAGTACCTGCTCCATAACATTGTTGTAAGGATTAAAAGAGTGCCATTGTTTAGGTTGTTAGAATACTTTCTGGGAGATAGTAAGAAATAAAAATGTAAGTCAGTTACGATTGCTTTTGTTGTGTTTGTGCTATTAAAAGAAATTATTGCCAAATGTAGCATATGGGTTCTGCTTTTATAAATTTGCATCTGTTTTGAAATATATCTGAAAGCTATCCACACAGACTAAATATGAACTCTTATAGCTGTGTGTATGTATGTGTGTGTGTGTGCATGTATATATATATGTGTGTGTGTGTGTGTGTGTGTGTGTGCATGTGTATATATATATATCACACACACACATACATACATGAGAAAGAAAATAAAATACATTATCCAATTACCCCAATGTGATGACTAGATGTATGATGTGTCTGAATTTCAAAAATGTAAATTGTTCTCTCAGGGTACAAATCAGTTGTGTTTGGAAGCTAATTTAACAATCAGTTAATTACTTTCAAAATTTACAATTTCAGTAAACCATATACTTTTTGTGTATATGTGGAAGTTAAATTTACTTGTCATAAAGTGTCCTTTCTATTAGCAAGTACATTAGAGACTTAAAAACCTTTTATGTTTTGCACTTATTCAGGTTAATATTTGTAATAGCGGCAAACTTAAAATACTGAATTAACTAATGATTAATCTGCATCATATTCTTTGCTTCTCTAATGAAAGAACAGTATTTTATCACATCTGACATTCACGTTTTAAACGACAATCATTCATCATATTAAATCCATTTTCACATTTTCTCAAAATCCATCCAAAAGTGATCTTTTTAGTAGAGTTTACCAACTCCTTTATCTTCCCACCTTTGTACATAAATTAATGGAATCTACCACATCTTCAGCATGTGGTCTGCACAGCACATAATCTTTAATTAATACAAAAATCTGTCAGTAATATTGTTCACATTTTACCTACACTGCTATGAGTAATACAAGGTTTTTGGCTGCCAATAATTAAAAAGAAAAAACAAGACTCATTGGTTTAAATACATGATCTGTCAAAAATGAATCATAGGCAATTAAATTTGACACTTATAGAAATATGTTTTTTTTTTCAGTTTCTCAAAAAGCAGAATGATTCAATTTTTTTTTCTTTTAAAGACAATTCAGATTCTAAGTTCTAACATATATATGTATTACATATATATATATATATACACACATATATATATATGGTATAAACACATATCATACCACAAATTATACCACAAATCACACTCATATTTACTATAAGACTGATAACATACTGGATCCATAAGGAAACTTTCTGTATTGTGTATGTGTGTGCATATAAATATCCTTCTCTTTAAATCATAATGATAGGACTACACCAAAGCCACCTATTTTCAATTCGCTGCACCACTACTTAAAGGGACTGAGTGATCAGCTTCTTGTTTAATAAAGTTTTAGAATTACAAGAGATCTGGGGTGCCTGGGTGGCTCAGTTGGTTAAGCTTCTGACTTCAGCTCAGGTCATGATCTTGCAGTCCATGAGTTGGAGCCCCACATCTGTCTCTGTGCTGACAGCTCAGAGCCTGGAACCTGTTTTGGATTCTATGTCTCCCCCTGTCTCTGTGCCTCCCCTGCTCACATTCTGTCTCTCTTTCTCTCAAAAATAATAAACTTAAAAAATTTATAGAATTACAAGAGATCAGATTTGACTTAGCCCCTAATACAACCTTCTTATTTCACAATTGAATACAATATACTTTAGATTAAGCAGGTAAACGATGTTGAATGAAGTGGATTATATTTCTCAGTAACACAAAAATACTAATGAGAGATATAAAAAAAAGTCTCTAGAATCCCAATAATTTTTAATATGGTATCTAAGGCTACAACCAAATTGCCTGTGATAAGAGCTAATTTTAATTTGCTTACTAGAACTGTATTTAATTACATACATGTATAAATATATACCTAATTCCACATCTACTCGGAGATGAAAGACATTTTGAAAAGTACATCCTCTCTGATCCAGGTTTCACCTTGCAATATGCAAGACTTTTTATTACTAATGGAGTTAACTTCTACCTGCACTTAGTCACTGCTTTTGAAAGATGACAGTCATCAGAAGACATCATTTAGGTTTCTTTTAAGAGCTCTGCATACCAACAAAATTTTAATTATTTGGTTATTTATTTCATCTCTAATATATCTCTTTTGCATTATTTAAACTGTACAATTTATTGACAGCATATCTATATTCCATCATACATGTGCCTTATCTACAGATAAGGCACATTTATTTATTTATTAAGGCAGATTTATTTCCATAGACAGAATTATTATTGTGATTTTCTATAGAGGAGAATATTGTAAATAACTTATATCTCCATGTGGAATTTTTACTCAATGATCCCAAGGTTCAAGAACAATAGCTGGGATGGGACACCTACGTGGGTCAATTGGTTAAACATCCCACTCTTGATTTCAGCTCAGGTCATGATCTCACAGCCTGTGGAGTCGAGCCCAGTTGAACGCTGCTAACAGCACAGAGCCTGCTTGGGATTCTCTTTGTCCCTCTCTCTCTGCCCCTCTCCCACTTGCACTCACTTGCTCTCTCTCTCTCAAAATAAATAAATAAACATTTAAAAAAAAGAATAGTAGTTGGGGAAATTATATCTTTAATTGTTAAATTGTTAATATTATTCCTTAATAATTTATTTTGCTCTGATGACGTGTAAGTTTTTATGTGTTGAAGCTGTAAATAATCTTTAAGATTCCTTTCAGAAACAGTGAATACTAAGAAATGAAATAGCATCATCTTGTCACTTTTAATACAGATCTGTGTATTCATTAAGCACCACATAGAGTCAATTCTCCCTTCTCAGCTATAGAAGAAAAAATGTATTAAAAACAGAACAAAACAGAAGAAACTCAGCAAAAGAAGGCATGTGGTAGGAGGAAGTGGGGGGCAAAAGAGAGGGATCAAGAGAGACTGATTTTCTTAAACTCCATTTCTGAATGACACAATTGCCCTCCCCTTCAAGACTGATGTATTATGGTTGGTATCTTAATGACTGATAACTGGAGTAATAGGTGAAACAAGATTAGCCGTGAGTTGATAGTTTTGAAGACATGGAATTCAAATATGAGGTTTTGTTATATCCTTCTACACATTGTTAAATACATTTGAATTTTTTCATAATAAAAAGTGAAAAAATATAAAACTATTACACAATAGTAAACTTTTTTTTTTAACAAAACTCTTATGAAGCATGTAAAGTAGATGGCAATCTAACCCTGACATTTTTCATTTTGGGGATTTATGTTACTAATCGCCTGGATTTATATATGCCTAACAGAATTGATCTTCCATTAAGATTGTCAATCTATTGTGATGTAACCAGGCCACATGGTTCTTCCAGGAGAAGTGGCAAAAATTATTCAATAAACAGGTTTAAGGAATGGTAGGAAGCAAGAATATAAATCTGTACTTAAATTGGAATCAAGTATATCTAGCCATGAGCAATGGAATGCAGATTCATCCCATAAGTGGTACATTTTAAAGTGTTAATTTGAATGCATTGTATTAGTCAGCTTGGATCTCCATAACAAAATACCATAGAGTAGGTGGCTTAAACAACAGAATTTTATTTCTTCACAGCTCCGGGGTCTGGAAGTCTGAGACAGAGCTGGGTTCCAGTGAAAGAACTCTCTTTCTGGCTCACAGCTGTCAGCCTTCTCCCAGTGTCCTTACATGGCTGATAGAGTGATCTTTCTCTTCTTCATCTTACAAAACCACTAATCCCATCATGAGGACCAGCCCTCATAATCTCACTTAACCTCCTCTTCAAATATTATGGCATGCATTGGGGTCTAGAGTTACAACATATGAATTCGGGAGAGAACAGGTTCCTCCATACATATGTTTTTGTTTTTAAAAAGAGGAGGAATTTGAAAATGCCTTCTGAAAGGAATACAGTATGATGCATTTGATAGGAGTACTTTCAGAATCTGATTTCTTGACTAACATCAGAGGGAGGCATTGGTTGACCTAAACTTAATGACTTCTTCTACAATACCAAGACAAAGGAAGAACAAAATATAACTAGAAAAGTAAAGCTAGATGGTGAGATATTTTTTCCATTTCTGCTTGAAATTCACCACAGTGTAGCTAAAACGAGGGCTGTATTGCAATTTGGACTACAAGGTAATCCACAGCTTATAACCTTGAAACAGACATATCTTTCTTCAACTTTAGAGGCAGGGTTTGCTTAATGGCTTCCAGGTGACTGGAATTTATGCACTGGAAATCTGTACATGAAAGATCCACAAGGTAAAGAGAGACTTTTTGTGAGGTCAGATTAGATGGATACCCCCAACAACTGAATGAGACTTTTGGGCAGAACTACAACACCTGAATTACACAGTTGGAAACTTGGTCCCAGGAATTTCAGTTACTCCTGTGAATGTGATCTCATTATTACTGTGTCTTTTCAGCTCTGGGAGAATTCTGTTACACGCCAAAAAAAAAAAAAAAAAAAAAAAAAGTGCAAAAACATCCCAAGTCTGCTATGCAAACACAGATCAAAACTACAAAGAACTTTTTTTTTTAAAAAGAATGATAGTTAATAGTTAAGGGGAAAGAAGAAAATAACACAAATTGTTTGTATTTTCAGTACTGCACCTATTATTGGTGTATTCCTACAATCACAGAGGATCTAATAAAGGTATACATTTTTTAAGTGGTGGTAAAATATTAACAGATTCAATCAGGAGAAGATTATACTCCTTCTCTTATTTGTTCAACCCCAGCATCCGCTCCGCACTTCCAGCCTGCTTCCAAAAGGTCGTTTCATCAATGTCTCCTAGGGACAGGGCTGAACTTTGTCCTGGTCACCATCATAGCTGCAGCAGTTCTGGAACCTAGGTCTAATTTAAGTAAGAACCACACAGGCTCTGGCTTCCCCAGGGGCTGCCAGGCAGGGCCAGTAACGCAGCACAGAACTGTGGGAGTGTGAAACCCATGAGGCAAACCCTGAACCAAGCAAGAGAGCTGACGTGAAGTAATGGCCGTATGACTAGCTGGATCCTCCTTCTCTCCCACCCTAATGAACAACTCCGGATGCAGTAATTTCATAATCCTCTCCAGAGATGTTCTGTGTGCCTGTATTCCCTTGTTATTACCTTGTGAATTTGTGGTCTTCATACTTGTTCACAAACTTCTATTTCTTTCTTTCTTTCTCTCGAGTATCCCTCATACTTTATCTCAGTCCTGTCACCCTGGTAATGCAGTGATCCTCCCACCACTAGCCACCATCCCCACACAAACAAACAAACATAAGCTACACCTCTGGCTGGATTGAAAAAAAAAAAAAAAAAGTCTGGGCCAAGACAACTGGTTATAACAGTGACCTTATAAATAAACCCTCAGAATGAGAGTTTAGGCTTATATTCTTATCGATCTGAAGTCAACAGAGATACATATGTTACGTGTGGATAATTAGGTTGAGTAATACTCCCTGGCATTCACTGGAATCATATTTACTAAGGCTTTCAGCAATGTTTAATTAGGCAGACGCTCAGCTGCAAGGTAAGGAGTGGGGAAGGGACTGAACTTGATTAGGGTAAAGCTGAGGATAATCATAAGACATGTTATGTGATGTGTCTGCTTTCACCAGATGTGGAGACCTTGCAAGTGTGCAAGCACAAAGGCTTGCATGTACACATGCATGCACACACATATGCCTGCACGCATATACAGGACTAGGAAGGATTGTCCCTAATATTAAGCATGCTATGAAAAACTCCAGAATTCTTTGGTAATATTAGAAGAAATTCTTAACAATTTCAGCTACAAGGAAGATTTGCCAAAAACCAGAGAACGGTTATAAGGCTGTGAATGCTGCAATGAAGTCTAAATAAGTGGATGTAATACACCTGGACTATTATTAAGGAAGCATGGGACCTTGAGACCCATAGGGATATTTGTGTGAATGGGATTAAAAGTATCGAACACGCATATTTTCTTGAATCCTGCTGCACTGAGAAGCAGTACTCTCCTCTTTTGCTAAGAAAGGCCTCATGCAATGACCTGGTCTATAGCAAATGCCTCATGGACCTCTAGTTCTCCACTGATTTCCTGCCACTGTAGGTTTAAAAGGGTCAGACTCAGCACAAATTGAGTGAGGAAATGCAAGACTATAAACCAAGAAATTTCAGGAGCTAGTAAATATAGCAGCAAGAAAAAAAGGGGCCTGGAGAGTTTAGCCTGGGGGAATGGGATGGTAAATAAGAAGAGGGCTGAGGTTCTGTCTGCCTTATGACTTGGGTCATAGGACAGTACTTGATGGTACTCTAGGAATCCATGGAAGATCTCGATGCCACATAAATCAAAGGTTCTGAATCAAAGCCAAGCAGCACAACATGTATTCTCTAGGGAACAGAGCCTAAAACATAGTTTATACATGGGACTTTTTGGTTTCCTGTGGATTAAATTAACCATTCTTGGATTGCTTTTACAACTACACAACTTATTCAGACTTTTGCAGCCAATCTTTTTCTCCAATAAATTTTTGGGAAGATTTTTAACCATAGTCAGAATCATTTTAGAGTAGAGGTATTACTGATAACATTAAGCCTGAGCCAAATAAATCATTTGAGCCTGTAGATGAATATGATAAATCAATAAAACCTTAGGTTTAGTAAATCAGAATATTACTTTATGACTTTTAACCTAAAGCATGTAAGGCTTTACTAAATGTCATATTGTATCTAAGTAAAAAGAGCAATGTCTCTTTAGAAACTCTCCTATTGATTCATTCACATCAGTAAACATCTGACTTAGCATGTACCAGCACAATTCAAGGCCTTGGTATTATAGTGAAATACAGCACAGACATTATCACTTCCATTTTGGAAGTCAAAGCACACTGCCAAGACACACAATTCACATAGTAGTAACATGAAAATATGTCACCCAGAGCGATGCAAGAAATACTGCATCTTGGATATTAAATCTTATCAAACACACAATGAATAAATGACTTCGGAGAATGATCAGTTTGATGAAAAATAAAATTAAAATGGTCTGACTGTGAAGTATATGGAAAGAGATGTGCTTCAACTAGAGAGATCAGCTGAGAGCCAGGTCAGCTCATTTGAGAAGACCTAGCAACAGGGAGATATAGGGAAGAACATTCTGAGCATAATTAATTGCCAGTGTAAAGGTCAGGATAAGTTTGGAGTGTTTGAGGGTCAAGCATAAAAAGTAATGGTATTGCAGGGGCACCCGGGTGGCTCAGTCTGTTAAGCATCCAACTTCAGCTCAGGTCATGATCTCACAGTCCGTGAGTTTGAGATCCATGTTGGGCTCTGTGCTGACAGAGCCTGGAGCCAGCTTTGAATTCTGTGTCTCCTTCTCTCTCTGCCCCTTCCCCACTTGCACTCTATCTCTCTCAAAAATAAATAAATATTAAAAAAAAAAAAAGTAATGATTGCAGATTGGGAACCAGGTGACAGTACTGCTATATGAAGAGAAGAGGAGGAGGTAAGGCCTTATATGTCACAGAGAGAGACTGGCACTTTATTCTAATTGCCATGGAAATCCACTGGTGTGTGTGTGTATATACACACACACACACACACACACACACACATATATATATATATATATATATATATATATATATATATATATATCTTTTTTTTTTTTTAAACTTTATTTTTGAGAGACAGAGCATGAGCGGGGGGTGGGGGGGGCTGAAGAGGGAGACACAGAATCTGAAGCAGGCTCCAGGCTCTGAGCCATCAGCACAGAGCCTGACGTGGGGCTCGAACTCATGAAATGTGAGATCATGCCAAGCCAAAGTCGGACGCCCAACCGACTGAACCACCCAGGCGCCCCGGTATATTTTAAGCATATAAGAAACATGATCTGATTTGTACTATAAAATTGTCACCCTGTTTGCAATGAGGAGAGGAAGCTGTAGGGCAGTATGAGTAGAAGAAGACTGTATAGGAAGGCTGACTCACAGTTGTCAGTCATCAGCAACTGGCTGGTGAAACCATTTTGAGATGGAGAAGGCCAAAGGAAGATGGAACAGGTCAGGAACTGGATTCTCTCCTAGATCCCTCCCCAAGTAATGCAGCCCTGCCAAACCTGGATTTCAGCCCCGTGTGAAGAACTCTAAGATAATAAAGTTGTGTTTTTTAAGTCACTAAGTCTTTTTTTGATTGAGATATAATTGATACATAACATTTCATTCATTTCGGGTACACACCATGATTGAATTTTAAGTCACTAAGTTTTGGTAGTTTGTTAGAATGATAGTAGAAAACTATTACAGTCATGCTTTCTAAAACTGCAGTCTCCCCCCTAAAACCTCATATTTGGTGTTTTCTGCTTTATTTTTCCCACAGGACTTATACTCTTCTGAAACTATATATATTTTTTTTAATATTTATTTTGAAAGAAAGAGAGAGAGCAGGGCAGGGGAGGGGCAGACAGAGAGGGAGAGAGAGAATCACAAGCAGGCTTCATGCTGTTAGCACAGGGCCCCACGCAGGGCTCTTCTGATACTATTTTTACTTATTAAATTATATTTATCACTAGATTATAGATTATATAAGGCAGGAATTTCTGTGTCTTTTTTTAAATTTTTATCTCTACCCCAATAATCTTGAAGAGCACTTAGTGCACAGGAGCTCCTAAATTAATATTGTTTCAAATAACTAACAAATTAGGAAATCCAATCAGGTTTTCACTGACTTAAGTAAAATTATTCTAGCTCTGACATCCCCATGGCAGAAAATCAATGGATACAATTTTTTTCCTTTTTTGAAAGAGAGAGTGTGCACTCACAAGCACAAACAGGGGAGGGGCAGAAGAAAAGGAGAAGAGAGAGACAGAGAGAGAGAGAGAGAGAGAGAGAGAGAGAATCTTAAGCAGGCTTCATATTCACCATGGTGCCTGATGTGGGGCTCAATCTCATGACCTGAGATGATGACCTAAGCCGAAATCAAGAGTGGGTGCTTAACTGACTGAGCCACCCAGGAGGCCCATTGGACACTTTTATATCCTTATCTTTCTTGACCACCTAGAAGTCAAACTTCACACCAGAGAACCATGTTTATGTTACCGAAACACTTTTGCATCATCTTCCATGACACCACATTTTCCTAGAATTCTTCACTTTCTTTACCAAAAATCTTCAAGTAAAATGTCCTTCAGGCCCCAATGTAGGCTCTCATCTCTTTGTATACATGCTCATTTTTGCTAATCTCATTGATCCCTATTTTAATAATAACACCTACCTATATGGTAACCACCAAATGTACCTGTGTAGTCCACACCTGCTTTCTGGACTTCAGACATCCAAATCCAAATGTGTACTAAAGATTCCTTTGGTCGGTCACAGGAAGACATGTCAAAGGATCCTGTCCAATCCCAAATCTGATTATCTTCTTGGGTGGATGGAGAAAAATTTTACATATTCACTGCAAAGTTTATAAACCACTATTTATATCTGCAATCACCATGGGCATTTTATATTTATACTGTAGTAACATAATTTTCAGTGGAAAATCAAAAGCTTGTAAGGTGCTAGAGTCACGTGGGTTTAACACCATTCTGATAAGGGAGTAAAAAAGTATCCTTTCCTTCAAACACACAGTTCTCTTTACATTGTTTAGAATAAAGGACATTTCACCACTTCTGTCTTAGAATACTCACCGCTCGTAGACATGGAGAGAAAGGAAGGGAAGTTAGGCTCAATTAACCTATTCTCTGTCAGTCATATACTTTTATCGAAACTGTCAGTTAAGGCAATTTTTCTTTTTGGCTTCCAGCTCTCCTACCTTGGCTTACCTTCCTGGTTAAATGATTATCAGTTCTTCAGAAACCACCTGTCACTGCTGTCAGGTTATGTAGTGAACTACTAACTGAGGCAGCTTGCTGGTGGAATGCTCCTAATACTGGACTCATTTAGAGGGAAAATTAATTGTATTCCTTAATATGAAGAATTGGTGAAATGGAAACAATACTGATATATAATAAAATAATTTATAAATCAGAACATGCACCAAATATCATAGGCTATCTCCCACATCTCAGTTTCGGAGGAAATAAATGAAAACTAAATTGGTAAATTACTTACTTCTGGTCACATTGTTAGACAAGTGAAATTTCAACTAAATTTTCCTGACTTTTTATAAAGTGATTTTTCCAGCAAACTATTATTTTGTTCCTTCAGAGCTCTGGGGAAAGAAGTCACCTCTATTCAAGCATGGGACTATTGGTATTATAGTAAAAACAATCATAGTGCTTATCAAACACTATGTGCCAGACTTTGTGCTTCAAACTCCATGTTTGATATAATTTCTTTAATAAAACATATTACTTTAATATTTTTGTTTCAGAGATGATAAAAAAAGCACTAAGAGATGAAATAATCTTTCAACAATCATTCAACAATCGTAGTAAATGGCTGAGATATATCTTGACAGGGTGACATTCTCAAAAGGAGTACATCCTATGAGCAATATGGTCAGTGGGGCCGTCGTGTTGGTTACTAGGATTCTAAGTTGAGATGCAGAGAATTCAAGCTCCCTATCCTATAAAGAAAATCATAAATACTTGCAATGTAGGTATTTACTCTAGGGATAATCAAGGGTTTTGCCAACCCATACTGCATGTCCTAGATCATACAAGCAATTCTACAGGGGGGAAATGAAGAGTTTAGGAGAAGAGTGTGTGTGTGTGTGTGTGTGTGTGTGTGTGTGTGTGTGTGTGTGGTGGGGGGTGGGGTGTCATGGATCTAGTAAGAAGCATCTTAGCTTTTCCCTCCTATCCTTTGTCTTTGCTAAGATATGTATGGTCCTCAAGATTGAAATTACCTATCATGTTTTCTCTTAACTCTCCTTAACCAAACACATTAAACAATGTAAAGCCTGTAAGACAGAATAAGCTTCCTTCGACTCCAAGGTGAAACAGGAGGAATCATTAAAAAATAACACTGAGATCGACTGATCTATCCATCTTGCTCTCTCTATCCCATACTGAAACCTGGAGAGTTTGTGGAGGTGTGAGTAAAAATCTGAATATGAGACTGACATTTTGAACCAGATACTAGATGATACATTCTGAGATACTATAATCAAATATAATCTGAAGCTTGTGAAATCTTCCCAAAATGATAGTGAAACATCACCATTACCATATTATGATCCACAAAACGTTACAGGGTGGTGATGAGATAAGGAGCTCATGCCAGAATGTAAATAAGCATACTGGGATTTGTTTGTTTGTTTGCGTTAATGTGTTAGTCAAAGTCATATTAAAACAACAAAAATTAGGGGCACGTGGGTGGCTCAGTCAGTTAAGCACCTGACTCTTGATCTCAACTCAGGTCATAATCTCATGGTTTGTAAGTTTGAGCCAC
The DNA here is from genome assembly GCF_046562875.1 of Panthera onca. Classification (NCBI taxonomy): domain Eukaryota; kingdom Metazoa; phylum Chordata; class Mammalia; order Carnivora; family Felidae; genus Panthera; species Panthera onca. Next base: position 179,820,639 of record NC_138339.1, read on the forward strand.
ACGTCGGTCTTTGCACTGACAACACAGAGCCTGATTGGGATTCTGTCTCTCCCTTTCTCTGTCCCTCCCCCACTCGCTCTCTCTCTAGCTCTGTAAAAATAAATAAGTAAAAATTCACAAAAAATTAGTATAGCAAAGCTTTAATAATAAGAAAAAAATAGTTATGCCCATACCTTTGCATACGTATGGCAATTGGGTACATTGGTTTATTTTCTGCAATGCTGGTGGTTACTTTAACATTTTTGCATATATTGTATATATTTGCATGTGTATATATATACATATACCTATGTGTGTGCAAAATTCCAGAACCTTTAATGGAAACACACATACATTTGAATGGGAACTATGGTTTAGGAAACAAGTGGCTGGAAAATATAAAATATTATATACACGTTTCATTTTTATTTAAGATTTCCTGGAGTCCCTGTATCTCTTACTTTCTACACATATGTTATTTTATCATTTTTTAAAAATTTTGGCATATTTTACCAAATTTATTTCCCAATAAATCTATTATGATATTTTAAATTTGGAAATCATGCTTTCTTGTTCCCAAATACATCTCTTCTATTATTTCATTTTCATATGATTCTTTTCACTATGAATCCAAGATATTTGCAAATTTTCTAATATTTGGAGTTATTAAATTTAAAAAAAAGAATTACCTTCTACTCATCATATATCTATTTTTTAAAGTCAACTTTCCTGTAGCTTTAATATTGGTATTTTGCCTTCAATTTTAGACTTTTTCAAATACATCATAAATGTTTTTGTGTTTCTATGGCTCTTAGAAAACTACTGGTACATGGCAAGTAGTAAATAAGGAATCCTTTAAAATTACTAATTTTTTTGTAATAACAAGAAAAGCCTAGCTACACAGAGATTATCCTTTACAGTAAACATAAGAAGAACTGCCCCATATATTAAGGGCTATCCAAATGTCAGAATAAGAAAGGCTAATCTTAAACCAGCTACACTCATATTAACTATCCACTCTTTCTTCTGAGAGATTATATAATACATCAGAAAAGGATCCTACTTTTTTCCTTGTGGTAGGCAAATTCCTGGCCGCCCTGCAATCTCTAAATAAAGGCAGGGGTGGGAAGTGCGAATGCATAATACACTGTTATATAAATGACATTCAAGTCTTCAGTTAGTACTTCTGATTCCTGCCTCCACCTCTCACTCCTTCCTTCAGATATACCTGCTGTCTCCAAGTCCAGAATCCCTTTGGTTCCCAAAGCAGCTCAACTTTTGTTCTTCTCAGTACCCTCCATGTGTGGACAAGCTGTGATGTTCTCTGCTTCATCAATAAATAATCTACCATCCAGTTTTCAAGTTGCAGAAATTGGTTAAAAGTTTTCATATGTTGAGATACTCCTTTAAATGCTATGAAATTATGCTTCTTAATTCCTATACTATTGATTTGGAGGTCACTCTAAGTATATTTATGCCTTTAACTGTTTATCATTTTTGCAGCTTCCAACCCAATTCTAACCCAGATTGTGGAGTCCTGGAAGGAGCATCTCTGCAAATCTTACAGAATGAATGAATGAATGAATGAATGAAGTTAGATGAACTAACTTCAAAATTGCAACTTTTTTAATCCGTTGAAGGGAAGAAGTCACAAAGCAACCAGCTAGTATGAAATCTTTGAGAGAGAGTACATGCAGAGAGAGAGAGAGTACATGCAGAGAACGAAGAATGTAGGGACTTAGTCATCTCGGGCAGATACAAAGGTGAGTTTAGTTAGAATAATTATAAGTGATGAAAGCTGTGTGTGGGCTGGAAAGACAGTTGAAACTTCCGGGAGGTCTATGTCCTCTTGCATAATTTCACCATGAACTCTACCGGTGCTCACAGAAAAGACTGGGAGGAGGGGGAGCGACCTAAGAAGCACCCACAAGGTGCAGACCTGGCCTAGGATTAAGCAGCTGTGCAGATGGGGAAAGAAACCCATTCGGACCCTCTTCTCTACCCGCTCCTGAACAAAACCCACACTCTTTGGGAATGAATGGCAACTAAAAGCTGCAATCCCTAGGGCATTGTGATGAAAACTCATCACAAATCAGAGCTAAAAACAAAAGAAAAAAAAAAAAAGAACAAAAAAAACAAACTCTACACACTGGCAATTGCCAGAAGTGAGCTCCGTAGGGCGTAGGGTATTGAGTACACTTACCTTGATGAGCACTGGGAAATGTATAGGGTCGATGAATCATTATATTGTACACCTAAAACTAACATAATACTGTATGTTTATACTTAAAAACAAGCGAACACTATTTTTTGGAGTAGTTGGATTATGCCTTAGGCCCACAGTAGAGTCAGGGAAGGGGCAGATGACCCAAGAGACTATACCCTCACACCCACGGCCCAGAGTGAGGCTTAATTAAAACATCAGAGAATGTGCCACTAAGACTACACCACGCCAGTAAGTGAAGAAGCTTCAATTAACAAGTAATTACCGAATATTGTTGGAAGGGAGGTAAGAGAAGAAAAGAGCACACAGAGACTCTGAAGCACGTCACAAGGGAGTAGAACTCTGCACTGGAGACACACCACTTTAGAAAACCAGCCCCATCCTTTTATTTTTGTTTGATTTAAAAAAATTTATTATTTTTGAGAGAGAGAGAGAGAGACAGACAAAGCATAAGGGAGGGAGGGGGAGAGAGAGAGGGAGACACAGAATCTGCAGCAGGCTCCAGGCTCCCAACTGTCAGCACGGAGCCTGACAAGGGGCTCAAACCCACAAACCGTGAGATCATGACCTAAGCTAAAGTCAGATACTTAACCGACTAAGCCTCCCACGTGCCCCAAACCAGCTCCATTCTATACACAAAGCATTTCTACAGCAATATGAAGGCTGTGCTACACTGAGGATAACCACAGCAACAACTCTACAAATCCAGCCCAGCTCTTAACTATGCATGACTTGATCTTTGTATTAAAGGCCTAGCCGAGAGTTGTGCCCATTTCCAAGTATATTATTCACCTCAGTTTTTCTCACCTTCATATGAAGTCTTCATGAACAGGATATAGTTTGTATATGTAAATGTAAGAATAAACACACTAAGAATAGGCAAAGTAATAATCAGACTCAGACTCAGATATGACACAGAGGTTGGAAATGTCTGACAGGGAATTTTAAATCACTGTAATAAATGTTAATTAATATGCCAGGTGGAAGGGGAGAATTGGCAGACAGAAGCAATATAGCAAAACCAGAAATGAGACATTCTTGACTGTTCCTTTCCCTGATGTGTCAATCCAGGGAATGAAAAGAAACTTGACCCTGGATTAGCTTCATCCTGAAATTTTCCTTCCACCAAGTCCTTCCAAGGTAGGACCAGCTGCCCATTCTAAGCTCAGAGTAGCTTCTTCAGTCATAATTAGCCTCACCCGGCTTGTCAGGACACAAATCCTGACCCTTCAGATTGGGCCTGGCTGTTCTTTTTTTTTTTTTTTTTTTTTTTAATGTTTATTTACTTTTGAGAAAGAGAGACAGAGAGAGAGAGACAGACAGAGAGAGAGAGACAGAGCAGGGGAGGAGCAGAGAGAGAGGGAGACACAGAATCTGAAAAGGCTCCAGGCTCTGAGCTGTCAGCACAGAGCCCGACACAGGGCTCGAACTCACAAACCGTGAGATCATGACCTGAGCTGAAGCCAGACTCTCAACTGACTGAGCCACCCAGGCGCCCCAGGCCTGGCTGTTCTATTTTGTACTCTTACTGGAGAATAGTGTCACCTTCTTAGGAGGTTGTAGTTCCTGCTCTAGGTTCCCATCCTCTCCCTGTGAGGGCCAAACTAACTCTGTATGTAGTCACACACACACACACACACACACACACACACACACATATATAGCGGCACAGCAAGATGTAATTAAGGGCTTTGAACTTGGCTGCCCCGGGAAATAAGTAGGGGTAGACAGAACTGTCTTTCCTTCTGGGATGTCTCCATGTATCCCTACCTTTCCATGCCCCACCCTACTCCCATCAAAAAGTATAAAAACAAACAGAAACAAAACCCACAGGATGCTTTTTCCTGTCCATTGCTTTGTCTTTTCATAAACACTTAATAAAAAAAGAAAAAGTTCTAATTAAAAAGCTGAGCAACATGTAAGATCATAGTTTCAGCAGAGGGATAACAACTATATGAAAGATCAAACAGAAATGGTAGTAAACAGCAATTGAGGGGTGCCTGGATGGCTCCATTGGTTAAGCATCTAACTCTTGATTTCGTCTCAGATAGTTATCTCTCAGATGAGATCAAGCTGCATGACCAGATGTGCTCTGAGTGTGGAGTCTGATTGGGATTCTCTCTCACCCTCTCTCAAGATAAACAAACAAACAAAAAAGAAAACAGCAATTGAAACGAGGAATGACTCTGATAGGTTCATCAAAAAAATTTTTTTTTATTTATTTTAAGAGAGGGAGCAAGCACATGTGTGTGCACGACTGACAAGGGCTCCCATCCATGAACCCTGAGATCATGGCCTAAGATGAAATCAAAAGCTGGGTCCTTCAAAGACTGAGCCAACGAGGCACCTCCTGCTCATCAAAAATTTGATGCACCCGAAGAAAGACTGAATTTAAAGAGAGGTCAATAGAAATTATGTAAATTGAAACACAAAGAGAAAAATAAAAAACAGAAAGTTCAAGAGCTGTGGAACAATATTATGTGTTCTAACTTAAGTGCAACTGATATCCCAAAAGTAGAAAAGAGACTAGAGAAAGAATATTAAAAAAAAAAAAACACGCAGAACTTTCCAGAATTAATGAGACGACATAGCACATATCCAAGAAGCTTAGAGAACATTAAGCAGGGACAAATATCTTAAGTGTATCATATTTAAATGGTAAGGACCAAAGACAGAAAATCTTAAGGTAACCAGAGAAAAAGAAACATAAAGAGAGGATCAAATATAAAAATGTCAGAAATTATGCAATCCAAAGATAATAGAGAAATATTTTAAAATGCTGATAAAAAGCAACTCAATTTTCCAATCCCCAAATCTATAATTTCAACCATGAAACCTATATCCAGAGAAAAGATCTTTAAAGATTAAAGGGCAATAAAGTCTTCTTCAGAGAAACAAAAACTCACAGAATAGACTACCAGCTGACTTTCTCTACAAAAATGTTAAAAAAGGTTCTTTAAGCAAAAACAATATGATGTCCGATTAAGATGTGGATCTACAAAGAAATGAAGAGCTCTGGAATGAAATAAATGAAGGCTAAAGAATTATTTGTCTTTTAAACTATTAAATATAACTGTTTGCATGTTCACAAGGTAAATAAGTACAGGCCATGACAAAAACATCAAAGAGATGGGAAAGAGGACTGATAACATACTATGGTAGGTTCTTTCACTAAATATAAGGCAGTAGAATATTGAGGGTAGACTCTGATTATACTAAGATGTACACTGTAAATGCTCAACCACCAAACTTTAAGTCAGTAGAGGTCATTAAGTGAGATAATGCCCAATAGCACTGGAAAATGCATAAAAAGAAAAAAAAAACAAGAATTGATGCAACATGTATAAAAAAGCCAACACAACGGTCGATTTAATATAACCATATTACAAATAACAATAAAAATAAGTGATTCTTGTTTGTGAATGACTTTCTTCACTTAGCTTATGTTCTTAAGGTCCATCCATGTTGCTGCATATGGCAGAATCGCCTTCATTAAGGCTGGATGGTATTCCATTATGTATATACATTGCACTTTCCTTATCCATTCATGGGTTGATGAACATTTAGGTTGTTTGCATTTCTTAGCTATTGTGAATAACGCTGCAATGAATATGGGAGTACAGGTGTCTCTTTGACATCCTGATTCCAATCATATGAGGTATCTAAAATAGTAGAATTCATAGAATCAAATAGTGAAATGGTGGTTGCCAGGGCCTAGGAGTAGGAGGAAACAGTCATCAGACACAAAGTTTCAGTTAAACAAGACCAGTAAGCTCTAGAGATTTACAACATTGCATCTATAGTCAATAATAAGGTACACTCAATATTTTGTTAAGGAAATAGATCTCATGTTAAGTATTCTTATCACAAAATTAAATGTAAAAAAGTAAATGAGTCTAATACTTCATGTAAAAGATTATCAGATTTGATTAACAAAAAAGAGCCAACTGTATGCTATCTAAGAGAAACTCACTTGAAATGTAAAATTTTAAAGATGGGAAAAGATGCATCATGCAAACACACACACAAAACTAATAGCAATACTGACATCCAAAGAGTTGGAATTCATAACAAGGAACACTTCGAGGGATAAGGAGAAAGATTAAATAAGGATAAAGGAGACTACATCTCTACGAAGACCTATGAATCCTAAATGTGTATGCATTTAAAAAATACATATGGGGGCACCTGGGTGGCTCAGTTGGTTAGGCAATCGACTTCAGCTCAGGTCATGATCTCGCCTTACCAGAGTTCAAGCCCCGCATCAGGCTCTGTGCTGACAGCTCAGAGCCTACAGCTTGCTTCAGATTCTGTGTCTCCCTCTGTCTCTGCCCTTCCCCCGCCGCTTGTGCTCTGTCTCTCAAAAATAAATAAACAATATTTTTTTTAAAAAATACATATAAAAGAGTATCAAAATTTGTGAAGCACAAAGCTCTTAGAAATTAAAGGAAAAACAGATAAATCCACAATTACATGCAGAGACTTCAGCATTATCCTTTTCAGTCATCAACAGAATAGGCAGATGATTGGAAAACAAAACAAAACAAAGAAAAAAACAAAAACAAAAAGTAAACCAGACCATCAACTAGACCTGACTGTTACAAAATGCTTCTTTCTCAAACAGCATACAGCAACTTCTTTTAAAGTGAACATAAAACAAAGAACATTTTCTAAAGAAAGTTCATATTCTAAGACAAATACACAAATACTAAACAAATTTAAAATAAAACAAATCAAGCAAATATGTTCTTTGACATATAACAGAATCAAGCTAGAAATAAATAGCAAACACATATCCATAAACCATAAAAATTAAATAGCATATTTTGGAGATATCAAATCATTTTTTTCTAACTTCATTAATTTCTAGTTTCTAGAAATGTATCTGGAAATGTATCTAAATATCCAAAAGCTATGAACATACATCTAAACAACCATTAGATCAAAGAGGGATTCTCAAAGAACATTTTAAAACATATTTAAACTGAACAAAAATGAAAATGCAATGTATAAAACTTTGCAGCTAAATCCTTGTTGTGTGCAGATAAATGTGCATGTTTATGTATGTTTGTGAGGTATAATAATAATATACAACTAAAATTAAAAACATTTGTTTTACCCTTCATTTCTTTAGGAATTACTTGATCTTTTATTTTAATGTCATAACATTAATGAATGGTTGATATTCCAGATAAAATGCACACTTGCACATGTGTATAGTGTGTTCGCACTGACTAAATTATGATTACTAAAGGGCTTTCAGTTTTTTCCTGTGCATTTATTACATTAAAACCTTGATATGCATTCAGCACTTCTTTTAACCATATATTTCTTACTCTTTAACTATTAAATATGTATACGACACAAAATTTTACACAAATTATATTTCCTGACAGTGAGGTCCATTATCATTAAAATGAAAACAAAAGTTAAATGTTCCTCTTTAGAATAGAGTAATCCTTAAAACAAAAGAATACATTCTAAAAGTTTTTTTTAACATATTCTGTTAATGTTTTATTTTATTTTCGAGAGAGAGCGTAAGCAGGGGAGGGCAGAGAGAGAGAAAGACACAGAATCAGAAGCAGGCTCCAGACACCGAGCGTGTCTGCACAGAGCCAGATTTGGGGCTCGAACCCACGAACCGTGAGATCATGACATGAGCCGAAGTTGGACGCTTAACCAACTGAGCCACCTAGGCGCCCCCTAAAAGTTTTTTTTATTAAACTCAAAGATTCTATAATTAATTTTATTGAGAATGGTTGTTTTCATGCTTGAAATGCTCATGATGAACTAATAGTGAATAGAATATCTTTTCTCCTGTATGGAATAAACTGTGATCACATTTGATCAGGCATATACTTTGATGTGAAAATTCTGAAACAAGTAGAAACTAGAAATTAATGAGGTTAGAAAAAAAAATGATTTGCTATCTCCAAAATATTATGCTAAGATATTTAATTTTTATGGTTGAATTGCAACATACATTATAAAATAAATAGCAGGTGGAAGGATGGCTAGTCCAATAAAAGCTGTGGGAAAAAAGAAGCATTTAGAAGTGAGAGGTGTGAGGATTTTCCCTCTGGCTTGAAACCAGAGTCAGACTTCTAAAATGCAAATCAACTGTGTCTTTTCCTTGCTTTAAACATTTCCAAAACTTCCTGTTGCCTTTAAAATAAAATTAAAATTACTTTATATGGTTATATAGAAGTCTAGCCTGTTTACCTTGCCTTTTTTTTTTCTCCAACCTTCACCTCCTCTATTTTAAGCTATAGTTATATTGAAAACCTCTCTGTTATAAGTATAAAATGTCTTCTCTAGCTCATGGATTCTCAAAATAAGCATTTTTACTCTGCCTCAACCAATTTTGGCCTTTCTACTTCAGTTATCAGATTAAATATACTCTTTCCTGACCATCACTTGACTGGTGTGGCTAGGTAATATTTTTACGTACAATTCGGGGAGCTTTTTTTCTTCCTGCCTAAACACATTTTCTTCTTTGTCTTTCTCCAAAATTCTTGGAATAGCAGTTCTCATGCCTTTCTGCCTCAGGGGAGTTGTCTGCCAGGGGAAAATATAAGTAGAACAAGTTGGCAGGACTTCTGGGCTTTTGTCTTCAAAATCTTAAAATCATTGAGGATGGATGGGATTTCAGTAAAAAAGAGTATATTAGAAAGAGTAGAAGGAAGAGAGTGGGCCCTTCCAGCAATTATATGAAAAATGACACCAGGAAGGGAGAAGCACTAGATGATTCCTGGGTCCCTAGCTCTCGATACCTAGACTTTGTTCTCTCATTGACAAGAAGACCAATCCTCAAGACAGCTCATGCCCTGCAATATCTCTGGGGTATAGAAGGTGCAAGAACCGTAATAGTGCTCATTATAGATACTCAAGCCATATTCTTTGACTGAATGACTGTACCAGAGTATAAACCCAAAGCACGATGCCACTAGAATTAATGAAACAGCATTTATTAAGGTCCTGGAGGCATTGAAGGCTTGTAGGAAAACTTAAATTAACTATAGAAAATAAAGTGACATGTCTTATACATGTGCATTTGGAGACCAAGCAGTATTGCTACAGTAGCATATTGTCCCGTAGCAATCTATCATTATTGTAATAGAATCTATTGCATTTTATGTTTATTGTTTAATCCTGTATTTTCCCCTAGAAAAGGGACTGTCCCCAAAGCTATGCTGGTTTGGATTTTATTCCAAAATGTGTAGCGTTAAATGGCAATTAAAGATCTTATGTTTAAAGAATTGGAGAAGAGACTGCAAATTAAAAGTTTGACCACTGTAATGATTTCTATTCAAATTATATTGTTACAAGAAATTTCAAAAAACATGTAATTCAGAGTTTTATGTGAACCATATCATATAATCTCTTCGCTCTGTAGCCCGTCCCCCTTTCTAAAACTGCACCCACATGCCCTGATGGCAACAGCCTTGTAAAACACTAAGGCAGTGTGTACATATTATTTATTCTCATCCACATTGAAAGAGAATATTCTCTTTCATCAGATTTTAAACTTATTTAGGAAGCAAAAATGCATATGAAGATCTATTTAAGAAGATGGCATATAGCGGAGTCTGGGTGGCTCAGTTGGTAAGCGTCCAATTTCAGCTCAGGTCATGATCTTGCGGTTCATGAGTTCAAGCCCCGCATCGGGCTCTGTGCTGACAGCTCAGAGCCTGGAGTCTGCTTAGGATTCTGTGTCTCAGTCTCTCTCTCTGCCTCTCCCCCACTCACACTCTGTCTCTCTCTCTCTCTCAAAAATAAACAAGCATTAAAAAGAAATTAAGAATATGGCATATGTCTATCAGCAAGTGGGCTTCATAAAACATTAATTCCATTGCAGACTCCCTCTTTGGGTTCCCCTCTCCTATAAAGTTTTCAAAAGGGTAATAAAGAGGTAGCTGTGTTATCTGCAAGCTGGTAGCTAAGAAAAAGAGAAAGTTATTGAGCCAGAAATTTCTAGTTCATTCTTCCCCAATTTTTCAGACAAATATATGGAAACCCAGGCTTATCTTACAGTCACTGAAGGCCAGGCAGCAAGTGGAATTTGTCATCATTGTGTGTGCATAAGAAAGAAACTTTTAAGATACATGTTAGCAGCTGCAAAGAAAATCCTTCAGACAACAGTAAAGTGCTGTCTTAAGAAATGTGTCAAACAATAAATAAATGGGGGGAAAAAAGAAAGAAATGTCTAAAACCAACTCTCTTGCTGTCCCAGATGATATTTTATGGAGAAATAAAAACATTAATAACTCTGAGTGTGAATATACATTTTGGACATACCTTCATTCACTTATATTTTATTTATTTATGTATACACAAGAATTTTACATTATAAATATCTAGATCTAAATAAACTTAAATTAGTTTTACAAGTATAAAACTAAATGCAATGTGGTCAGAACTTTTTCCATAATTATATCTGTAGTGCTTTTTCTTTTTTTATTAGTGTCACATACAATAATGGAGTGCCTTGCAGTTAATGCCATCTTGTATTAATAGATCATTAAAATATACTTATAATTAACTAGTCAATATCAAGTGGGATCAAATGAAAGTAGTACTTCTTTGGTATTCCAGAGGTAACCAAACACCAGGCTCTTCTGAATAACTGACTATGGATATTAATTTAATTCAGATCATCTAAGTTAAAAAGACAATAAAGAAAATTCTATGTGAACCAGAATTCATAAGAAACTTGCTAGACATATGCTATTAATAATTTAAGAATTATTACTCCTCTTGTAAATAAATTCTGGCTTCCAAAACAGTTCTGTCTTCTAGAAAAAGAGTGTCAGGATCCATTTTATTTTCCTTGCCCTTCTGGTGCAAGAAATAAGATATTATTAGACCGGGCAGACTAATCTTGGCTATTGGATCCATACGCTCTTATAGATCCCTTTCTTACAATATAAGATTTACATCTTTTATGACTAATCTGATTTCAGAGCCTGGCTTCATTTTCCTTAATTCTTGTTCAGTGTGCACATTTTGACCTTACACTGCCCTCCCTGGCTCCCAGCACTCTCACATTTCAATTTTACTTAAATGTGCATGTAATGGAGTCTGCATTCTCTACTACAGATCCTCCTTTTTATTACAACTCAGCCCTAATCTTGGGTCAAAACCCTTTACTGAAATCCTGGAACCCACAGCTCCTGAAGAGTCCTCCATCTTCCTGGCAGACACCACATTTCACCATGAAGACCCACTAGTGTTGGTACTTTAACCAATCTCCTCCAATCTTCTAGTAATTTAGACAAATAAATTTCAACTAACTTCTCTAGATTTCTAGCCATCTTAATTTTTACAGGCAGAATTAAGCCACTAGAGTATGCTTAAGAACTGTTCTAGCTGTGCTCACAAATAGAGGTTATCTTTTAAAGTTCCAGAACAGTACAGTATCAATTCATGCTGGTTCTTCAGTATCTAGCTTAATATAATCCTGGAGCTGTTTTTATAGAAGTGCTTGGCTTATTGGAGTAGAAATGACTACTTCACCTTATGCACATAAGATCTCACCTTGAGCTGCTATCCCTATCTAACTTGTAAACACTTTTGACCTCAATGACTTTATAGGAATTACAGAAATCATTTTTTTTAACAAGGAGATTCAGAGATCATATATATAAATAAAGTACACACACACACACACACACCCCCTACCTTAGGACCTTTGGTTTTCCAGTGACTTCCCAGTGCTGAAAGAGGAATGGCCTAGTCCTCAGTGTGACCATCCTCACCCTGCCTCCTCATTTCCACTGTAGTCCCCAGGCCTTGCTCCCCACCTGCCACCAGGTTCTCTTGTTCTAGTGAAATGAACTATAGTCACAGATTTCTTCTAAAGCTGAACTGTTAAAAAATTACTATTTTTACTGTAGTAAAAACAAATTATAAAATTAACCATCTTAACCACTTTTAAGTGTATTATTTGATAGTATTTTTCATTTTCATTGTGAAACAGATCCCAGAACTTTTTCATCTCATAGAAATTCATTACTCAATGACTCTTCTCTTTCCCCTTCTACCAGCCCCTTGGAATGACCATTCAACTTTTCGCCTCTATTATTTTGATTTCTTTAGATGCCTAATTTAAGAAAAATCATTCAGCCTTTGTCCTTTTGTGACTCGCCTATTTCACATAAAGTCCTCAAGGTTCATCCATGTTGTAACAGGTAACAAGGTTTCCTTTTTTAAGACTAACATTTTATTGTGCGATATGTATACAATATACACCCATATATCACATCATATATATCACTGTTTATCCATTCATCTGTTGATGGACCATTAGCCACAGCCCATGAACAGGTAATATATAATATATATTATTATACTTATAATCATGCTTCCTGCCATTTCTCCTTACATGTAAAATGAACAACAAGGTGCACTGCTCAATATTCTGCTCACTGAGAGGATATTCCTTCACCATTGTCTTCAGGGATCTTCTAGAAAGGGGCTGTCATGATACAGGACTACACTTTTTGGTGATGACTACATATTGTGTGGAATCATCTATAAACCAGGCCTGAGTCTTCTCTTCCTCAGTCAACTGATCACAGAAAATTCCCCATGAGGTAACAGGTGCAGGCTGGGGGAGAGAAGGCAGTGTATGTAGTAGAAATGGTAACTATGCACATTTGGGCTCATGTCTCATGTAACTTACAACTTCAGGGTCTGCTCAGGCCCAATCTCATATATAACACTTCTATTTGATGAGGAGTGCTGCTGTACATAATCAAGTTATGTCTTTGTGGGTCAGATAACTCCCAGGACAGGACGGGAAGCTCAGATAATGTGGAAACTTGGTGGCCCATGGTTAAGCATTAGGTCTGTACTAAAGCCCAGTGGCAGCTAAAAGCTGTAGCTCACAAGGGGAGTAGTTAAAACAATCTGATTAAAAAATGGGCAGAAGACCTGAATAGACATTTTTCCAAAGAAGACATACAGATGGCTAGTAGGTACATGAAAAAACTAATCATCAGGGCAATGCAAATCAAAACCACAATATCACCTCACACCTGTTAGAATGCCTATTATCAAAAAATCACAAAACACCAAGTGTTAGTGAGGATGTGGAAAAAAGGGAACCCTTGTACGCTGCAGGTGGGAATGTGAATTGGTGCAGTTATTATGGAAAACAGTAGGGAAGTTCCTCAAAAAATTAAAAATAGCTCTGCTATATTATCCATTGATTCTACTTCTAAGTATTTATCTGAAGAAAGTGAAAACATGAATTCAAAAAGATATATACACCCTCATATTTACTACAGCATTATTTATAATAGCCAAGATACAGAAACAACCTAAGTGTCCACAGATGGATGAATAAAGAAGAAATGGGGTGGATACACAATGGAGTACTATTCAACCATTAAAAAAATGAAATCTTACCATTTGTGACAACATTAATGAAACTTGAGGGCATTATGCTAAGTGTAATAAGTCAGACAGTGAAAGACAAATGCTGTTTGTTCTCATGTATATGTAGAATCTAACAAAACAGAAACAAAAACCAAGCTCATAGACACAGACAACAACTGGTGTTTGCCAGAAGGAGGGGGAGTGGATGTGCAAAATGGGCATAGGGGGTCCAAAGGTACAAACTTTCAGTTACAAAGTCGGTCAGTCATAATATAAGGATAAGTCATTCTACAGCATGATGACTATAGTTAATAATACTGTATTACATATCTAAAAGTTGCTAAAACAATAAATCTTAGAAGTCCTCATAAGAAAAAAGTTATAACTATGTATGGTGATGAGTGTTAACTAGACTTATTGTGGTGATTATTTTGGAATGTATACAAATATCGAATCATTATGTTATATGCCTGAAACAGACATGTTGTCAACTACACCCCTAACAAAAAGGCAAAGAGTAGTTATATGCAGAGAATGACAGAATTTTGCCCTCAAATCCTAAGGATCTGTCCTATGATTCATACACAGGAGTTTGCCAAAGTCTCTAAATAGCATTCCTATCTGCCACTAACACTTCACCACTAAAACTCCTCGATCATATGTCCCAAAGTGGCAGAGCAGCGTGAACTACTACCTTGAAGAGGCTTCTTCTGTTCTGGGCTCCACTCAAAACTAACAGCTTTTTTAGTCACTCAGTAAATGAGCTATAGTAACATCTCTTAATCTTTTTTTTTTAAGTTTATTTAAGTTTTAAAAAGAGAGAGAGAGAAAATGAGAGCAAGCTGGGGAGGGGGAGAGAGAAATGGAGAAAGAGAATCCCAAGCAGGCTCTGCACTGTCAGCACAGAGCCTGACATGGAGCTCAAATTCAGGAAAAGTGAGATCATGACCTGAGCCAAAACCAAAAGTCGGACTCATAACTGACTGAGACACTCAGGGGCCCCCTGTAGTAACATCTCTGAATGAGGAATATGTTCCCTCAAAAATCCATTGAGGTTCACAAAGTGTTGTGTTTCTTTCTTGATTGTAGGTGGGACCACAGGTAACTACTTATCCTTCTTCTCAGAAGGGGTATCTCAAGATGTTCCACATCACTGGAGCCCTGGAAATTTCACTTAGAAGGACACTGAGTTTTTGTCAGATTTATTTTCCATCATTTGACACACACACCTATCTTGCCAATCATTCTAGAGTACTTGCTACTTCTCACTACAACTGTGTTCAAGTCCTATATCCTTGCTTATCTTCTGTCTTGTTATATCTATTATAACTATGAGTGATACTATTTCTGCCTTTCTACTCCCCTCAGTTCGACCATGGTTTATATTATATATTCAGGAGCTTTGATGTTTGGTGCATGAATATTTCCAATTGTTCTATCTTCTTAGTGTATTTTTTAAATGTTTTATTTTTATTTTGGAGACAGCACAAGCAGGGGAGGAGCAGATAGAGGGGGAAAGAGGATCCAAAGTGGACTCTGTGCTGCTGACAGTGAGACTGATGTGTGGAGCTCAAACTTATCAACCACAAGACCATGACCTGAGCTGAAGCTGAATGCTCAACTGACTGCATCACAAAGGTGCCCCTTAATTCTTTTAATTTTAAAAAATGTTCTTTATCTCTTGTAACTTTTTTTTTTGTATGGAAGGTCTATTTTGTATGATATTAGCATAGTGATCCTTGTTCTCTTTGGGATACCATTTGCATGAAAAGCGTTTCCAACCTTTTGCTTTCAGCCTATGTGTATCATTAGATCTAAAGTGAGTTTCTTGCAGATGGCAGATAGCTAGATCCTGTGCTTTTGATCCATTCAGCTAAACCAGGTCTTTGTTAGAGAAGTTTAATCCAGTTAAGGTAATTACTGTTATGAAAAAATTATTCCCATTTATTGTTTTCTGCATATCTTGAAGCTTTTTGTCCCTCCTTTGTTAATGCCTCCCTTTGTGTTTTTTGTTTTGTTTTTTGTTGTTTTTTTTTTTTTTTTTTGGTGGTGACATGCTTTGATTGCCTTCTCATTCCTGTATCTGAGTGTATATCTCACAATAACATGTTTATTTCCATAGGAATTATATCTGTTTCATAAATGTTGTTTTAATGCATTTTTTAAAAGCAATCAATTCCCATATAGTTACTATACAGTGCTATATTAGTTTCAGGTGTACAATATAGTGAGTGATTTAGTAATTCTATATATTACTCAGTGCTTATCCAAATAAGTGTACTCTTAACCCCCTTCACCTATTTCACCCATCTACTCACCTACCTCTCCTCTGGTAATCATCAGTTTGTTCTCTACAGTTAAGTGTCTGATTTTTGGTGTCTTTTTCTCTTTGTTATTTTGTTTCTTAAATTCCACATGAGTGAAATCATATGGTATTTCTCCTTCTCTGACTTATTTCACTTACCATTATACTCTCAAGATCCATCTATGCTGTGGCAAATGGCACAATTTA
The DNA here is from genome assembly GCF_046562875.1 of Panthera onca. Lineage (NCBI taxonomy): Eukaryota > Metazoa > Chordata > Mammalia > Carnivora > Felidae > Panthera > Panthera onca. Next base: position 179,836,736 of record NC_138339.1, read on the forward strand.
TTTTTATGTCTAAGTAATATTCTATTGTATATCTGTGTGTATGCATATAGTGTATGTGTGTGGAGATATATATATATATATATATATATATATATATATATATATATATACACACACACACACACACACACACACATACATATACATACATATATATAAAACCCCCATATATGTGTGTGTGTGTGTGTGTGTGTATAATCTTTATCCATTCATCTAATGATGGTCACCTGGGCTTCTTCCACAATTTGGCTCTTATAAATAATGCTGCAGTAAACAAAGGGGTGCATATATCTTTTTGAATTACTGTTTTCACATTCTTTGTGTAAACAGTTCAGTTACAGGAAGTTCAACTACAGAATCACGTAGCAATTCCATTTTCAATTTTTTGAGGAACCTCCATATTGGTTCTACAGTATGGTAGAACCTCCATACTGGTTCTAGTGGCTGCCCTAGTTTGCATCCTCACCAACAGTGCAAGGCGGCTCCCATTCCTCCACATCCTCGCCAGCATCTGTTGTTTCCTGAGTTGTTGATTTTAGCCACTCTGGTGTGAGTGGTATCCCATGTGGTTTTGATTTGCATTTCCCTGATGATGAGTGATGTTGAGCATCTTTTTACATGACTGTTGGTCATCTGGATGTCTTCTTTGGAGAAATGTCTATTCATGTTTTCTGCCCATCTTTTATTGGATTATTTCGGTGATTTTGATGTTGAGATTTATACGTTCTTTATATATTTTGGATAGTAACCCTTTATCAGACATACCATTTGCGAATATCTCCTACCATTCGGTAGGCAGTCTTTTAATTTTATTATTTCTTTGCTGTGCTCCTTGTCATTTCCTTTTGTCTATGCTCTGTAGACATTTTATTTGTGGTTATCACTGTAGTTGCATAAAAATAATTTTTTCTAAATTATTTAATTATATTTTAAACTGATAAAAGACTAATTTCAATAGTATGTGAAAACTATATTATATAACCATGTGCCTAAATTTATGCTATTGCTGTCACATGTTATATCTTTATATACTGTGTGCCAATAGGTTATTTTTTGTAATTTAGTCATTTAATTGTATATAAGAATTGAAAGTGAATTTATGCACCAAATTTACCTTAATAGAGGTTACTACGTTTGCCATGAATTTACCTTTACCAAAGAACTTTGTATTTTCATTGGCTTCACATTACTGTCTACCATCCTTTGCTTTCACCTTGAAGGATTCCCTTTTACATTTCTTTCAGAGCAGGTCTAGTGGTAATGAACATCCTTAGCTTTTATCGATCTTGGTAAGTTTTCATTTTGGAAACTTTTCATTTCATTGGAAGGATATTTTCTGAACACAATATTCTTGGTTGACAGGTTTTTTTTTTCTTTCAGCAATTTGACTATGTTATCTCACTCCTTTCTGCTCTGATAGATCTTCACTGAGAAATCTGATAATCATATGGAAGCTCCCTTGTATGGGACAAGTCACCTTTCTCTTGTTGCTTTCAAGGTTGTCTTTTGATAGTTTGATTGTAACATGTCTCAAAGTCAGTCTCCTTTATTTGGTTGGAATTCCTTGAGCTTCTTGAATTTTATATGCCCATTTCTTCTTCAATTTTGGGAGTTTTTCAACCATTATTTCTTCAAATAAACTTTGTTTCCTTCTGCAACTCCTATTAATGATATTAATGATAGCATTAATGATATTAATGATATATTGATCTGATGATAACATCCCATAACACCCTTAGACTCTCTTCACTTTTTTTTTTCCATTTCGCTCTCGTGATTTGATGAATTCCAAAGAACTGTTTCAAATTAACTGATTCTTCTCCCTATTCAAGTCTGCTGTTCAACCCATCTAATAAATTTCTCCATTCACTATGTTTTTCAGCTTCAGAATTACTGTTTGGTTCTTCTTAACATCTTCTATTTGTTTGTCGATACTACCATTTTGTCCATGCATCATTTTTCTAATTTTGTTTGCCTATTTGTTTTCTCTTTTAGTTTAATAAGCATCTTTAAGATAGTTATTTTAACTCTTTTTTTAAGGAATGTCATAAATTTGCATTTCTTTAGGATTGGTTTCTGGAGACTAATTTTGTTTCCTTAGGCTAGGTTTCCACATTTCTTAGAATGGGATAAAATATTTGAAAATTCAGATGTATTATAAGGAATTTGTATCTAGAATATATAAAGAACTCTTACAACACTGTAATTAAGGGAAAAATAACCCAATTAAAAAGTGGGCCAAGGATGTGACATTTCTCCCAAATAGGATATACAAATGCCCAATAAGCAAATGAAAAGATGGTCAACATTCTTAGTCATTTAAAAAATGCAAAACAAAACCACAATGAGATATAACTTCACACCACTAGCATAGTGAAATCAAAATGTCAGAACAAGTATTGGTGAAGATGTGGATAAATTAGAATTCTCATACACTGTTGGTGGAAATGTAAAATGGTGCACAGTCTCACAATTCCTCAAATGATTAAACACAGAGTAATCATTTATCCAGAAATTTCTACTCCTAGGCATATATCTAAGAGTTTGAAACATGTTCACATACAAACATATATGAGTATTTACAGAAACATTACACATAAAAGCCAAAAGATGAAAACATATTGAAAGTCTGTCAATAGATATATAGCATACAAAATGTGGCATATCCATACAATGGAATATTATTCAGCCAATAAAATAAAGGGAGTATTGATGCAGATTACAACATGGATGAGCCTTGAAAACGTTATGCTAAGTGAAAGAAGCCAGGCACAAAAGAGCACATAATATAAAATTGCATTCAAATGAAAGCCCAGAATAGGGAAATCTACATACTCAGAAAGTATAGTAGTAGCTGCTCAGGGCTGTGTGGTGGTGGGGCTGGGAGAATGGGGAGTATGAGAGTTAAAGAGTTTAGATGTGAAGTGATAAAAATGTTCTAAAATTGAGTGTGGTGTTTGCACAAATCCATAAATTTGGTCACTGAATTGTAAACCTTCAATGGGTGAGTTGGATAATGTTAAATATATCTCAATAAGCTATCAGTAACATTCCTAAATGGGTAAAGGTCTCAAGTGAACACTTCTCCAAAGATAATATATAAATAACCAACAAATACATAAAAAGATGTTAAACATCATTCATTCTCATGGAAGTACAAATCAAAATACAATGAGAAACCACTTCACACCAACTAAGATAACAAATCAAAAAAGTAAAAATGTGGGCAAGAATGTGGAGAAATTAGTACCCTTATACATTGTTGGTGGGACTGTGAAATGATATAGGTACTGAGAAAAACAGTTCAGCAGTTACTGAATAATTTAAATACATAATTACCATCAACCCATCTATTTCAATTCTAGATACCCATAACAACTAACGACATGTTTTCAAACAGAAACTTGCACACAAACATTCATAGCAGCATTATTTTATTCACAGGTCTAAAGTTAGAAACAGCTCAATTATCTATCACCTGTTGGACAAAATATGCTATAGCCATACAATGGAATATTACTCACCCGCAAATAAATTGATGACTAATATATGCACAACACAAATGATCCCTGAAAACATTATGGTAGGTAAAGAAAGCCAGATAGTCACATATGATTCCATCTATATGAGATGTGCACAATAGGCAAATGATAGAGACTAGTCATTGCCTGGGTTTGGGAGGAAGGAAAAAATGGGGCATACAACTTTATGGGTATGGGTTTTCCTTTAGGGCAAAGAAAAATTCTGGAACTAAATAGCGGTGAATGAGCTAAATGCTAATAAATTGTACACTTTAAAATGTTTATAGTAATTTTATGCTATGTGCATCTTACAATAAGTAAAAATTGGTTTGTGTATATGGCAGTATATAAAATTTAATCATCTTTATCTTATAAATTAACATGCATTTAAAAAAATTAATGTTTATTTATTTTTGAGAGAGAGACACTGAGCATGAGTGTGAGAGGGACAGAGAGGAGAGGGAGACACAGAATTTGAAGCAGACTACAGGCTCTAAACTGTCAGCACAGAGCCTGATGCAGGGCTTGAACCCACAAAATGTGAGATCATGATATGAGCCCATCAGATGCTTAACTGACTGAGCCACCCAGGTTCCCCCATTGTGAGAAAATGAAAACTGAAGAAAAATGGATTTAATTCATTGTTTCAACTGAATTTTCTTCCAGATATATAATGTGAATAATGTTGAAGGATCTTTAGAGTTTTCTCCTTCATTTGTTCAAATCTGTTCATATTTTTGAAAAGAAAACAATTCTACCTATTTGCCTTTGGCTTAATCACTGTCTGGCTCATTTAACATGAAGATTTTTATTTAAATTTTCACCTTTCTCATATTTGTCAAGGTGGGATAGCACAGTGTTTTATCCATTTAAATATGAATTATTAAAATAAAGGCATAGGATGATTTTCTAGTGTCAGACTGCCAAATATGTTTTGTCTGGTTTTGATTTATGTTTAAGGTGAATATAAGTTGTTGGTAGTGTTTTCTAGTATGTATGTCAAGTACATCTCAAAGATTAAATTAAAACAGAAGGATAATATCCCTGGTTTGTGAGGCAGAACCACTTAAACTATTCCCATTAGGATAGTGATCTGTGAAAACGGGATAGGGTCTATGTTATGTGAATGATATTAAATCATGGTAACAAAGAATCCAAGGCATGTAAAATTTAAACTTTAGAGAGTGACACGAGCAAGACTGTGGACTTGGAAGTTTCAGGCCCTCCTTCTCTCACATAGGGACCAAGTCAGCAACAATATGATGACCAGAACACATTCGTGAGAACTCTAGAGACCAGTTGAGAAGCTACAGCACACAGATCAATGTAAAACCAAAAAACTGGTCCAGAAAAAGAAGTAAGAAAATCTGTGGCATTTTGTATACCCTTCCATGCCCTTTCCCCTATTTGACTTAAGTGGTGAAACCAGGAGGAAACCTGCCACACTGATGTTTCTGGCAAAGATATCTCAACTAAAATGTCCTCCTTTGGGACAGAAACAAGACAGCACATCAAAAGTCCAATGTTCTGGTTAGTCTGGGGGCTGCCCTGAAGGACTGAAATCCATCGCACTTTACTTAAAGCACTGACATGATAGGCAGCATCTTTTGGAAGCCCCTGAAAACAGACTCAGTATTACTGTATCATGTTAGAGGTGTTCTACAGGCACAGACCAGGTGGAACAAGAGACGGTGGGTTTCTGAAAAGAAGCACTGATAAATTATTTGGGAAATTTGAGAGAACTAAAAGCATATTCACACACTACAAAAAAAAAAAAAAAAAAAAAAAAAAAAAAAAAGACAAGGTTTAAGAGGTCTTAGACCTCTAATTGTGCCCATCAGGAAAGATCATCCCCTCTACACTAAGACAGCCCATAAATAGTGGGAGAAGTGGTTGTTTTTTGTTTTGTTTTGTTTTGTTTTTCAAATGTTGTGGTCTCAATACAAATCACAAGGCATGAAAAGAAACAGGAAAACATGACCCAAAGAAATAAAATGAAGCTCCAGAAACCAATCCTTAAAAAAGGCAAATTTATGAGGTGCCTTACAAAGGATTAAAAATAACTATCTTAAACATGCTCCCTGAGCTAAAGGAGAACACAAGTAACCACATTAAATCAGGAAAAAAAAAAAGATGCATAGAAAAATTTATATTATCAACAAAGAGAAGCTATCTAAAAGAACCAAACAAAAATTCTGAAGCTGAAAAATACAATGAATTCAGAAATTCACTAGATGATTGAACAGCAGATTTGATCAGGCAGAAAACAGAATCAGTTAGTTTGAAAACATATCTTCTGAAATCAAGTTAAGAGAAAAAAATGGAAGAGTGAACAGAGCCTAAGGGAGTTATGGGACACTGTCAAGTATACGCGTCTCAAAAGGAGAGAAAGAGAGGGAAAAAAAAAAAAGAGCCAGACATGGGGCTCCATCTCACAAACCATGAGAACATGATCTGAGCCAAAATCAAGAGCCAGACACTTTATTAACTCAGCCCCCGGGTGCCCCAAAACAAGTTTCTTTTTTAAAGCATGCACTCTTTGATTACTTCTGGCAAACAAATCTGAGCGGCTGAGTGGCTCAGTCATTTAAGCACCTGACTTTGGCTCAGGTCATGATCTCATGGTCCATGGGTTCAAGCCCCACACTGGGCTCTGTTCTGACTGCTTGGAGCTTGGAGCCTGCTTTGGATTCTGTGTCTCCTTCTCTCTCTGCCCCTCCCCCACCCACACCTCTGTCTCTGTTTCTCAAAAGTAAATAAACATAAATTTTTTTTTTAAAACCTCAACTAAAATGTTCTGTGATTTTACTGAATTTTATTATAAAACATAGCATATACATACATAAAACGGAAAAAAATATAGTCATTTGTACATATATTCTTGGGGGATCCTTTAATGCTACCTCCTTTCAAGCAAAAATAATTTCAAGAACTACTTTAAATACTTTAATAATCACCACTGCTGTGTAGGGATAACGGGAAAGAACAATGAACAAGTAAGTGTGATGACATTCTTGAGATCCTGTGTTATAACTGTGGAATGCGGGAGATACAAAAAAGGCAAAGAAGCCTGTGGCATAGAATAAAATTAGAAGTGCAAATATGAATACCTTCTATATATATTCGATGAAAGAACCTAGAAGCAAAGCCACCCTGATAGCATAAGAACAGTTAGCATGCAAATTTTGGATAATTTCATTCCCCACTAACGAGTCTGAACTTCCTGGAAAAGTGACTAATTCAAGTGCTAACACAGGCAATAACTAACATGAGCCTGCGGTAGCTCACATTTCAGAAAGTAAAAAAGTCCTTCTCCTACAAAATAAAATTTTAATAGGGCATGTTAAAAGGGGACAAGAACCAACTTGAGGGGTTTCCTCTAGCCAAATCTGGGACAATTTGAACATTACACTAATTAAAAAATAGTGATGAATTCTAAATGAATGACAAATAGGAAGGAAGGGAGGGAGGAATAAAATATATATACATTCTTTTTTTTAGTATTTTTATTTTTGAGACAGAGAATGAGCAGGGGAGGGGCAGAGAGAGAGGGACACACAAAATCCGAAGCAGGCTGCAGGCTCCAGGCTCCGAGCTGTCAGCACAGAGCCCAATGCAGGGCTTGAACTCACGGACTGTGAGATCATGAGCTGAGCTGAAGTCGGACGCTTAACCGACTGAGCCACCCAGGCACCCCTATATACATTCTTGATGGAGAAGGTAGGGATCTTTAAAAAAAAAAAAATTATTTTTGACAGAGAGAGCGAGCATGAGCAGGGGAGGGGCAGAGAGAGAGGGAGACACAGAATCCAAAGCAGGCTCCAGGCTGTCGGCACAGAGCCTGATGCGGGGCTCGAACTCACAGACCACAAGATCATGATCTGAGCCAAAGTCGGACACTCAACCGACTGAGCCACCCAGGTGCCCCAGAAGGTAGGGATCTTTCTTACAGGAAAATGGTGACTGATCAATTTGCAGAAAAATGAATTTGGGAAATAATTTTGTAAGCATCATAGAAAGACTGTCCAGGCATGAATAATGAATGAATAATAAATTACTGGGGACAGTGGACAGAAGCTGTGAGAATATTTCCATCGTCTTAAATGTCTTCCTACAGACTACTTGTCATTTGCAAGGAGAACATACAGTGGAGAAGCCAGAAAACACCTTGACCAGGTGATCAAACTTAAAATCAGAAATGAGGGGCTCCTGAGTGGCTCAGTTGGTTAAACGTCAGACTTTGGTTATGATCTCATGGTTTAGGAGTTGGAGCCCCACATCAGCCTCTGCGCTGACAGCTCAGAGCCTGGAGCCTGCTTTGGATTCTGTCTCCCTCTCTCTCTGCCCTTCCCCCATTGCACTCTGGGTCTCTCTTAAAAATAAACATTAAAAAAATTTTAAAAAATCAGAAATGAAAAACAAATGGAAGGTGAAAACACCCATTATTTATGAAATATTCTGAATGGAAGGATCTGAATCTAAGCATGGATTGTTTCAGATTAGGCACATTTATCAAAAGAATACATAGCAAATGAAAAAAAAATAAAGTTGATAAATATACTTGACTTCTCATGATATGGAGCCCCACACTGATGAATAAAGATTTTGCATCACCTTTGGTATTCGATCAACAGGTAGCGTAATTCCTTCTCCAGAACACTTCCCAATTACTTTGTGGTATTATATTTACCTCAAGTGTGTTTCCCATAACAGAACTGGTAGAATACATACCAGAACCAAAGAAGTGTGACTTGCCTTAACCTAATTTCAAATTAAACTCATGGCAAAGACAAGTAAGACATTCAGAGGGCTTAAAAAGCGGAAAGGTTTTAAATTATCCCCAAATAATTTTAAATTGTATCAATTCTGTTGTATCTTTAACATTTCAGATTGCACATTTACTGCTGCTTCCATGTAATACAATAATTTGCAACACATAGCTACCTTTATTGAATTATATTTACTTCTATAATGTGGACTCTAGTGATAACATACTTATATGACTTACAGGCTTTCTGTGTTTGCTGTGATCTTTTCATAAAAGGTATAGGTTTTTAATTACATTGAGTATTTTTGCGTATATTCCCTTGTAAATATTTCTGGGAAAGATTTTTGTTGTTGTTCTTTTTTTTGGGGGGGGGGAGTGATACTGAAAATGGCTGTAAAGATTCTGTGAATTTCATTCCCTCTATATAACCTTCTTTCCCAGCCTCAATATCCATAATATTTTTTTCTTTATCTCTGTGGCTTAGTGTACTGCTAGAATATATTTTGATTTAACTTTATTAAATTTTCCTGAAACCAGGTGATACCTATCAATCTACAGATTCAAGCCTTCCCTTTTCACAATTTTGAATGTTTTCTTGTGCCCTTTCTTTGCTCTCTAATTTAAAGATATCACTTATCCAGATGTTTTTATTGACTGTCCTTTTTTTATAACCTTTATTCTTTTATTACATTTATGTATTTTTTCTTGTTCCTTTGCATTCTGTGAAGTTTCCTCAAGATTATCTCATTTTCACCTTTCCTTTGAGTAACTTCCATACACTGTTGTGTTATAAGAATTTGTAATACTTCTACTTACAATGCTTATGATAATAGTATTGCTTTTTTATTCCAATTTTCTTTCAGCTATACAGAGAACAGGTAAAACCGGATTTCTAACATCACAGATCATAGTTACCTGATGTCTCTGCCACAGTTCTTTTCATCATTTAATTTTAATCTTTCTCTTCAGATCTTATTCCATCCTACGTTTTAATGCACCCAATAAAATATGACATATGGGTTCTTAAATAGTATTATTTGCTGTATCTTTAAATTTTTTTTAATGTTTGTTTGAGAGTGTGTGTGTGTGTGAGCAGGGGAGGGGCAGAGAAAGAGAGAGGGGGAGAGAGAGACTCCCAAGTAGGCTCCGTGCTGTCAGCACAGAGCCCAATGAGGGGCTCGAACTCATGAATCATGAGATTATGACCTGAACCAAAAATTAAGAGTTGGATGCTTAACCAACTGAGCCACCCAGGCTCTCCTCATGTATCTGTTTTTAATTTTCATCAATGATACTATGTTACAAACTACTATCTATTTTTACTTTTTTTACACAACAGTCTTCTCTTTTGTTCTTTCTTTATATCTTTTAGCTATGTATCCATTTTCCTAGTAATGGTAACTTAGATTACATCCAAATATGTTCTACCACAAACAATACTATTATAAAAATCTTGTTTTAAATCAAGTAATGGAATTTCAGTTTTGAAGCATGCACATATTGGTTTACTTGAATAATACCAGATTATTTTCCATAACATATGTACCAGTACAAATTCTTACCAGACATGGATAATAGTATCAGTCTCTCAACATCATCACCTATGTGTATTATCCAATATAAAAAGTTTCACAAATTGATAGCTTTAAGGCAATACTTTGTTTTAATTTGCATTCATTAACTTATTAGTAATAACACAAATAATCATCATATATAGCATTTAGTAAGTTTATCTTTCCCATCTATTCCTCTGTATCATTGTCTTTCCATTTCCATAATGTGTTTCATTTATCCACTTGTGATATGCCATCTGAAGTTTCTGTCCAGTGTTTCCTTCCAGATTTGCCTTTTCCTTCTTAATTTATAAGGTTGCAAACAAAAAAATGGGGTTTCAAAGCATCATATATGTTATATATTATATATAAAACAAATTACTTGCAATGGGTTTATTTGATATGAATTTGAAACACACTGTAGTTTGATTTATAATATATTCACCTTTTGTCCTTAGTTACTATGAAAGCTTATTTTGGGGTTCAGAAAATGATTATCAGGCACTGCCAGCTTTTTATTTCTCACTAGTGACAACATTATCAATGACAACCACCACAGAAAATGAAACCATCTAAAGTCCAAGAAAATCCTCAATCTCTATTACCCACTTATGGATAATCATGAATTAACTATATATATTAGGGTGCTGATATAAAAAGTTCCCCATTGGACCATTATTTTACCCAGTAGTGCAAGGTTACCTTTCAAAGTACTATGAATTACACACTACAGGGAGTTTCTATAAAGAACAAGATTAACTTAGGAATAACAAGGTTTTAAATCTTTGTTGGAACCCTGAAATCCTGGGAGCACACTAAGAATATAGTTTCATAGCCACTGGCGTACAAATACATAAATCACGAAGGTTTATGTAAACAGAATAATATACACAGAATAGAGAGATTTTCTATGTCCAAGGTAAGTAACTTTTTGTGCTTGGACTATATCTTAAAACTTATAACCTAAAATATTAGCGTACAAAAGCACTTTGAAATAATAAACTTTCAGTTTTAAATTTATAAGTGAAAAATTATTAATGATAAAAAACACTCCACCATATACTCTGTTGATATTCTTCTTCCTGTCATTTTCCCCAGCCCTTTCAGGAGCTTTAGGACATCTACCACCCTTAGTTGAGCGACGGTATTCTGAGATGTGATTATTCTTTAAAGTTGAATCTCTTGGAAATCCTGAGGAAGTTAATACTGTATGTAAATATTTTATTAAGACACGTGACATTTAAATTCTAATCTTTGCTCTTCTTTGTTTAGCAACTCATTCCTTTGGCTCCAGAAATACTTATTATCTACATATACCTCTGGAATCTAGGTGATTTAATAATCTCCTTTCCTTTCCATTTGTCATTGATGTTATACTTTCAGACATTCTTACTTTCTTGCTTCTTTTAGACTAGTCTCAAATCATTTGTGATACACCTTGACACTTTGTCCTCTTGCTGTGCTTCACACAGGCTACATACATTTTGATACAGTTATAATTTAGATTTGTTTCGTGCTGAGACCATTCAGCAAATTTAGTTCAATGCTAGTTGCATCTACTGTCTATTACATGATAAAAACTGAGTTAATTTTGAAGTCACAAAGTTGACTAAGGCAGTTGCTACTGTTTAGTATATTAACTAAATTAGATAACTAAATATTAATTGTGGATAAAGATCAATGCCAAGCTTAGGGGAAAATATTGTACTTTGTTGAACATGAATTGCTTGGACATATTTACATGTTGTCATAAATCTAACGAGTCCCTCTACTTTTAGTCAGAAACATGGAAGAGATAATCCAAATTTAGGCTGAACCCTATTAAAAAAATCAACTGGTTTACTTGATCCTAATATAATTTACCAACTGCCAACATGATGTCAAACTGAAAACTTGATAAAAAAAGTAAGTTTCTATCTTAAGGCTTCTGGGAAATGCATTCCATTATATCGAACCTAAAATATTTGTGTAATTGAAAAAGTCAATATATTCATATTTAATATATATTTTAATAACATTACGATAATATGAATAGGAAACTAATTTCCAAGAAAATATAAAATTATCCAAAGTGAAAGAAATTACATTGTACCGTAAAAAAAAAAAAAGATGTAATATTTGTTTTTCAAAAACAGATGGCGTGAGTAACAGAATGTCATGAAAATGAAAGCAGTGCCTCAGGCACAGACAATGTAATATATCAATACAATATATTGTTATAGGTAATGGAATCTAGAGACAGAAATCATGATACACAATATCAATGAAGACAGGATTAGTGATAGTAACTCCTTAAATGAAACCTACACTCTTAAATTTACATTCAATATGATTTCATTTTTAGTTTGTTTTGTTATAAATAAGTAGAAAAGAAACACAGTTATAATCTGACATTCCAGACACCTGCAGTACAGACATGAAATTGTTCTTTGTTTTGGTTTTGCTTTTAGTTGTAAAATATTTCACAAATTAAGGGAATGCTTATGCAATTACATCATTTTAATTATATATGAACATATATACACACATACATATTTGAAAATCTTTGTGAGGAGCAAAATGTTAACTTAGTTGTTACTGATGCTAGCTATTACTCTCTTGAAAATATTGAAAATCTACAGCAAATATGGTGAATTTAGCTCTGCACTAGAGCATATGATTTAATACTTCTTAGAAAACATATGCCTCCCCCCACCTCACACACGTGCATGTGCGCGGGCGCGCGCACATACACACACACACACACACACACACACACAAACTGAATTAACAGAGGGTACCTGTTTGCATGTGTACTAAACTGGAGGGTAACAATGAATGCAGTTAGAAGTGAAGAATATTTATCTCCCATCACATAATAGCAATTTTTAACTAATTATATAATACTATCAGTCACAGCATCAAAGTCATATTGTTTGTGTTATGTCAGAGAAATAAGGAAATTTTTTTCTTTTTTTCATCTGTTCTGTCAACAAATGTTACACTCCTTAGAGAGTGTTAATGGGCTAAAGAATGAGTCCACCAAGTGGAGTATAGTTGAGGGGAAAACTCCTATCAAAGCAGAAAAAATAACTACAGCAAAAGAAGAGAAGTAGGAATCCTAAAGGTGTATTTGATTATCATAATAGGATGATTAGAAGCTGTGTTTCCAGATGTAGACTTAGCAGCATTTACATGGCAGCAAAGCCTATGATCAGATCAATCATAAAAATACACAACAGAGATTCCTGTCCTCAACAACACATGTCAAGAGATTGTTATCTGGTTGAATCACATACTGTTGTAAAATAATTCATAGATACAATATATGATTAAAGTCAAGCTACAAAATATCTATGAGAGCAAATACTCCATGAAAATAGTCACATCATTCTTATTAGCATCAAAGGAACAACTTGCCTAACTTATATACTAACTTTCTGATTTAATCCAGTCACTGAAATTCCCTACAGTCATTCTAATCTAAGAAGGTTGTAGTTCCTTCATGTTATGAGGAATTAAAATGTCCAGAAAGAGGTAAGAGACATTGCATAAAATGCCCACTTCTCTGGAGATGTAGTCTTAAGTAACATCTGGGAATAAATGCAGTGGCTGGATAATTCATGTGTGTCACATTAATGAAGTTTTCATAATCATGCAATCTGCTTGTTGAAAATTATTCTGTAACTTATCACTCCTATAGTATTTACTAATTAGATCATAGGATATTTACATCATGTTAAAACTTTACAGTATGGGGGTGCCTGGGTGGCTCAGTCGGTTAAGTGTCAGACTTTGGCTAAGGTCATGATCTCACGGTTTGTGCGTTAGAGCCCTGCATTGGGCTCTGTGCTGACAGCTCAGAGCCTGAAGCCTGCTTTGGATTCAGGGTCTTCCTCTCTCTCTGCTCCTCCCCAACTCATGCTATGTCTCTGTCTCTCAAAAATAAACTTAAAATTAAACTTTATAGCATGAAATAGGAAAACTTATCAGGAAACCAAATCCCAGTATGTATTCACTTGCAAATGAGTATGATGATGATGATGATTTCTTAGTTATCAGTATGTTATTTATCAGGTGATTCTCTCTCCTTTTCTCTCTGGTCCTATTGGCACATTAGCAACCCAGTTTATAGAATACATAGATAGTCAACCATGTAAACCAAAGGAAATTTGAAATGTACACCATGCACAGTTCAGTTGCAGGAACAATTCCTAAGTCTTTCAATATACTTGAAATTGACATAGTCTGCTCATACACCCATAACAGGCCACTCCAAGTCTAAAAATTTACTCAGACTTGTTGGACAAAGGCATCTTACATTTTCACAGGTAGTATGCCACTGCACTTTCCAGGCCAAATATTATTTACTTACCAGGGAAATTTTAAATAATTGAAAATTTTATCTATGTTTACATTTCAGAAAAGAAAAAGGGTACAATTAACAGCCCATCAAGTTACAATTTTTGTAAGTGATGAAGTAGATTGAAATAGATTAAAGGAAACATTGATCAGCATCAAGTAACACTGGAAATTATTTTGAAGTATTTTGAAAAAAGTCTGCAACAACATAAAGTCATGATATTATGTGTGTCCATTTGGCTAAACAGTTCCATGTTTGTTTTATATATTTAGGTTTCTTTAGAAACTGAAAATCACTCAAACATTACCTTATTTTTATCCATAAAAATGCAGTGGTAAAATATTTCCAATTTTTAAATAATTTATTACAGACTGCACAAATAATAATTGAGAACTTAAATTCAAACCCCAGCTTTTGGGATCTTTTGAGTTCATGATACTTGCTCCTAAATAGCACTATCTGTATAAATATTTCATAATAACATATACAATATACATATTATATAAAATATGTATTATATAAAATTATATAATTTTTGTCTGAATGTTTAAGATTGCTAGTTTTGCCTCAACTTTTCTCCCCTTCTTTTCCAGAGAAAGACTACTGAACAGAGTACCATGCACTATTTCCATCCCAGGGAAGAACTATAAACACTTCCATCTATTGCAACTTGGTATCAGAGTTGCCAAAGAAAACAGAACACAGTCAATAACTGGGTGTAGCAATGCTTTATTAAACATAGAAAACAGACAACAAGATCAGTTTCAAAGGTGGGTGTTGGTTACCCAGGGACAGGACATCTCTCATAGAGATTTCTTTTTTTCAAAATGTTTATTTTGAGACAGAGAGAAAGAAAGAAAGAGAGAGAGAGAGAGAGGCAGAGAGAGGGAGAAAGAAAATCCAAAGCAGGCTCTGTGCTGTCTGTGCATAGTCAGATGTGGGGCTTGATCTCACAAAGTGTGAGATCATGACCTGAGGTGAAATAAAGAAATGCTTAACTGACTGAACCCCCCAGGCACCCCTCTTTGTGAATTTCCTTATGCATATCTCTTTCATACCACAGTGGAAGGAACACTGTCCTCTCCCTAAGGAAGACAGATGTAACAGTGGGGTTGACCAGGTATCATGTAACATACATGCTTTAAGAAAAGACAAAAGAATACTCAATGAACATGAAACAAGAAAGATACCCACACAAGGTGGTCATTCCAGCACAGGCTGTTTAGGCTTTTTATCTCAGAAGTGTTCCAGGCCCAAGGCCCATTCTAATGTGGCTGAGTAAAGGTAAAAAGACTGTGCACATGAGACAGTCATTTGGATTAAAAAAAAAAAAAAAGGTACATTGGAAATGTGAAGTTAGACCGGAAACCCTGTGAAAAACGTTCTCTTAAATAATCTTTTTTTAGTAATATGAAAATATACATTCTCTAAGAAAAGATAAAATTTTCACTGCTGTGATGTTACAATTCCAGGGGCAGAAGGAAGTCATTTTTATTGTTTGTAACAATAATTGGAATATCAAACATTTCTAGCTATTGTCTGTCAAATCTGTATTCATTTTCTTCTTAATGTCTGTTTCCAAAATAGTACTGTCAGGTATCTCTTTTTGAATGCAAAATAATGTCGTAGTCTGAAGGTGAATATAAGGTCAACATTTTTTTTAAGTTTATTTATATATTTTAAGAGAAAGAGACAGAGAGACCAAAGGAGAGGGGCAGAGAGAGAATAGCAAGCAAGCTCCATGGTGTAAGCACAGAGCCCAGGGGATACAGGGCTGGAACTCATGGACCGTAAGATTGTCACCTGAGCCAAAACCAAGAGTCGGACGCTTAACCAACTAAGCCACCCAGGTGCCCCTCTTGGGGACTGATTTATAGAAACACCCCAAGTTCTTTTATTTTTGTTTACCTCTTCTAGTTCCCATTAGCCCAATCCCCACCACTGTCCCATTTTTCTCTCTCATTCTGTACCTTTCTATAAAATTCAGAAGTGAATTTGTAATCTGAATTTGTAAACCACGCTGGTGAGAGCTTACATGCTGCACGGATAAGTTCAGATTTGCCTGATCCTTTTTTTAAAGCTACTACTTATTTAGAACAATTTCACCACGTGGAGTACTGGGTGTTTATAGTAATTATTTCTAATTCTCCCAAAACTTTTGTAAGAAGTGTGTGAGGGAGCATGCGTGGAAAGCACGTGGCTTGCTTGGTTTTAGGCAGCTAAGATGCAACAAATACTTGTTTCACCTCTGACTTATAGGACTCAAAATCATATGCTATTTTCAAAAGATTGATAGGATCTGGAAAAATAAGAGGAGTAAAAATGCACATCTCGTAGTTTAAAAGTTCTCATTGTGAAGTTGATAGTAGGAAAATTAAAATACTAGAACAGGGGTCCACAGACTAGAGTCATCTGTGAACAGAAATCAGGGAGTTGTGAATTGAAGTGGAAAGTATAAGTATAGCTTCATTTTTATTAAAAAGAGAAATATATTATTTCTTTCAATCATAAATGTAAGATATAAATAAAAGTAGCATATTTGTCAGTAAGAGAACTCAAAAAAATTTTGTTTCAAGTGAGCCACCCGGGTTCCCCTGAAGTCAACATTTTTAAAAAACACAGCTAAAGTTAAAGGTAAAAGAGATCATAGTGCAAAACAATTATACCATCATCTTTTACATCAAAATAAAAAATTGCACTGTTTTTCAAGTTTTTTTTTTATTCTACTTACACATTATTTTTAAAAAGTTTACACAGTACAGAATGATTTCAATGAAAATAAGACTTCAAACATTTGGGATGATAGGAAGTTATTACACCATGTTTCATCAAGGAAATATTTCATTTTTTTTTTAAATTTAATACCCACCCATCTATGACTCATTATATTTTTCCAGTTTTATTAAGCTATAATGATACAGAGCAGTGTATGTAACATAAGGTATACAACATAATGATCTGAATTGCATATATTATGAAACGATTACCACAATAAGTTTAGTTAACATCCATCATCTCATATAGATACAAAAAAATTACCTTGTTATGTGAACTCTTAGAATTTACTTTCTAAACTGTCATATAGGTATACACACATATATATATGCATATACACACACCCATATCATACAGCATTGTTAACTATAGTCATTTTGTTAGACATTACAACTCTGGAAGGTATAACTGGAGGTTTATAACTTTTGGTCACCTTTCTCTATTTCCCCTATTCCCACCCCACCCCTTGCCTCTGGTAATCAGGAATCTGGTCTCTTTTTCTATGAGGTATTTTTTTTTTTAATTATTATTTTTTTGAGATTCCACATATTAAGTGAGATCATACACTATTTGCCTTCCACTGACTTAGCACAATGCCTTCAAGTCTACCCATGTTGTGTCTCAAGATATAATTTCTTGTTTTATATCCTGATACTATTTCATTGCACATATATACATATACCGTATCTTTTTCCATTCATCTGACAGCTGTTTCCATGTCTTAGTTTTTCTAAATAATGCTGCTATGAACACAGGGATGCAGGTATTTCTTCAACATAGTGATTTCGTTTTCTTCAGCTAAATTACTAGAAGTGGAATTGTTCAATTATATGGTAGTTCTATTGTATTTTCTGATAAGCATCCATTCTGTTTTCCATAGTGGCTATGCCAATTTACAGTCCCACCTCCAATGCACAGGGTTCCCTTTTCTCCACATCCAGCATTTGTTACCTCTTGTCTTTCTGATGAGAGCTATTCTAACAGGCATGAGAGGATACCTCACTGTGGTTTTGATTTGCATAATAACGTCAAGCATTTTTCCACATATTTGTGGGCCATACATATATCTTATTTGGAAAAATGTCTACTCAGGTCCTTTGCCCATTTTTAAGTTGCATTATGTGTTTGTTTTGCTATTGAGATGTAGGAGTTCTTTATATATTTTGGATATTAACCCCTTAACAAATAGATGGTTTGCAAATAGTCCTTACTACCCCACAGGCTGTCTTTTCATTTTGGTGATCATTTCTTTGGCTATGCAGAAAGTTTTTGGTTTGATGTAGTCTCACTTATTATTTTATTGCTTTTGTTTTAGGTGTTATCTCCAAAAAAAGATCATTGTCAAGGAGCTTTTTTTCTATGTTTGCTTCTAGGAGTTTTATTTATGGTTTCTGATGTTACATATAAGTCTTTAATACATTTCTAGTTAATTTCTATAAGTGGTATAAGATAGGGGTCTAGTTTCATTCTTTTAGCTATGAATATACAATATTCTCAGCACCATTTATTGAACAAATTGTCTTCTCTCCATTAAGTATTCTTGGATCCAATGTTAACTACTAGTTGACTGTGTATGCATGGGTTTAGTTCTGGGCTCTCTATTCTGTTCCATTATTCTATGTCTGTTTTTATGTCAGTAAGATACTATTTCAACTACCATAACTTCATAATATAGCTTGAAATCAGGAAGTTTGACAGTCATCATTAAGATTTTTCAACATAGAAGTAAATTTACCATGACCTTTCTAAATGATCTTCAACTCTTAATTTATTCTTTATTCTCTTTTAAAAATGTAAATACTCACTTTAAATAATATTGGGAATTATGTATCAATGCTCAAAAAGTGAGAAGGCATAAAGTTTGGATTAATTATGCCAAGTATACAACTAAAGTGAAATGACATAAAAATAAAAAGCATTGGAGAGATTGAAGAAGAGGACTTCATAAAACTCACATATTAAAACAGAAATCTTTGTCATCAAAATTTTACAAGCCCTTGAATACCAGCTTCTTAATATTAAGAATCCTAATGTCTTACTCTTTAGAAAAATATGGCTCATGCATATAGATGAATTCTGCCTTTAGAAAGTTCATATTTGACTCTATATAGAGTTAACTCAACCTCTAAAATATACATTTCCTGTTATCATCTCCCATAACAAAACTATAAGGCTAGATTTCTTCTCATTTCTTTTTCAAATGTGGTCCATAACAGGCTTCAGTGATGAAATAAAATCATTACTATTAATGAGAAAGCAGTAAGATATTGACCCCTACAACATGAGTTTATCACACATATATTTATGTAAAACTGTTCCATTCCCATACTTTGTCAACTATTTCCTAGTATTTACTCACATAATCTGGATTTTGAATCCAAACTACCAAACATTATCTAAAATGTGCTACTAAAAGTACACTTGGATTCCCATAAATGTCACACATTCAACAAACAATATCTTAGCAGCCTAAATGCTTCAGCAACTTCAACAACTAAAAATTGCCATCTAATTCCTCCTGTATACAGCATTCTCATTATCAGAAATAAATAGGAAACCGCATCTTTAGATACTCAGTTTACTAAGGAAGACTTACCCTATTAGTCATGGTAACTACTAAGTAGTTCCATAGGCTGCTGTTTTGTTTTTTTCCCCACAATTGTTCAAGGCCTCAGATGCTACACATCACTCATTAAGTAACACTTACCTGTGTTTTAACCCAAATATTTACTTAGCAAAGCAATTTCCACATATACATCCAGACCAGACAATCCCAAAGTGAAGCAAAACCTTCACCTATAAAACCCATCATAAATGATAGAATTTTTTTTCTAAATTAGAGAAAAAATACAGGATCTAATGTAGTATAATACAATCCGTATAGCTCTTTAGCTATAAAAAGTAGGATACTATAAGGATTACCAAATCATCATAATTAACATAATGCCACAGTAGTCCATTTGCTTATACACATTAAGAAAACCATAAAACCATATTGTTAAGAAAGAAGACTCAGTGTAAAGGAAGTTAATGGTAGGCCATGGCCAGTAATCAGTTCTTTTGGATTTTATTTCCCCCACATTTTAATTTCTTTTCAGCAAACGACTTTAGTTACAAACCTTGAACACTTCAATATAAGAGAGAACAAAGTCACTGGACTTCTTTTAGCCTCAACATTTCCTCCTAGAAGGGTCTTTCATTCACTTTCTACTCACAGCGCACAATGATCCAAGATTAAACTCCTTTTCCTTTCAACACCAACTGTTTTTCAGTCAAAACTCTAAATCTCATTTCTGTCATTTTAAATTAAATTATTTATAGGAAACTTTATTTAGGTATAACTACATTATCCTACACACAAAAAAAAACGGTTACCACATCCTGCTACTTTCTATTTTAAAAAGTATCCAATTACCATTATGTCACAAATTCCTTCCAAAAGGATATTTTACTTTTCTTTCTTGTTTCTAACAAACTTGAGAAAACTATATATATATATATATATATATATATATATATATATAATATTTGACCCTTTATAACACTGTTTTCACCTACCCTGTTGTATGGAGACATCTTTAACTGCTATGCTTTGCTCTTCAAGTTTGCCTTTGTTGTTGACATAATCACACCCTCCTGTCCCACTGGCCACTGCTCCATCATCTTGTTCTTCTGTCATCTCCTGTTGAACCTGAATATCCCTTAGAGAGAGAGAAACAAAATAAAACAGGTTTAGGCAACACCTTTTCATGTGGTCAAATACAATAGAACTTGTACCCTACTTTGATAAAAACGTGTATAAATTCAGGTAACAAGTGTAATGCCCAAAGTTCTAAAACCTCCCACAAAAGACCACCAGAGTCGTAAGTCAAAGCCAAGCGGCAAGGGTCGTTTATTGCAGGTTCGAACCTGGTCCTCTGCGCACTCGTCGCCGGTGACGCAAGAGGCCACGAATAGGGTTGGTATAGCGTTTTTATAGACAGAGACAAATAGCACAGGGGAGGTTTTTACTTGTGGCGAGAGGAAGAAAGGGGGAAGGGGGTAAGTGAGGAATGTGCTAAGCAAGCAGGTTTACAGAAGCGAGAAATGCCGGTTAGTTTGTATACAATCACTTATTTCATTACATATCAGACTACATTTAGGAAGTTTTACAGCCCATTCTACTACACAGCGGGTTACAGGAAAGGTCTCACAATGCTTGTAAAACAGACTTCTCAGCAATTGTATTTCTTATCAAAGATCCATAATAAGCAGAAAAGAGAACCTAGCTTTAAACTAAGGCAGGGCTGTCATTTGAATTCAAAGCTGTTCCTTTCACAAGGAAGACACAAAAATATTAACATGGAGATATAATTATGTATACTGAAATAACAGACACTTTTCTAATCAGTAAAACTGTGATTAAGAACCCTGTATATCTAAGAAAATTTAGACACACTGTTTTTCTTTCTTGACTCTAATTTTTTAATTGGAAATGTACCTCATAAGCATTAATTGAGTTTAACTGCATCAAGTCAAAATCCTATAAAAATCTAGTCATGGAGTTTTTAAGTCATCTAATAATATATATTTAATATATACAAATATTAAATATATGGAAGGAGAAATTATTTACTCTTCATTTTTAGATATAACTAGAAAATTTACTATAAGCAGTTAATAATAAATATTTATATGTAGTCACTCTCTAAAATAAAGGGTTATTAATCAGAGTAAATATATATATATATATATATTAAAAACATTAATTATAATAAATGCTACACATCATTATGAATGAAACCAAATGACTCAGAGTCTTATACTGCAGTGAGAATCCATTTGAGTGTTAATTCCCAATATGCAGGAGCCATTTGAGTTATTAAATGTGCCCGTTAACTCATAAATACTACACATTACGGGTTGGATTGTGTTTCATATATTGAAAGTCCTATTCCCCAGTATCTCAGAATGTGACATTATTTGAAAATAGGATTGTTGCAGATATCATTACTTAAGATGAGGTCATACTGGAGTAGGATAGGCCCCTAATCCAATAAGACCTGTGTCCTTATTAAAAGGGGATATTTGGACACTGACAGGCATACAGGAAGAAGTCTGTATAAAGATGAAGGCAGATTTCAAGGTGATGCAGCAGAAGCCAAGGCAATGCCAAAGATTGACAGTAAACTACCAGAAGCTGAGAGAGATACCTGGAACAGATGTTCCTTCCCAGCCTTCAGAAGGGACCAGCCCTACTGACATGTTTATCTCAGCCTTCTAGCCACCGCAACTGTGAGACAATGACTTTCTTTAAGCTGACCAAAAGGGCCTTAACATTCCCCTCAGCTATGACTAAACTTTAGGCAGGTTTCTTCTTGAGTTTTTGTGCCGAGCTTCCTTATCTTAGCACATTTACTTTAGAAAAACTTGCAATTATATATATTTTCTCTCTATTCCTTGGAGATGGAAATCTTCTCCCCTCCTCCTTCCAGTTTTACAAGCCAGGACAATCTTTCTCAAGGACCCAGGAGACATTCTTTTGAAATGTAAACATCAAGAACAATAGGGTCTCATTATCCCCAGGCTCTGTAGGGGAGAAGGAGCCAGACTTCTTTAAGCAGCAAATGGCAAACAGGGATGACCTAATGGCACTGACAATCTATCCTCCATTGTCTTGTACTTGGCTACCTCACCCCAGTGCTGAAAAACTCTCCTGCCTTTTGTCTGAACAAAGGTGAGTTCAATCTCTCATCCTTACTGCATTAGTCTTGAATGAAGTCTTACTTGCCTATTTAATTCTGTCCAATTCTATTTTCCATTGGCAAAGCCACCCAATTTGTGGTATTTTGTTATGTTAACCCCAATAAACTACTATAAGTAGTATCTATTGAATTTCTGGTAAATTAACAAGGCATAGAGCTTCAAATACTACATTTAGAAAGAGTGGACTTGGAGCAGTTCTCTGTCTAGAATTTTATAGTTAGAATTACACTTAGCTACCATTTATACATACTTAAGAAATAGCATTAGCAGCTGAAAATAGTATAAAAAGACCATCAACTACAATGTTATATGGAAACATAAGTCAGCTAAGATAGTATTTAGGGCAGAGTTTAGCATCTATTTATAATCTCAATAAATCTCAATGTATATACATACACATATACATTTCATTCATTACTACTAAATATACATATTTTAAGTTTTGTATATAGGTGGGTATAATATTATATAAATGTAAAAGTACTGAATGATAATCTGATTTTTTTTTTCATTTTCATTTTCTTTATGGGTAGATATTAAAGTACCCTTTAAAGTATCTGCCCTGAGTTTCAGTCATACTTTTCAGGTCACCCTTCTTTTACTCATGCTATCCCCTTTCCAGGAAAGTCACTGGCCACTTTCCTTCACCTACTATGCTCTCATTTCTCCAAGTCACCTCAGAGTTCCATCTCTTCTACCAAGTCCCACCCCAGAATGGACAAGATGGGACAACTGCCCTACTGCTGAGCTGTGGGCGTACTTCTGGGCCTTCCTTCCCCCCCGCCCCTACTTTACATCTTACATTCAAAAGATCAGATTATATGCCTCAGTCCCCTCAAATAACTGAAAAACACTTGAGAACATAGTCTAAGGCTGGTATGTAATAAATGCTGAATAAATGTCTGTGTAAACAAATACCTATCAATTCTGGTTTTTCCTAGGTAACATATAGGTAAGTGATTATTTTTTTCACTTATGATAACATCAGTTGTCACTCTTATATCCAGATTAATAAAACAGGAGTTTAATGCATACCATTAACTTAGAGACTTATAATTTCAACATCAGCAACCAAACCTGTGTTCCCAGAAGAAATAGCTTTTATTCCCCTATGACCTTCTACCTCTGTGACAGCCCTCAAAACATTCAGTTATTTTCCAAAAGTTCTTCTTCCCCATTCCTCCCAGGAATGCTGAAACTTTCCAACTGGTTTCAGTTGCCATGAGTGTGTTTAAACAGTGAAAATAAATCATTCTGTGGGGAGGGGAATGAGAAAACATGTGTGTGTGTGTGTGTGTGTGTGTGTGTGTGTGTACACACACACATACATATATAATAGTGTGTGTGTGTGTGTATATATATGTATATAAAATACTGTATATTATACAATTTAATCTTAGATATTTGATATCTAACCCATAGTCTGATCTATTGATACCAGTTGTCAAACTCTGCTTATCCTTCTTACCCTTCATTTCATGCAAGAGACCACACTGTAATTCACTAATTAGCATCATGCACTAATTAAATTACAAGGGGTAAGATTTTCTTCTTGGATAATGATTCCAAGTAAATCAATGTTCCCAAATATATCCTCTGGCTTCCTAACCAAGCCACCACTCCCTTACACTGGACAACTGGAACTGCTTCTTAATGCTTGTCTGGGCCTTCTCATTTCCACTCCTATAATCCATTCTCTACACAGCAGTCAGCATGAAATTTTACCACACAAATCAGATTATGTTATTTTCTTTCTTAAAAACCCTCCAGCGATATTCTATTGCCTTGAAATAAAATCCAACCTTCTTCCTACAACTTGAAGGCGATACAGATGGGGCCACTGCCTATTTCTCCCACTTCACCTCCTACTTCTGCCCTCCACATACCAACCTGTAGCCTGTGGGCCTCCTTCTGATACTCACGTACACCAAAGTTTTTATGCAGGTGTCTTTGCATCTGTTACTGTTTCCTCCCTCTAGAAAAATCTGATTGGGAATTTTCCCGTCTCCTCATTATTTCTAACAGGCTGGTTTATCCCTAGTCTATAGGATATCTGTGGTCACTTTTTATTCCCTTGGCTGTGTTCAGTGTTTCTTTACCCAATGTTATGGCATTAGCTTATTGGTACAATCATTTACTTCTCTCCCCACCTGTAGAATGTAACTTGCACAATGGGAGGGAATTCACCTGTCAACTTTATACCTATGACATCACAAGGCACATGGTAGCTGCTCAAGAAATATTTGTTGAGCAAATGAAAAAAAGACTGGGCATTTAAACATCTTTAAAATAAATAACGGGCACCTAGGTGGCTCAGTCGGTTGAGTGTCCGACTTCGACTCAGGTCACGATCTCATGGTCCGTGAGTTCAAACCCCACGTCGGGCTCTGTGCTGACAGCTCAGAGCCTGGAGCCTGTTTCAGATTCTGTGTCTCCCTCTTTCTTTCTCCTCCCCCACTCATGCTCTCTCTCTTCTCAAAAATAAATAAACGTTAAAAAATAAAAAATAAATAAATAAATAAAATAAATCACAATTCTCTTTCAGGACCATTGGGACATTCGTGTTTGTATCCTTGCCAATGACTGGTATATAGTAAGCCCTTCGCAACTAGCTAACACTTACCAGGTTGTAACTATATGAGGCAGTGTTTTAAGTATTTTACATGGATTGTAATACTTAACACTCAAAATATGCCAAAGAACTACATACTATATAATTATCTTCTTTTTACCAAGGAGAAATTTAGGTACAAAGAGGTTAAGTAACTTGGCCAAGATTACACACCACGTCTGCGGCCACACAAGGATACATAAATAAGTGCCTTTATTTATTTTTTTAAAATTTTTTAACATTTATTTATTTTTGAGACACAGAGAGACAGAGCATGAATGGGGGAGGGTCAGAGAGAGAGGAAGACACAGAATCTGAAACAGGCTCCAGGCTCTGAGCAGTCAGCACAGAGCCTGACGCGGGGCTTGAACTCACGGACCATGAGATCACGACCTGAGAGAAGTCGGACGCTTAACCGACTGAGCCACCCAGGCGCCCCTAAGTGCCTTTATTAGTATACTCCATTACAATGGGAATCTTTTTCTTCCACTATTCACAGACCACAGTTGATTCACGTATTAAAGCAAAAAAGTATGTAACTGTGAAATAACAAGCCGATACTACTGTAACTTGAAAAATCTTTGCTAATCAAGGTCCAGGATGAGTAGATGTCTATTCTTAATAATGAATATTTGTTCTCATTTAACTTTCCATATGAATAATTGCACATCTTACATTTCTATATATATTCGTGGTTTATTTTAAGTACATCTTTTGATCTTAGAGATCACAACTGAAGTCACTATGCATAAAATAATAATGAGATGTATATATAGGAATATAAACATTCACTTACTGCTTTGTGTGTGCACATGGATAAAACTGGGAAAGAAAATGAGGTGATAATAATGATATAAAGGAAAAATACAGATGAATAAAAAAAAGCATATGATTATATATTTCCAGCAGATGATGCTAAATGGCAATAGTTGCTACATTTTGTGGGAAAGAGCACAGTTGGCTCAGTGATCCCAGTATTCAAGAATAAATGCATGGTAATCAGCACGGTATGAAGGAATGTTTAGGATTTTGACAGGCAGAAATGAATAGGAACCAGTTTTGGTTTTGCCATTATAATACCTCTGCTAGGACAGGGAATTGACACGGGGAAGGGCTAGATTCCCAAGAAGCTAAGGCACCAATGGATGATATAATTAACCTGAGAAGGAAGTGACCCTGGAAAGCGAACTTGTAAATATAAGTTCTGTTCTCTACATCAATACATGGCACATGACAATGGTGTCCTGTGTGCATGTTGAAATCAATAAAAGGCTCTGAAGAAAAGGAGAAGGAGCACAGAGATGTATCTCCAGAAAACAAAAACAAATGGATTAAATCTCTCTCCATTCCCTTCTTTAGAATGAGGAGGAATTTAAGAAGAACTATGGTGTATACGCAAATACACAAGGCCTTGATAACTTGCATTTGATAAACTGTGTTCACTATGAACTGATTAGATCCCAATGCATTGTCCCCAGGACACTGGCCATTGCGGGAAATGATATCTTTCCTGGAGAAGAGACAAAAGAACATATTTAGTAGGGCTCTCACAACTACAAATCTATGAGCATTCAATCATGAAAAGCACTTAATTCCACATTTCACATATGGAGAAGGTGAATATATTTGGGGACATTAAAATATTTTTGTGACAACGGTTGGTTCTACGTTTCACATAATTCCAGAGGTGGTGTTGAAGAATCAAATATGTTTCTGAGATATTTTACAAATTTTTTTTTAGTTGCAGGTACTACAGACGTAGACTTGGGTTTTCACTACTCAATCAATTCTTTTTCAGGAAAGTGCCTGCTGTTTGAGGCTCAGCCTGGCTCCCGGCAGGCTGTGCTATTCATGATTAGGGGCTGCGGTGTCTGCAGGAGCATGTTCCTTTTGCTCTTTATCAGTTCAGAAGCCATAAAGCCACTTTCCACTTCAACTATAACTTGGAAGAGGTCACATTTATATTTCTCAGTTTGGGTGGAAGAGGGATTCCGCCTTCCTAAGTATTTCTCATTTTCAATCATGGTCTGATAACCCCTCAGCTAAACACAGCTGGCAAAAATTCACAGAGCTGAAAAACACTTGATTATGTTGAGAGAGAATGAAGAGAAGGTGTTCTCTAGAGCAGCCAGCATGTTCCAGTTTTCATCTTTCCTTCTGGAAAAATAAATCCCAGTTGCTGTGAAGGAGACTACAGAAATAGTAACGGTGACTCAAGTTTGTATAACTTGGTTCACACTCTCCCATAGCAGATTTCCTCAAAGTGCCAACAGATCTACTCCTGGACCAGAGCTACTTAGTTTTTGCTATTATGCAGATCCCTGAATCAGATCACCCTTCTTTGAATTACATTATCTATAGAGGAGAGTGTGGACATCTGTATTGTTTAATACCATCCACAACTTAGGTTTACACAAATTATTGAAAAAAAATTTGTTCCAAAACTTCTCATCTGAAAGTACAAATTCCGGGGCACCTGCGTGGCTCAGTCGGTTAAGCGTCTGACTTCAGCTCAAGTCATGATCTCATGGTTCACAAGGTCAAGCCCCGTATCGGGCTCTGTGCTGACAGCTCAGAGCCTGGATCCTGCTTCAGATTCTGTGTCTCATTCTCTCTCTGCCCCTTCCCACTTGTACTCTGTCTCTCTCTCCAAAACAATAAAAACATTAAAAACATTTTTTTAAAAGTACAAATTCCTTGGGCCAAACAGTAAAATAAATTGAAAACTAACCCCAGCACTTTTTTTTTTAATTATCAGTTTCCTCTTCATTGTATTTAACAAAAAAATAACATTCATGATATGCTAGCCACAGTTTCAGGTACTTCACAAATGTCAAATGTCATGGAAGTTCCATTATTTCACTACAGTTGAAGCAGTTCACTATTTCAAATATATATATTAAATATATAGTTCACTATACAGATACAGTACACGCACACACACAAATCAAGCAACCTGCCTAAAGAGGAATCAGTATAACAGTATATACATACCCAAGCAATGTAGCTTTTCAGCCCCTCCATGTTTTCCCCTCCACTACACTATTTTATTACTTGAAACTCTACATACTGAATGTATAGAGTTTGGTCCAACTTACTGGATATGGAACTTTGGGAGACCTTTCTTTACTATATTATTCCTTTTTGGAAGCAGACAAAACTTCTTTACCCAGAGTTGGCATTTCTTGGATATGAAATGTAAATGCCTTTCCTTGGTGCAGCCTTCCTCAATCCCTGTCTTCATCTCCAGTGATTTAGAAACCTCCCTGCTTTGTGAAAAATACATAGAACACATATTTCACAGAGTAATATGTCATCATATTTTAAGTAGGGTTGGTATTTGAGGAAATTCTCTGAGAACCATAAAGTGAAATATCAATATTAGATAAAGTACAGAAGGATAAAACCTAAAGTTTACTGAGATTAGTATGTGTCAGATATTACTCTCAGTTGCATTTTTTATATATTTGCATATTGTGTCCTATTAACAATACTCAGTTAGGTATCTATATCATTTACTTTTTTTCATATAGCTGAGGAAAATGAGGCACAATGAGGCTAAGAATAATAGATCCTAAGAACCAGAATTTGAATGCGGAGATTTTGACTTGAGGGGACAAAAATTCTCAACAAAATACTAGCAAATCAAATCCAACAGTACATTAAAAGAATCATAACCACAATCAATTGGGATTTATTCTTGGGTTGCAAGGGGGTTCAATATTCACAAATCGAACAATGTGATACATCACATCAATAAAAGAAAGCATAATAACCATATGATCCTCTTAATAGATGCAGAAAAAAACATTTGACAAAGTACAGCATCCATTCTTGTTAAAAACCCTCAACAAAGTAGGGATAGAGGGAACTACATCATAAAGGTCATGTATGAAAGGCCATCATCTTCAATGGGGGGAAATTGAGAGTTTTTCCTCTATTGTCTGGAAAAAGGTAGGGATGTCCACTCTCATATAGTACTGGAAATCCTAGACTCAGCAATCAGACAATAAAAAAATAAAAGTCATCCAAAACGGCAAGGAAGAAGTCAAACTTTCACTATTAGCAGACATTATACCCTATATAGAAACCCAAAAGATTACACCAAAAAATTAAAAAAAAATTTTTTTTTACATTTATTTTTTAAGACACATAGA
Source organism: Panthera onca (assembly GCF_046562875.1). Lineage (NCBI taxonomy): Eukaryota > Metazoa > Chordata > Mammalia > Carnivora > Felidae > Panthera > Panthera onca. The sequence goes on from NC_138339.1 coordinate 179,866,208, forward strand.
GAGACAGAGCACAAGTTGGGGAGGGGCAAAGAGAGAAAGAGACACAGAATCCGAAGCAGGCTCCAGGCTCTGAGCTGTCAGCACAGAGCCCAACGCAAGGCTCAAACTCACAAACCGTAAGATCATGATCTGAGCCAAGGTCAGACGCTTAACTAACAGAGCCACCCAGGCACCCCAGAAAAACTTTTAGAACTGAAACACACTTACTTCTCTTTACTAATAAAACTTTGCAAGATTGTTCCTAAGGTGTGTGTTTCTTGCATATATACATGTGATTATATGTGAGTATGTACCTGTTTATGTGTACATGAGTACTTGGTATATTTAAAACTATTCTAAATAGTTTATTTTTATCTTGATTGGATTCTATTTTAGAGCATTATAATTTGCATGTGGATACCATATTTATTCTGTGTAATATTTATCGTAGAAAATATGAAAGCTTAGTTTAGATTGAAAGAAAATCTCAGGCCACAACTTGTCTCTTCTATAGGTCAATCTACATGATTGACACAAATTGGTAACTCAATATTCTGAGGGAATTTAACCTATTTTTTATTTATGGTTAACTATATTCTTAAGTGGATATCTATTTCTTGTCTATATCCAGAGGAAACCATATTTAATATTGCCTGTGGAAAATTTAAGACTTTGTTTATATTTTCTTCATACATGTATGTACTTCCATCTCTGCAAAACCCTAATGGTTTTATTATCATATTAACTTCATTTAGAAATCCACAAAACACCTAACATAAAGGTAAAAGGGAAAGGAAGGTACTGGGCATATGACAGTTGTGCGTTGCAGTAAATTCTCCTTTCCCAGAAAACAACCTGGGATTTATTATACAAGGTCACGTCCAGAAGATTAAATACTGCAGCACCATTAAAGTCTACAATAACTGCTCTCTTGTACCTTTATAGAAGTGCTACTTGATTGACACATTTTATTAGCTAGCTCTATGCCTGTAGCTTTGTTACAGCAATTGCTAAATTAATTTACAAATTTCAACTTGTTGCGTTTTTATAACTGTCTCCCTGAATATCCTTCAAAAGCAATACTAGAATTCCCCTCCCCGCACCCCCCCCCCCGCACCCCCCTTCCAGACAGAACAGTGCTGTTCAAACTAATGCTTCCCTTGTTAAATAGTTGTGTTTCTTTTGATTGCAGCATAGGTCTAAAGGGTAAGCTTCTTTTCAACATGTGCTATTTTGTCAATGATTACTTCAGAAAGTCATCAAACTGCAATGTGTATGGGATGAAACCTTTACCCTGTATTGTGACAAAAGCCATTGTAATTTGTTGTTTACTATAATATTTAGATTATAATGTATTGGCAATTAGACTCTAGGTAGAATAACAATGATACAAAGTGAAGATAGCTTGGTGGTTACAATAATATTCATAAGGGAAATGTAGTTTTTAAATAAATCTAATAACTTTGGAAGAATATTTATCAGAGGAAGTCTGAAAAATTGGGTAGGGACAACAGGATCCTTTTAGTTTCCTACTGACATCATCTACTACAAGAAACCAATTTTCTCTAAAAATAATCAAATTTCATATGTCATTTATTCTGCTTCAGATGAAACCTGATTTCTTTGAGATCTATCTGCAGGAACATAGAGAAATGTAGAAGACATGCCGGGATTGTCTTTAGACCACAAATGCTTGAACCTAAGTTGTTATCTCTGGAAGTTTCCTTTTCTCTCTCAACTTTTTTGAAAATACTCTCAGAAATTCATGGGGAGAAAGGAGAGGACAACAGGAGTATTTTCATGAACAGCGGGAGGGAAATGTAGGAAACGGGGTTGTTGAGACCTAATAAGAACTTTAATGTAGTGATAGGTTTTCTTGATGGTGAAGAAAAACTCTCCCCAATAGGTCTGTGTGATTTTCCTTGTTGATACCAAGTAGGCAGAAATAGACTCCTGTATTTCATTTAGACACAAAACCACAATAGCAGCAACAAACCCAGAATCTCATAAAAATATCTGTGTGAGTCCCTTTCTTCCCTTTCTAGTTAATCACACATTTCTAGGGTCTGTGTTTCCTGGGTGCTGGCATCCGACCTTGTGCATGGTCCTGAAGACCCAGATTTGCAGTTGGGTATCATCATCTCCTTCTTTTGAGATTTTTGTGAAATACAAATTTAGTGAATACTGAAATAGACATTGTACATAAATTATTTTCTCAACAAACCTATCTGTAATTCAGTTCTCAAAAATTCTGTGTGTAAATAATAAAGGAATAAATTGAAGTGCACCAATATTAAGCCACATAGCCAAGTTGCAAAACCAGAGTAAACACCCAAGCCTGGCTGATTCAAGACTTTGTCTTTTTCTCAAAACACAACTCATTTTCTGTTAAGCTTCTTCTATGTTTAAGAGTCACCAGGCATTATATGAATTTCACCTTTTTGAAATTAGGTCTTATTATTTTTTGCATGATTTGTTATGCCATCAGCTAGGCCAGCTAACCATAATTCAGTTGATGAACTTTAGGCAACGAATTAGAAAAATAACTCCCAGTTTGATGCTCATATTTAAAATCCATGTACAAGAAAATACTGCATTCACCCTGATGTGCAGCTCCATGTTCAGAGTCCCTCCTTCAGTACTCTTGAAGAGGTAATTTGGATAAAAGGAAAACTGTAAGAACAGCATAAATGTGCTCTATGCTCCATAACAAGGGGTACACAAAATCTAACTACCCAATGATCTTGAAATCTGAAATCTAGGTACAAATATAAAAAGAGAAATATTTTGTGATAAATACCACAAATGATGCCTATGACTAAATCCTATAGGTTAGAAAATGAAGGATTCACTTCTACCTGAATGGATCTAAGAAACTGAAATTGAATCTTAGTATCAATTTTACTTTTTTTTTAAACAAGAATAAGATTGTGAAAACATGAAGGTCTTATACTCACTCAACAAAATTAAAATACCCAAATTTATGAATAATAAAATGCTGCATTAAAAGTACAAATATATAGTGCAGGGGTATTTGCTTAACATGGGTTGGTTTAAAATATCAATCCTGGGATGCCTGGGTGGCTCACTTGGCGAAATGTCTGACTTCAGGTCAGGTCATGTTCTCGTGGTTGGAGCCCTACGACAGGCTATGAGCTGACAGCTCGGAGTCTGGGGCCTGCTTTGGATTCTGTGTCTCCCTCTCTCTCTGCTCCTCCATTGCTTCTGTGTTCATTCGTTCTCTTTCTCTCTCAAAAATAAACATTAAAAAAATACAATCCAATGACACTGAAATTCAGGTTTATTTTTAGCAAACAGCTCCATTTTAAGGATATTATATTTAGAGATACATGCAGTATAAGGAAAAAAGTGCTAATGAGGAGAGGATATGGCAATAAAAATTAGGTAATATTAGCTTAAACCACATCAGTTACAGTGGGAACAGATATAAAGAAAGCACTGGTATTAGTTGGTGCCTCTCAAATTCTTGTACTTACATAGAATGATGCAAAAGGAGTAACAGTAGAGAAACTGGTTGCCTGGTATCATTGAGGGTCCCACCAAGAAGATAAGACACACTCAAAATTGAATAAAATGAGAATTTCTTTACATGGGAACTTGTGGTAGGTAGAATAACGCCCCCCTCAAAAAATAAAATGTCCCTGTCCTAATCCCCAGAACCAGTGGACATGCTACCTTACATAGCAAAGAGGATTCTGTAGATGTGATTAACTCAAGGCTAAGGAGATGGGAAAATGATTCTGGATCATCTAGATAGGTTAAATGTAATCACACAGGTCTTTGTAAGAAAAAGAGTGAGGTGAGAGAGAGAAGGAGACATGATGACAGAAGTAAATGTCAGGGTAATACAGGGCCATGGGCCAAGGAATGACGGTAACCTCTAAAAGCTGGAAAAGGTAAAGAATCTCTTCTAGAATATCCCAAAGGAAAGCAGCCCCAACGACACCTGGACTGTAAAATAAAAAATAATAATGATAAAAAATAATAAATGTGTATTAAACAACTAAGTTTGTGGTAATGTTACAGCAGCAGTAAGAAACTGATAGAGAATTCTATATACAGTATATGCAGGGGAACTTAGCAAGTTAAGGAGGCAACCTGAGTCTGAAGGACAAGGGAAGAGAAAAATGACCAGAATCCATAGATGCTGAGTTCATAGCATCAGCAGCCTCCCCGCCCCCCCCCCCAAAAAAAAAAAAAACAAGTAGTGACCTTTGCTTGAGGGATCAAGCCACTTAAAGGTGACCTTGCAAGTTGAGAGCGAGGGGAATAAATATGCCACCAAGCTCACTTTCGATCTGTATTTAGTGTCCTACTAGGCCTTCCCAAGTGATGACTCCAACTGAAACCATCCTGACAGGGAAGGACTACCAGGACTGCACTGCTGTAGGGAAGAGTGGAGAGAGACCTGGTACACCTTCCTCTGGCATTTGCACATGCTCACAATGCAGTGTGTGCTGAGTTATCAGTAATAGGTCTGCAGGTAAGCAATTCGCTGCATCTACCTGCCTATGCATGCAGCAACAAAACACGTTTTCTGATCTTGTTTCTGAACCCTCTTCAGGACTTTTTATTACAAGCAGAAAAAAAAGGTATTGAACATCTAAGGAAACGTACTCTTGGAATTTTCTAAATAGAATGAAGAGACTAAAAGAACAATAACAGTATTACAATTGGAATAGATAACACTTCCCCAGAACTGTGCCAGCCACTGTACATAGTCTATGCCTCTAAACAAACCTGTGATTTAGATACTGTCCATCTTATAGTTTGTTTTTGTTTTTCAGGAGGCATTCAAATATTTCAGTAATTTGCCCCAGATCACACAGGTAGTATATGGGACAGGTGGACTACTAAGCCCATGTGTTCATCAGCAACATGTGTTCATCAACATCATCTATGCATCTATACGTAGAAACACCATCTCTATCCTTTTCCAATCAAAAATGGAATATGGGGGCACCTGGGTCGGTTGAGTGTCCGACTTTGGCTCAGGTCATGATCTCAAGGTTTATGAGTTCGTGCCCCGCGTCGAGCTCTGTGCTGACAGCTCGGGGCCTAGAGCCTGCTTCGGATTCTGTGTCTCCCTCTCTCCCTGCTCCTCCCCTGCTCACATACTCACTCTCTCAATAAATAAAGATTAACAAAAATTTTTTTTAAACGGAATATGAACACATACTCAGATTGGCCAGAAGTGTTTCATAGATATTTAAGCAAAAGAATGATATTTTTCAAATACCACAGAATGTTAAAGTAGAAGCTCATGAACTGTGCCTAAAATTGTAGAGCATGCCCAGGAATCACACTGATCTACAGTGAAACTAAGAAAAAAAATAGTATTCCTATTAAGGGCATGCTTTATACATTAGTGACTGTGATTTTCCTCCAACATGAGTTTTCCAATTATTTTAGCACTTGTATGCTGTCTCCCTGCAGCTTCCTTTACTCCCCTCTTCGTGCAGAAAAAGTGCTTCATGGTGCATATTTTTTCAAACTATTAAATCAATTTGGAATTCTCTTAGAAAATAATTCTGAATCATTGGAGATGTGAATGGCTGTTTCTAAATCCCTACTCATGTCCTGTTTTTTTTTTTCTTTCCCATAGGAAATATAACTAAACTCATTGTGTCTCTATGTATGAGGTTTCTAATCTATATGCAATGCAGGAGAAATCAAATAGCTAAGCAGGTTCATCCTAGCTATTACTGAAGGGCATAGGAAATTTCTGGATCTAACAAAGGCCACTGTGTACTGGCTGTCCCCTGAACTCAAAATTAATCATATTTGACAACTGACTACAAAATGCAGATTACTTGGCAGATAGCACCTTATGTTTCATGTAATTCTCCTTCTTCTCCTTGAAGTAACTGTTTATTTTCTACTTCATGAACTTGGTGTTTTATACATAAGCTATTTCACAAAGTTGCTTTAAACATTTGGTACTTATGTTTCCATTTAATTATCTGATATGTTAGCAACATGTCAAGTAAGTTCAATTACAGTGAAGGATATATGATTTCAAGGACATTTACTTTGTTTGCCAAAGAGCATAATGCATCTTTCCAAATGTTTATAGAGTCATACTTTTGAAGCAGGAAGATAAGACATTTAATTCCTCTGCCATATTACATATCATTTTTGGATCATTCCTGAATGGAATTGATTCTTGTGTATTAATTGTAATCAAAATAATTTTCACTGTCAGAAAATTTATTTTCAATATACAATGCTGTATGTACCACTTAAAATCAACTGTCCATGATTTAATTTTCCAAGTGTTATTTTCTAAAAAATACTGAAATTAGACCGAAAAAAAGTTGGATATTATCCAAAGTTGGTAGGTGATTTGCAGAATAGCATTTATTTGAAATAAATTTGGTGTGATAGGAACTGGAGTTACATAAGTAATGAAACAGGGGAAAAAATTAAAAATGAAATAACATTCATATAGCAAGATTATGATAATATTCAAGCAAATGAATAAATATCCTCTTCAACATACCTGCAATTTTCTATTGCTATTTGCTTATTGATTGTGCAAGGCTAGTAAAAGCATGAAAATGGATTATTGTTTAAGATAAATCAATTTAAATATATTAAACCAAAAAATGTTCATTAATAAATGAATTTATTCCATTCAAGTGCAGGAACATATGTCACTATCACACATTGGAGGAGCCATTTTTAGGTATGCATACATGGATTGAAACACTATAAAAAAACTTTTGGCTATTATTGTTCTTCCGTATTTTATGAATAATCAATAGGAAACCAGCAATCTGAGTAATTATTCTCAACTTTTATTTTGAAGTACACTGGAGTATTGCAGACACTAATGCTACTTATAGTAATGACTAATTTTAATCAGTCATTTTATGGAAGTGGTGATAAAAAAAGATGATTAAAAAATCTCAGAGTGAAGTATTTCTTTAAATAGAACATTGCATAAACAGTAAAGTCAGGACATATTCTGGGTCTAAGGGCAAAATCAGCAAAATTGAATACTATAGATAGTGCAGCATTTGTAGCTATAATGTATATGAAATATATTCAAAGGCCATATACATGCAGTTATACATTTAAATCTTCTGCAAAGACTCTCTTACCTCAAGTCAAAAGGTTGTGATATACATCCATATACTTTTGCAAGGTGGAAGTAATTCTACCATGAGCACAAAGGAATACTTAAAAACTCTTCAAAATACTGAAGAAGGATTAAGAGAATGGTTCCTCTTTGCCCTAGTTCAGTCACAAAAAGAAAGCATTTAGCATAGTATGCCACCACCAAATCTAAGTAAAACTGTGGCATAGTGTGCACAGTTGTGCCCACCGAGCTACAGCCACTTTTATTATTTATGTCTACAGTCAGGATACCAGATGAGTTCATTTGTTCAATGAAACCACATGGTCATGGTAGCTACAACTGGAGTCACCATCTGGTGGAGCCTATGATAATCTACTGTAATTCTACAAGATCCATCTGCCTTCTACACAGGACAGATAGGTTAACTGAATGGGGATGCAGTGGGAATCACCATCTCTACATCCTTCAAAGTCAAGATAGTAGTACAAATATTGGCAATCTGTCCAGGACTGTGATATTGCCTCTAATTTACTATTACCCTAGGTAGATTCAGTGCTAGTGGCTTCCACTTGGCCTTTCCTATGATAAATAGCCCTCACTCTACAGATTAGGGGACCTATGTGGAGATTCTGCCAACTACTGACTATGTCTATGCCAAATATGCATTCCAGAATTGGAGAAATAACAAGATGGGTCAGGGACTCATTAGGTCCACTGTGAGACACACCTGATCTCCAGAGCCTCACCTCTGGCTGTACTATAGTGATAAAATGATTTCCCAGAATTACTATTAGTTTGGGGGCAGTGTCCAATAGTCTTCAAAAGTTGTGACTGTTTCCTTTCTCTAATGCACAGTTACTCTGATGAAATGTCATAGATCCTTTTGAGGAAGGCTAGGAGTAAGTATAAAATTTTGGCAAGTTATTGGGGGCCTTCCTCAAGGGGTCCTGGGTCTGTAAACTGGCCCAAGTATGGGAAATGATTGAGAAATCATGACTGATTACATGATTCGGGGTTAGACATTTGTACACTCAACCTAGAACTTTTCTGCTTATACAGATCAAGTAAGAATTTAATAGGCTTCTATTTCTCTTCTAGGGACACCATGATCAGCTAGTTATTAGACCTGTGTGAGTCAGACTAGTCTATTCTTCGACTCTGCCATCCACTAGAGTAACTGTGCCCACCTTGCCTTTGATAATTGAATGTTGCCATTTGGCCCCTGCTACCCTGAGATGCAATTCCAATGCATTTCATTTTCCTGATTCAATCACTTTAGTCCCACTGTAAGAGCTAGACTACAAAGAAGAGAGATTTGATAAGTTCTTCAAAGATGACAGGGCTCCCCTCACAAATTTACTTCTCACAGTTTGGTGAAAGGTAAGTCTTTGAGATCCCAAGTCTGGATAAACAAATCTTAATTATAAATCCACACTAAAATTTTAATCTCCATAACCTTATTAATTTTTCTTCTACATTAAACCAAGACAGGTTTGGCATTTCCAACTCACTAATTATAGGCAATCTACATGAATTTCCTCATGAATCATACTTACTACCTCACCTTTAGAAGTCAGCTAGAGAATGAGTCTAGAAAGCAAAGAGAGGTGATGGGGTGGGTCCCAGGAGGAATCCATTGTCTTGCATGACAACTGCCTTAACTGGTGCCACTATAGGCTCCTTAGTCAATGCAGGGTTAATCCCCTCACACTGTAGGTAGGAAAGCTGCTTCCAGGGTCAAAGACTACTCATCAGATATAGGTGTTCAGTGTCCTAGGTTTCAAGATCCTACCACATGTACATATTCCAGTTTTCAAGATCCATTTCTTACCAATCAAGGTATCAGTAGACACCCTGAGAAGCTGGGAGTTCAACTTGCATTGTCTATCAGCCTGATGCAGGATGAGATTATGAGTTTGATGGCCAGTAATCTCAGCCCTGCTGTTACATGAGATAAGAGTCTGCCCATCAGGGCACACATGTAGGTTTCAGGTCTTTAATATAGCACTTGGACTAGGAATTTGAATCCCTGAACTCATCTTTTTCCTTTACCACTTTGTTCAGTGGGATTAGTAAATATCAGACCATCTTATTACATTTGTGAGTTTGTAAAAATAACTGTCATATACAGTTACCTAGCCCCTTGCTTTTTATAAGTAATTAAAAGTAACCAATGGTGACATTTCACCTAACTCTATGCCAGATCACAACCATAGACAAGCAGTTCTCTCTTTTCTACTAGAAACAGAATTGTTAGCATCTTTAAATCTATTCAGATTAGAGAGTCAATTCAAGAAACCTTCTCACTCATAGGAAGGGTGGGCTTTTTATTCTTACCAGATCTTCAATTGATTGGAAGAGGCCCATCCACATTACAGAGAACAATCTGCTTTATTTATTTTCCCAATTTAAGTGTTTATCTCACCCCCAAAACACCCATATAGAAATACTTAGAATAATGTATGATGAAATATCTGGGTACTCAATGGACCAGTGAAGCGACACATAAAATTAGCCAGCACAGACAATAAGTATTAGCAATTTCTACTAAATGAGAAAACAATTTGTTCTTATACATAAATAGGTTGCATTTCCACTGCTGTGTAACAAACAAGTTTAGTGACTTAAGGCACATTAATTGTCTCATAATTTCCATGGTTAGGAATCGGTGCAGATCTAAGGTGGGTCCTCTGCTGACAGTATTTCAAGGTTGCAATCAAGGTGTTGATTGGGCTGGGTTCTTGAGAAGCTCTGGGGTAGAATCCACTTCAAAACTCATTCTAGCTGTTGGCAGAATTTATTATCTTTGGCTGTAGGATTCAGAGTCCAGCTTCTGTCTGTTGAATATAGGTCACCTACAGGTCCTATAGTCCTAGAGCAGTTACTTGTCAATTGATCCTCTCCACTGGCTGTTCACAACATAGCTATTGACTTGCTTCTTTAACCACAGATTAAGAGTGTTTTTCTCCATTCTTTTAAGAAAGAGCCTAATATAATGAATCATGATGTTGGGCGTTCCATCCTATTGTCTTTGTCATGTAATGTAACCTAATAAAGGTAGTGATGTTCCAAGATCACTTTTGTCATATTTTATTGGTTAGAAGCAAGTCACAGACCCCATCTGCAATCAAGAGGAGGACATCATACAAAGTGTGACTCATTATAAGTTACTTTAGAATGTGTCCATCACAGTAAGAAAAAACTGTGCTTTTCTTCTATTTGAAAACTTATTAAACTAAGTTTTCTTATGTGCTTTGTTCATTAATCTACTCATTCTGAAGTTTACCGAGGATCGACTATATGTCAGATATTTCAAGACAGAGGATAAAATGGGAAAAAATTTACGCATGTAAGTAAAATTGCTATTTACATTTATACTGTACTGCTACGTACAGTAACCTGAGACAAAAGCAATACTGTGACAGGGAACAAATGGATGGTGTGATAATTTAGATCAGGACTCTGTCAAAATGAGATGTGAGCTGAGGAGTGCATTTTTTTTTCCAAAGTCAATCACAGACTATTTATAAAGATTTTGTCAGAATGAAACATGACCAAATTTACATATTCAAAACAATGCTCTACTTATAGAGAATGTCTATGAAGAATGGCAGTTATGTGGAACATTGTAAAAGTAGAACATTAGTTAAGAAGACGGTGCACAGTTAATGTTACAGACAGCTGTACCAGGATGGAGGTAAAAGAGAAAACAAAACATACAGAATTACCCTATACACCAGATCTAGAGACTTGACAGGTTTGATGCTGGAAGTACATCCTTAAGGCTATTAAGAGAAAACTAGGGGTAAGCTCTCAACTGTGAATGTTCCTCCTACACCCTTAAGCAAAAGTGCATTGACTACATCTCCAGATTAGAAAAGAGATGAAAATATTGCTTGATATAGTTACTGTGGTTGTGAAATAACCAAATAAATAGAAAATTACTGTATCGAGTAGAATATGTGCACATATTAAGACATCTGCCAATGTATCATAAGTGAACCCAATAAGGACTGAGATCATGGCAAAAAAATGATGTTAAGCTAAGATGTAAAGAATATTTTAGAGGCTGAAATAGTCCTAAGAAAAATCATGTGCAATATTAAGTGTCCTTCCAAGTTGAAGTTTCAAATCCAAGAGAAGAGAGGATATCTAAATAATCACATACACAGGAAATACATGTTATTTTTGGAGGTTTCTGGAAAAGGACTGAATGTCCAGTAATTTGGATATTGTTTCATGTGTTAGATTTATATGTAGCTGAGCTGTTCATTTTATCAAAAGAAACATCTTCAGAATGTGTTTCATCTTAAATTTGCCTCAAATGCATTCTTTCCATCTATTTTTAAAGAATTCATGAAATTGTTTGAATATTTGTGACTCTAGTGTGAGGACAGAGATGATCATAGGTCACTTTTATTACTTTATACCTTCTTTGAATTCAAACTTAAAAGGAGATATTAAGATTCATGCATAAACTTCTGCCTGGGGCAACTGACTGAATAGAGTTTTACTTAATAATAGAATGACCGAAGATTAGATTGTATTGTTTCTTATTTTAAAAAATTATTTAGTGAGAAAATATAAGATATATCAAGTAGAGTGTAAAATATGTGGGCCTAAAGTAAAATCCAGATAAGTATTATAAACTTTGCAATTATCAGCATACAACTGGAATATGAAACACAAGAAATAGGTTACTACAATTTAAAAATCACCAGAGAAAGGCTTACTCGGAAGTTAGATATGTATCCAGAGAAATGAGAAAACTCAAGATTTAATGCCACCTAAGGCTGATTCCATCGACATGTGACCAGCGATCACACAGGGCCTCATATTTGGCATAATGCTTTGCCACCATTTAGAAATTTTTAATAATTTATGAACAATGCACTCCACATTTTAACTTTTTCCTGGGTTCCATAAATTACATGGCCTTGGTGCTATGGAAGCCAAGAAAAAACAGGGACCTAGAATATGACCTTGAATATGACAGGGTCTAGGTCTCACATGACCTAGAATATAAATCTCTAATAAGATGTGGATTATAAAATGTCTTTGGTTCTGACATGGAAATCATTATGGACTTAGCAAACTATCTTTGAGTAAAGATTTTGAGGGTGAAGCCATATTGCAATGAATTGTAACACAGATTTTGAGAGACTACTGTAGAGTAAAAAGAAAAACATGTGAACACAGGATGAAAGAGAAATATGGGTCAGAGAAAGATTTTTGTCTGTTTCTACAGAGAGATGTTCCTAAGGCGTGTTGAACATGATGGGTAGGAATACAGTAGACAGAAGGTGAAGATACAGCCAAAGAGAAGGCTGACCAAAAGAGTGAGGTCTGTGAAAAAAATCAATGGAATTATATGTAAAATGTGTGGAAATGTTGGCTTCTCAATGATGAGAACCCTTTCCTTTGTTTTAACAAGAGAAAAGACAGTTACCCAAATTCAGGTAGAATTTTAGATAGGGACATGGAAACATGATGTATTTCCAATATGAAAGCCTGCATGCTACAAGTGATCAGTTCAGAGTGAGAAGATAGGCATTATGTTGAGAAAAATCAAAAAGACATAAAATAATCATCACAGGAAGAGTGTGGTAGAAATAGTTTACCAAAAAAGTGATGGAACTACTGCTGGGTTTTAAGTAACTCTCTGCCATTGAATCCTACTGCTCAAGCAGAAAGTATATTAAACACTTTGTATCCCCACCTTCATATTAAACTTGAGAATTAGTCCCAGTTAAATTCCACCATGGTAATAGTATTTAAAAAGTGGAATCCCTTTAATAAATAAGAAAATGGATCTTTCAATGAAACCATGTGGTAAAAGAGAAAAAAAACAGGAAAGCAGGAGTATTTATGAATGTTAAGATACAAGTTGTACTTTACGTCATCATTCTTTTCCTTATAGGAAATTACCCAGAAAATTATTTTCTTTTAATTTTCTCACACTTGACACTGGTAGTAAAAGACATACTTAAATATTTTAACTGTAACATAGCATCCCATATTGAGAGGTATAAAGCACAAAAAATCATAAAAAATGTTTCACCATTTTTTAAAAAACAAAGTTATCTTAAATAATGTTTTTTGTTTTTTTTTTCTTTCTAACAACAAAATAAGAATTTGACTTTTCTGGATATGACCAGTCGAATATTAGAAATTTAATATGGATTCTTTTCATCCTGTGGTATGTATGTATGTATGTATGTATGTATGTATGTATATACTGCAGTTTGAACTTTTTGAGTATAAACCACTTCTTAAAAAACTCATATATCATATTCTATTGCTCAGAGAATTATCACAAAGTAAACATATTGCTGAAACCACCTGTGGTAAAAATAAGTCTAATAACCAGCACCCCAAAAGCCAATTCATCCCATGACATCACCCAATTATTCTGCCTTTGTCCCCAAAGGTAACAACTCCTGAGATTACATCCTAAATATGTTTGCCTCTTTGAACATTACAAAACTGGAGTCTTAGAACATATATTCCATCTTTGACTTCTTCCACTCAAAATTCATCTTACAATTACATCATGTTGTAATTGTAATTAATTAACTACACTTATTAGCATTCCATTTACAAATCATTTATTTATATACTCCACTCTAGGGATGCTTGGGTGGCTCTGTCAGTTAAACATTTGACTCTCAATTTTGGCTCCGGTCATGACCTCATGGTTTGTGAGTTTTAGCCTGCATGGAGAACCTGCTTGATATTCTCTCTCCCTCTTTCTGCCCCTCCCCTGCTTGCTCACTCTCTCAAAATAAATAACTTAAAAAAAATTATGTATTCCATTCTACATGGACATTTGAAACTGTTTTCCATTTGGGTGTATTGAAAACAATTCAACTACAGGGGTGCCTGGGCTGGTTTAGCATCCAACTCCTGATTTCAGCTCAGGTAATGATTTAATGGTTCATGGGTTGAAGCCCCACGTCGGGCTCCATACTGACAACACAGAGCCTGCTTGGGATTCTCTCCCTCTGCCCCTTCGCTGCTCATGCTTTCTCTCTCTCTTGAAATAAAAACTTAAAATAAAAAACCATTCAACTACAATCATACATATTTTTAAGGTGCACTGGAACACATTTTTGAAGTATAACAATATTTCCAAGATTAGGGTGGCAGCGTTTAGCATTCTTATTTTTCAGGATTACACAGTCATACCCTGAACTTTAAAGATTCACACATGAGAATAAGGTGGGTTGTGTAGGTGATGTAGGTATAAGCAGCAAGGCACAGGCAATGAGGGCATCCACTGTGCCCCAGATCAGGAAAGGCAGTGTTTATTAACATTCTTTTCTTGTTCTTTCAAATCTCCAGGATAGACCTGAACCATAAAACATGACAGTGATTTCAATCAGGTCTATGGAAGCAGAAGTCAGATGTAGGAAGTGGGAAACAGAAAGTTACAATACTCTGTATGAATTTAATAAAATGCATGTATCATGAGCATTTGTCTTTGTTATTTTCTATAAATAAACCATGGAATGCTGAAAATATTTAACCTTAGGATATATTAAGGAAAATATGCTATTGTAATTACAAAAATGAAATTTGCTTAATTTTTGGACATATCACAACTCTCCACCTGCCCCCCCACCCCCCAGGTTTCCTAAACTTTCAGTTCCTATTACTGACTCAACCAATATTATGCATAGAAAATAGTCTTGAAAAATTTAAGATGTATTTTCCTTTTCCAATGAAAGAATGTAGTATTCGATATAGTTGCATTGATGTGTGTCTCAGAAATGAGTGTTATTTTAATTAGGTAATTATACATAATTGTAATTATACACATGTAATTATAATTATACATAATTTGAATTATACTGTATATTATGTAATTATACATAATTTTAATTATACATTTGTCATAAAATCTAAGAAGTTAGAGATAAAATATCTACTAGGTCACCTAGTCAGTCCTTTTCTTAGAATTCTGCCCGAGAGATTTTCTTAAGGATTATTCTTATCCTTCAAATGGGTTAAATAATGAAGCTGATTTATGCTCAATGATCTTTCTTTATAGTCAATAAGCAGCTCAACTTTTTTTGTTCATCCGTTAAAGCCTACTATTACACCTCTCAGGGTGTACTGTGAGGAACGTTGTGATGTGTTTATTAATACATACATTTGAAAACTTCAATATATTGAGTCTCATTTACAGATAGATAAGTTTTATAAGTTGAAGCTACAGGAGAGATTCCTTTCCCTAACTTGATTGATACCTTGATGCTGACAGGACAGAAATGTATAGAAGAAGCATTGCTAAGGAATCATGACTTAACAGCACCCTTGCCTTGCATTATAGCTGGCCCTGACCAGATTGGAAGCTTGCTTTTCTTCAATCCTGAACTGATGGCACGGCTATTCAGATCCTATGGCACCAATGGAGAAGGTCAAAACTGACGCTACACTCACAAATACTAAAGGTGCTATTTATTTTATATGCTGGGTTTTGATATCCAGATCACTGGGGCAGATGATTTTTAACTTGAAAATAAGTTTAAACCATAAGGTGAAGCTTTGTGCAAGCAGCACTAACTTACATGATCAGCACTTAGAAAATCACCTCAAGGCTGACTGTTTGCAGTATTCACATGCAAACAGAATGGCTACATTAGAAATAGGTACACATCTCCTTTCAGTGGAAGGCAAGGTAAGTCTCTGCCTCCACTCTGTCTCTCCACCTTGACAGATGTGCACGGATATGTGTTTGTATACTTGCACACTTTTATATTTGTATTATAGTAAGTGTGTGTATACATATCCATTATGGATAAGAGGCTATTTTCCTTTTCTATGGATCTGTTTAGGATAGCTATCCATTTATCTAAAATCACAATCATCATCCAGTGGAAATAGTTTAAGTAAATTGTACATATATGTCTTAATCTTTCAAGTAGAAAAAAATGGAGGTGTTCTACTGATAGCATGGACAGTGATAATTACTAAGACAACTCTTTCTTAAGTAGGAAAGTCAAATTACATTATCTTCTACTTTGTTATCAATAAACTAAGTCCTAATGGACATATGATACCAACAGAAGGTGTTCTATCTGGCAGTGTGGCCAGGTGCAGTGAAAAGAAAATGAGCTTTGGATCCATGAGGAAATGTCTACCATTGAATAAGTAACATAATCAATTTGAGACATGTCTCTTTATCCATGAATGAGAATTGGTTATACTTTCCCTTCTGAAGCTTGGGTAAGAGTTTTCTCTAAGCCTCTACCACAGTGTTTAGCCCAAGGTGATTATTCAATAAATGCTGATTTTTTTTTTTTTTTCCCCTATGTGTCTAGTCACCATATTCTGTTCAAATCTGACTTACATGTTCTGGCCCTGACTGAGCCATGCTTCTGATTACCTTATGTATTTTGACCCGAACCCTTTTCAAGGTATCTATATTTGTTAGTGCCCTTAATAACCTTTGGCATTTGGTTGCACCCACTGTGCATCGCAACTATCAGCTTAGGATTCACACAACAAAAACAAACAAAAAATTGTGCCTTGGATATGCTTGTATTTTAGTAGAGGACTTGGTCCTCAGCCTAAGATGAGCACTGATGATGTCTTATGCAGGGAAATAAGGTAATATAAAAAATAGTATCTACATCATCATGGACATTATATCCTTTTCCAAGACAGTTTCCATTTTCCTTTCTGTAAATTAGGAATAAAGACACTGCTCCACAACACCTTTGTTTGTGAAGATGGAATGAACTAGTACTGTATGAAGTGCACAGAGCAATTTCTCACATATAATAAACTTGTGATGGTTTGGAAAAGGAGAGAAATTTTGTTTTAACTCCTGGATTAAGACTTTCTTAAAAAATTAAGTCAAACTAAGTGAAGCAGGCACTAAGCCAGGTAATCTGAACTTGCTAACTTGCCTCTTTGCTAAGCCTCTGAAGCCCTCTTGACTTTTCCCCAACTTACATGAATAATTTACAAAATAAGCTCTTATGTGTTCTAGTGATTGTACATATTGGCTAGCAGCATGCTTTTAATTAACCAACTCAGTATTGTATGTTAAAACGTGTACAGTGTCTGTGATGTATATTAAGTACCTAGGGAACAGTCGTCACCTATGCAGTAGAAGCACAAGGAGTAAGAGGAGATACTTGGAAATTCATTCTGGTTGTTCGACACTGAATGGAATCTGAATCCAAGAGGAGCTTTATCCTTTTCCTTTTATCTATCTGAGTTTCTTAAATTTTAGTCCACAATCCCTTTCTTTATACACTTAGGATGATTATCTTAGTAAGTCATGGCTTCAAGGATGCAAGTTCAAAAGTTGGCACCATCTGTATTGTATTGCTAGTGGTCTGTACAAGAATCACTATTAATGACGTTAGAAGCTACATATTTCAGATCTATTTCTTAGGTTCTACTGCCAGGTTTCCAGGGCCTACTGGATATTATCCGTTGTATACCCCATAGGCATAGGCATCGTGAACTCATTTTGTCCAAAACATAAATCATCACTTTTTTTCACTTGAACCTAATATATTTCTTATCTTATTTAATAACACTGTCACTCACCCAGTTGCCCAAGGCAATTTCTTGGGAATCATTCCATATATATTTTTTTTCTCTCCGCTTCTCAAACATAAGTCTCCTGTCTCTGATCCTCTTCAGCTCCAGTGAAATTGTCCTATGGCCATTCTATCTCTAGTGCAAATTATGATAGCAACATGCTGCTGGTCTGCAGCTCTCCAGTCTGTTCACTATTTTCTCAATCATCTACAATTCCATCAAGGCCTCTTCATTAAACACAAATACAATTGTCACTGCCCTACTTAAATTGTTTCTTTTTCCATTTCCTACAGGCTAAAAATTAATTTCTTAGAAAAGTCCATAAATGATCTATGATTCATTGCTAGTCTATACACTTTGTCTCATACCAGTAACAACAACAACAACAACACAAAGAGCTTAAGGCATTCTAAGTGGCATGAATTATGCCAAATGAGACCTATCGCCATCAGACCTCCCATTTTTAATTCAGGTTTTTCTTTCAGCCTGTCATGTTCTCTTCTACTTTTGGTACCTCCTGTTCCTCTTTTAAAAATCTGACTGAGGGTTTCCTACCCTGTGAATCCTTCTTAAACTGATGAGTCATGTTTATAGTCCCTTTATATGTTCTCCCATAACTGCTAGAACATAATTTAGTTACAAAAACTAACATATATTGTAATTGTGTGTTAATGGGGTTTTCATCATATCTTTTCTGTGAGTGCTTGGTAAGCAAAGATAGAGTCCTGTGCCTAGTATTTGAAGTTCAATAAATGTTATTTCAATGTATTAAGAGTTATCTAACTTGAAAATCAAGACTGTGGAACAGCTTTTCAATGTCAAACTGGGGCAGGATATAACAAGCTCACCCATAGATGAATTAATTCTTTTGAGAATTTATCCAGGTCTGACTTTGTTATTTATTGTTTAATTAGAGCCCTGTCACTGTGAAGTTACATTGTTAACCTGGAGATTTCTATTCAGTAGCAAAGACAGCTCCAATAGTTAGGACTGCATTGTCCTTTAGGACATTAACAAGTTTTGTATTGAATACAGAACGTAAGAAGTGAACCTCAGCCAACAGAAGAATGATTCAGGTTACAGGCTAAATGGATACACCAAAATGAAATAACTATTCAGGTGCTATTATTTCTTTGAATTTCTTATTGCCAATCAGCCCAATCATATTTATTTCCTGTTGTTTTCAAGAAAATTGATGGATATATTAAATATGAAATATACCAATTTCAAATTATAACACATGACCATATGAACAAATGTCTCAGTTTTACAAGTCTCTTCAATAGTACCATTTGAAAATGCCACAAATTAGTGAAATTTCTGATAGTGTGACAGACAATAAATAAAATATTCAAACAAAAAACATTTCTATCAACACTCCTGTCTTCCTTCCAAGAACGTTATTCCCTATATAAAATAAAACCCAATGCTTCTTATAATTACAACTGAAATTCTTCAATATTAATTTGTATTCTTCAATGCAATTTATCCTATAAATAATAAACCATTAGAAAAATTCATAATGGTTAAAACTCATTACATTAAAAGAGTTTATTTAATAATTTGGTGTATAACATCCAAATTCAAACTTTTTAAAAAAGATCTATGTAGCAAAAATAGAATTCATCTGATAACAAATTATGGACTGTAAGAAGCAATTAGCAACTAATTATGCATTATATTCAGGGTTAATAATAGGGTTTTTGTTTAGAGACTCAACAGTATATTTCTAGCTACCTCTATCAACCTGACTATTCATATTATCACACTTATTCTGGCCAATATTTAATAATAATTTAATAATTTATTTTTCAATTGTACATCCTAAGAATAACACTCATTTTGCTGTTTCCATTTTGTAAAGATACAATTGAGACAGGAAGTCATTTCAGAAATTCAATGTTACCTATAAAGAGCAATACACTGTATTTCAAGGCAAGTATTAATTTTCTCTAAAATTTAATAACCTCTATTAACTATGTTTGCAAAATACATGAATAAATTAAGAAGAGTCATTTATCGAATTTCTTTAAATTGACAGATTTCCAATGTAGTTTACAATATTTTCAAAATCACCAGATTTTAATCAGACCCAAAACTTTCTCAGAAATTCCCTAGACTGATTATTAGAAAGCAGGAGAAAAAAACCAATTCATAGCTATTACAGAACAACCAGGGATAGACTGTAAATGGATCAATGAAGTGTCACAGCCACCCAGCTCACCCAGCTCACATCCTGTCAAAAGGTCCTCACAAACTAGTAATGAAAGACAACCTCTGTCACCAGTAGTCATGGGGCTGGTAGACACTTTTAAAAGAGCAATTCTGAGTTTACAATGTGCACAGAATCTTACTTGAAATGGCACAAATGAGTCCAGTTATTTCAGGCAAGGCTATAACTGAATTAAGAAAAGTTTTCCATGCACATTAAGTTTTAGACTCCAGGTACCTTTAAACGTCACTGTCCCTGTTTTTACTTCTCATGAAACTCATCTCTACCAAAAATTATGGATGAGAATGACAATGGGAATTTTGAATAATATATACATATATTTATATAGACTTTTTAAAAACTAACTTATAAACTTAGCAGAGAATATTGGCAGTTCATAATTGACTGAAATAAAGGCATGTATTTAAATGGAGAGAGAGGAAGAGAGAGCCTGTGGAAGACAGGGGGAGGGGTGGGGGAGGAGAAGGGAGGGAAGAGGAGGGTGTAGGGAAGCAGAGGGACAGAGAGAGGAAGGGGGAAGAAAGAGAAAGGTGAAGGGGGGAAGGTAAGAAGGAGAGGGAGAAGGAGGACAAGGTAGAGGCAGGGAGAGTGAGGTGGGGGAAGAGGAAGGGAGAGAGGGGGAGGGAAAGAGGAGAGTTTGTATCTTTTCTCCGATATGACTTTCAGATGTTCAACTCATCGTTTTTCTATGGGTCTACCCCAGATCCTAATTTTTAATCTAAAAATATCACATATCTCTTCAATTCATACATGATTGTGTATTTGAATAAAAGAGAAAGATACCCTCCCTAATTAACAAACTATACAACTTCCAATTAGCTAAAGCCATTTCCCACATTGAGATTTGCTTAAAATCTGTGTCAGTGCACAGTACCAATCTCAGCTGGAACAGCAATTACTGTGCTACTTATATGCGCTGACACTATCCTGCCTCCTACACCTCATCCCACCCATTAAATACAGCTATAATTTGTGATCGCGTGAGTACCTTAAAAAACAGGAAGAATAGAGAGGAATACCCCTTCCTCCTTCCCCACAGATCCACAATACCTATATAAACAAATACTTCCTTAGATAGGTATAAAACCAGTTCAAGCAATTTTTCCCACTAATGTCAATACACTGTGTAAAGGCACAGTGCACTGATGGCTGCAAAAGGTAATAAATGCTATTTATAGATGTAGATAGACTCAGAAATTCTGATTTTTATACTGCAATTGTAAACGAATAGTGCAATATAGAACTATGCATGTATTTTCCAACTTCAGTTTCTAAATCAGCAGATACAGAGTATAATTGACATCTTTAAAGGAGAGTTGAGCTATTACTTAATAAATCCCCCCTTCTGGCACTGGAAAACTATTAGTCATCATTTTCCCCGTGAATGTACATTAATACACCTAGTAAACTGCGTGGCAGTTAATTGTTCAATGATGGCTAGCAAAACCTCCATCTGATTCAGCTTATTCTTCAAGAATTTCCAGCACCATATCACAAAACAGTATCCATCTGCCCCCGTATCCATTTGTAAATTGAGTGATACTGAAAATATTTAATGATAATGGACAGAAACAGGCCAATATTATTACCCACTGTTACCCATACATTGAAATAGACTCCTTGAAGGATTTTGTGATTTCAAGGGTTAAAAAGAACCTCCTGGAGGTCTTCAGGGAGGGGACAGTTGATGAAGGAAGAGCAACGTGGGAGCTAAAGTGGCATGTATTTTACAACTTGCATGGGGATGAATTTAAGTAATGGAACAACTGGTATGGCTGTACTGGTTCATAGAGACTTAACATAAGCCCTAGTATGAGAACATCTTCATCTCTAAATCTGTAACTTGTTAATTTTTAAAACACATAAATATACAAATTTTATCTTTTCCCAACTAAAGAGTATATTTATACCTAGAAGAGCTTCAGCTAAAATATACTTTGCATTCATAAACCTGAGTTCTATTAATCATTTCTTATCTTAGCAACTACCTAACCTTAGGCAAGTCATTTAATCTTATTATACTTCAATTTTATCACTTGAATTACAGGTTCAAAATAATATATCCTATATATTATGAGATTTAAAAGACATTATTATTGTGTAGAATATGATTAAATAATAAAACTTTACATTATATTGTAAAACAGAATAGCCCTATATTAACTGAAATGTATTCAGGGCATACTATATGTAATAAACGCGTCTCTTTTTCTATTCCTCAAAACTTTTTGGAGTAATACTGTTTAAAAAAAATACTGTTTGTTTATTTTTGAGAGAGAGAGAAGCAGAGGGAGACAGAGCACGACTGGTGGAGGGGCAGAGAGAGAGAAGGAGCCACAGAATCCGAAGCAGGCTCCAGGCTCTGAGCTGTCAGCACAGAGCCAGATTCAGGTCTCATACTCACCAAACTGCAAGATCACAACCTGAGGCAAAGTTGGATGCTTAAAAGTAAATAATACTTTTAGCTGCAGATTATAAAATAAAAAGTAAGTAAGTTTCTCAAGCCTGAACAACTAGTAAGTGGCAGAGCCAGTTTTACTTCAAGGTGTTTGGCTCAGTACCCTAAACTAATTATTTTACCTCCTTTCCATGCAAATATTTAATATGTGTATATACAATGTTTTATATAAACAAAGAATAAGCTGACAGAACTAAATTTAGCTAAACTATTATTCTGATTATAAACTAAATTTTTTCCACTGATTGTATTCAATATCAATAACTGATAAAATTAGAGAGTCAGTAAATATACAGAAGATCTGAACAACTCTAAAAACCAACTGAACCTAACAGACTTTACAGAAAACATTTATCCAGAAGCAAATGGATATACATAGTTCTTAAATGCACACAAAATACTTTTGAAGATTACACTATGGTCTGGGCTATAATACGAGTTTCCACTTCATTAGAAGATTTATGTTATACAAAGTATATTGTATGACCACAACAATATTAAAATAAAATTCAGTAACAGATACATTCATTTGGAAACTAACACATCTAAATAGCTCATAGGTCACAAAAGAAATCAAAAGGAAATTGTAAGTTATATTTACTAAAAGGAGAAGCACAACGTATTACATATTCAAAAGTGCCACTAAATTTATATCTAGCATAAAAACTTAAAGGATCAAATACCTACATGAGAAGAGAGGTCTGAAATCTGCTTTGTCAGCTGGCTTCATTTTCTACCTTAGGGAAACTAGAAAAAGAAGAGCAAATCAAACCCAAAGTTGGAGGAAGGAAGGAAGTAATTCGGATCAAAGTAGCAAAGAACAATGAAACCAAAAAGTAGTGAAGAATATAAAATGAGTTGATAAACAACACATATCAGAAAAGAGACAAAACACAATTTAGTGTTGTCTATAGAGACCACAGGAATAAAACAGAAATCATTTTTAAATAAGAAAATATAATAACTTCATGATAATGAATTACAGAACTTAGATAAATTGCTTGAAAGATACTTTTAAATTTCACTTAAGGAAAAAAATGGACAATCTAAGCAACCCTGTGTATATTTTAAAAAAATTGTACTTGCACATAGAATATATTCCAGACCCTAATATCTTCACTGTTGAATACTATGAAATATTTAATGATGAAATAATGCAAGTTGTTTGCTGCCTCTGTAATAAAACTGAAAATAAATAATTCCCAACTTTTCTACAATGGACACTGTTTCCATGACACCAAAACAAGGTGGCAACAAAATTTCAGATTAATATTCTCTAATGAAGAAAGATGCAGAAATTTAAAAAAAATATCAAACCAAAGCTAAAAATATATAAAAGTGATAATGCATCATAGTCAAACATATTGTGTCTCAGAAATGAAAAGTTGATTTAACAGTAAAAAGAAAAAAAAATCATCAATGTAATTCATTATATTAATAATCACAAAAGGGACTGCATCTCAGTAGATGCATAAAAGTCATTTGACAAAATCTAACATTCATCCCTAATAAAACTCTCAGCAAGTGGTGCCTGGCTGGTACAATCACTAGAGCTTGGGACTCCTGATCTTGGGGTTGTAAATTCAAGCCCCATTTTGGTGATAGAGATAACTTAAAAATAAACTCTTTAAAAAAAACTTTTAAGGCGCCTGGGGCTTAGTCGGTTAAGCCTCTGAATTCAGCTCAGGTCATGGTCTTGTGATTTGTGAGTTCAAGCCCCTCATGGGGCTCTGGGCTGACAGCTCAGCCTGGAGCCTGCTTCGGATTCTGTATCTCCCTCTCTCTCTGCCCCACCCCCGCCTGTACTCTGTCTCCTTTTCTCTCTCAAAAATAAACATTAAAAAAATTAAAATAAAAAAAACTCTCAGCAAACTTGGACTAAAAGGAAATGTCCTTAAAGTGATATAAAGAGCATCTACAAAAGTCCTAGAGCAAACATCATACCTCATATTGAAAGGTTCTAATTTTTGCCTTTAATATGAAGGACTAAGTAAGGATGCCTGTTTTCACCATTTTAAATTTCATTGTATTAAAGTTTTCAGTCAGTGCAATAAGCAAAATAAATAAAAAATCATCTCAATTAAGAAAGAAGTTAAATTCTAGTCATAAATGGCAGGATTGTCTATGTTAATAATTCGAGGAACTTTACAAATAAGCCCCATTAACTAACAAATGAGTTCAGCTTATATGCAGGGTATAAGATCACTATGTAAAATTCAATTCCATTTCAATATACTAGGGACAAAAAACTGGAAATTAAAACTTTTTAATATACCATTTACAACAGCATCAAAATACAAATTATTTAGGGATAAATCTGATCAATGCTGTGCAAGATTTGTAATGTGAACACTAAACATGGCTTAGAGAAATTAAAACAGACCCATAAGTGTGTCAATATACCTTGTGCAAGGAAGACTAAGTTACCTTTCAAATACAGCTGAAACACCTAAAGTGAATTCTGAATTGCTTTTTACTTCAGAAATGAGAGTCTCTAATTTGAGTTGTAACAAGTTAACTTCCACCAACAATGCTTTTTTAGAAATCAATAATCTTTGGAGCAATTAAGAGAATTCTATATCTCCACAATATAGCACTTACATCAATGATGCAATAATGTAAGTTTCAAAATATAAAGACCCAGGAACCATAATCAATTCTTAAGTTTCTTTTTTTTTCTTTTTTTTTTTTTCAACGTTTTTTATTTATTTTTGGGACAGAGAGAGACAGAGCATGAACGGGGGAGGGGCAGAGAGAGAGGGAGACACAGAATCGGAAACAGGCTCCAGGCTCCGAGCCATCAACCCAAAGCCTGACGCGGGGCTCGAACTCACGGACTGCGAGATCGTGACCTGGCTGAAGTCGGACGCTTAGCCGACTGCACCACCCAGGCGCCCCAATTCTTAAGTTTCAAGACAATACATGTCAATCCTAAAATGACAGTTTAAAAAAAAAAAACACATTTAGAGTAGCTATAGTAACTACGCTCAGTGTGGTAAAGTAGTAACACATATTAGTGAATGTAAATCTAAGAAACTCAGCAAAGAAATATAGAAAAGGAAATTTTAGAACTAAAAAATATGTGGAAAATAAAATAGCAGAATGAAGATGAAAAACAGTTACATGAAGAAAGATAAAGTATCCAGCTTGAGTAAGAAAAATAAAAACATTGGTGAAATATAAAGGTAGCCTCATGGGCTTTGGGACTATATCACATCTAACATGAGAGAGAAAATGAGACAAAAAATATAAATGAGAAAACAATGGACAAAAACTTCCCCAAAGTGTAGAAAAACACAGCTCTTTATACATTCAATAACTCAGCACAGCTCAAAAGGCTATATTTGAAGACCACATCACCTAGATATATCAAAGGAAATACCTGGAAACCAAAGATAAAGAGAAAAATCTTGACAGAAGCCAGAGAAAAATGATAAAATGATAAATATCATTTAAGCTTCTGATCAGAAACAATGGAGATGAAAAGTTCATGATGCAATATTTTTGAGATGCTTAAAGAAGAAAAGTCTGTGCTTTTTCTAGATCTGGCAAAAAATCCTTCAAGATAAGGTCAATGACAGGTATACTCAGATAAAAGAAAAGTAACATCTTGGTTCCATACTAGTAGTATAAGAATGCTAAAAGAAGTTTCTCAATGTGAAGTGAAATAAAACTAAAACAAAACTATATCTTCAAGGCTGACTGAAAATAATGGAAATGATAAATACATTGGTAAAATGTGTTTTTTTTTAAATTTAAAATAAATATGATTGCCCAAAGCAACAATTATGAAATGTTATTATAGTGTACTGGAATAGATGTAGATGTACTGTATACGTCATAGACAACATAGAAGATTGCAGGGGAAAGGACTCATGATTGCAAATTTTCTATATTTTATCTGACATAACTCTAGATATACTGGGAACACTTAAGTATAATATTGTACTTCCAAGATTATTTATAAAAAAAAGGAAATCTGCATTGCTAAATATGACAATATATAAACTAAATTAAAATGTAGTTACATAATTCAAAAAATAAATACAAAAACAGAAAAATAGTAAATACTAAATGATTTATATAAATTCGATCATACCAATAATTACATTAAATATTAACTAAATCCTGAAATAAAAAAGCAGACATGTTGAATCACTACTTTTTATACCTGAAACTAATATAAACTGTGTTGACTATACCTCAATTAAAAAGATATTTTCAAAAGAGTTCTGAGATTTTTATGAATAAATTTCCATAAATAAGCTAATAAAAATAAATAGCAGATATAAAAATAGGTAAAAACATGAGACCCAATTATATATTACCTATAAAAAATTCATTTTAGACATGTATGTACATGTACATACATGAAAACCATAAACATAGAAAGCCTTGGGGTAAACAGAAATAGTTGGGGTAACATCAGATGAAATAAATTTGATAACAAAAAATACTAAAAAGAGAGAACATTTTAATAACGATAAAAGGATCACTTTTCTCAGCAAGACTGAAGTATCCTAAATATATACACATCAATTAGAGACAATGATCATTTTTAAAAAGGCAAAAACTGAAAGAATCAACGGGAGAAATAAGTAAGTGCACATAGATTTTAACACTCCTTCCTCAGCAATCAAAAGTACTAGTTGTCAGGGGCATCTGGGTAGCTTAGTCTGGTAAGGGTTCAACTTCGGCTCAGGTCATGATCTCAAGGTTCATGAGTTCAGGCCCCATGTCGGGCTCTGTGCTGATAGCTCAGAGCTTGGAGACTACTTCAGATTCTGTCTCTCTCTGCCCCTCCCCCACTTGCACTCTGTCTCTCTCTCTCTCTCTCAAAATATCAATAAACATAAAACAATAAAAATTAAAAAAAAGAAAGTTAATGGGGGGGGAAAACCAAAACTAAATATGAAAAAACATAAGCCACTGAAAAAAAAATTTAAGTACTATTTGTCAAAGAATTAAAAAATATAGAGTATTTGAGCAACACTCTCAACTGTCTTGGTCTAAATGATACATATACAGCACTATAAAAAACAAAGGCAGAATATTCTTACAAGGTGCAGTCACCAAGATAAACATGCTGGACCAAAGAAAAAACAAAATGAAAAAAAAAAAAAAAGAAAAAAGAAAAGGACTTGGAAAATGTAAAAGAGTTTGATGTAATACACAAGTAGTAAATCAATAGTAATGAATCTGGTAAAATTTCAAATATTTGGAAATTATTCCTCATAGTTTGAAATAATGCATGGGTCAAAAAAAAAAATCTCCAGTAAGTAATTTATCCATAGTTATGCCCACTGATTAGAGAAAAGTAGTTTTGCTTCCTTGGTGGCACAGAAACATAACTACTAGGAGTATGCTTCCTCTCACTTTATGTTCTCCTCCTTCAATTTTCTCTAATTCTAACCAGCATTTATCTCTAACTATAAAAATGTAGAGTCTAAGATAACAAAAATATAACAGAAGAATTGAGTGAGGCAAATAAAGAAGTACCTAGAGGGAAATTTATAGCTTTTAACGTTTATATTTAAAAAGAATAATTATTTTATAGTTCCAAAGAAGTCCAGGTATATAAGATTCTACTACAAAAAAAAAAAAAAAACAATGAAAAACAAAAATATAAATTAGAAGGAAGAACACAATAAACGTTAGAAGTTAATGAAATAAAAAATAGACATGAGAGATAACAAAACCAAAGCTAGGTCTTTGAAAGTTAAAAAATGATGTGTATTAGACAAGACAGAGAGGAGAGGGATGGAAGGAACACAAAATACAAATATCAGGAATGACAACATTGTTATTATCACAGATCCCAGATAACAGGAAATACTATAAAAATATAATTAATATTAACAATCTCATATTATCTCTCCAACAATTCAACAAATTAGGGAGTGCCTTAACACTTCCGTATCTATTAAATAAATTGAATATGTAGTTAACTTTCTGGACAAAGAATAGTTGTGGCCCAGAAGTTTTCACTGCTGAAATCTACAAAACAGAAAGAAATATCACCAATCGCAAATTGGTTCTCTCATAAACACAAGACAGAACAATTCCTGTGGTAGGCAGAATAATGTATACCCTATGTCCTAATTTTTGGACCCTATGAATATGCCTTGTATGGCTAAAAAGATTTTGCAGATGGGATTAATGACCTTGAAATGGGAGAGTATATTGGGTTGTAGAGGTGGGAACAATGTAATCACATCAAAATCAGAGAAGCCTTCCCCAGCTGAGTTCAGATGGCACAAGAAAGAATAGTCAAGGTGTAACACAGCTAGTGTGAAGATGCAGGGAGGGGAATGTGAGTAGTCTTTAAAATTGGAAAACGTAAAGAAACAGATTCTTTTCCAGAGCCTCTAGAAAGAAACACAAACCTGTCCACACCTTAACTTTATCCTGGTGAGACTAATGTCAGACTTAAAACCTACATACCTGTAAGACAAAAAGTGTGTGTATGTTTCATGTGGCACTAATTTGTGGTAATTTGTTATGGAAGCTATATAAAACACATTAGTTTTAGATTCTCTTATAAAATCACCATTATGCTCTTACCAGAAACAAAGGAAAACAAAAGAAGACAAAACTTCAAGCAATATCCCTCAAGATTATAAATGAATAACTTTTAACTAAATTTAATGATTAAAGTAACATATGAACAATGAATAACTGGGTTTATATCTCAGGAATGCAAGGTTGATTTAATAGGCAAAAATCACAGTATGTAACAGTCTGTTAACAGAAAAAAGAGATAAATCACATCATCATTTCTAAGGACACAGAAAAGGATTTCATAAAATTCCACACACATTCATGATAAAAAACTCTCACAAAACTAGTGGAACGGAATTCCCTTCATCTAATGAAGACCATGCACAAAAAACTACAACAAAAAACTTCAATGCTCTCCCACTGAAGATGGTGTAGAAACAAGACTGTCCGTTCACTTCTACATACCATTATGTCACCATTATTAGCCTTTCAGATAAGGTGGAAGGAAGAAAGGGGCTATAAAAATTGAAAAGCTAAAACTTTCTATTTGTATTTGATGTGACTTCTTTTGAATACAAGTTACAGGATTCTACAAAACAACTAATAAATTTTACAAAGTCAGGTTACAAAGTTCACATACAAAACTGTATTCATATATGAAATAAAAAAAATTAGGTAAATGAAATAAAAGAACAGTTTGATCCATACTGGTGTCAAACAACATGATATACTTACGAATAATTGTTTTTTTTAACCGACTGAGCCACCCAGGCGCCCCGAATAATTGTTTTTTTTAAATGCACACACTGCAAACTACACAGTCCTGAGATACATTAAAGGCCTAAATAATTGAAGAGACTCAATATCCGCAGTTTGGAATATTGGTAAGATTTCAATTTAACAAAATGATCAACAGTTTCAGGTAAACTCCATACAAATCCAGCAGGCATTCTGGATTAAACTAGTAAGTTAATGTTTTAGCTTATATGAAAATTTAACTAGCAAAGCAAATTTGAAAAAGTAAAATTAAAGTTCTTCCTCTGCTGAATTTCAAGATGTATATAAAGAAATGCAAAATTAAAAATTGTAGAACTGGTGAAATGAAAGACATATAGATCAATGAAATTGATTAGGAGTCTAGCAACAGAGCCACACGTGCATGTTCAATTGCTTTTTGACAAAGTTACCACATAATTCAACATGCAAAGGAAAGCTTTCAAAACAGAGTCCTATGGGGATAAAAGGGACCATCCACACTCAACTAAAGCCGTATTTTTTCAAGTTTAATCATAACCCTAAATGTGAAAATTAAAACTAAAATATCCTAGAATAGAAAATTCTTTCTGACACATGGGTTTCTTACATAAAGACACAGTAAAACAAAGTGAAGAAAAATAAACAAGTTGAGCTTTTCAAAAATAAAAAAGTGTGGTTTTATAGTGTTATCATTAACAAAGAGAAAAGGTAAACTATATAACGGGAGAAAGTATTGCAACTCAATATAACTCAGTAATAAGATCAACAAACCACTGTTGATTGAAAGTAACATAGTACTTACATTTTGGAAAAGTTCAGAAGTATCTTATAAAGTTAGCAAGCACTTAAAACCCAGAAACCCCACTCGTAGATATTTAACAAAGAGAAATGAAAATATATTCTATTCAAACACCTATACATGGACATTCATAATAGCTGTAATCATGATGGCCAAGTTTGTAAATAATACAAATGTCCATTAAGAGGTCAACAAAATATACTGTGTGTACGTGACAGGGCACTAATCCATAGTAAAAAGGAATGGACTGTTGATACATTAAAGCACCAGGATGGATCTCAAAGCATTAGGTTCAGGGAGAAAGAGTCAATCGGAAAAGATTAAATACTCCATGATTCCATTTATATAACATTACTGAAATGACAAAATTATAGAGAAAGAGAACAAAATAGTGGTTGTCAAGAGACATGGTTGGTGGGGAGGTGGGACAGGGGGAAAACATAG
This sequence comes from Panthera onca, assembly GCF_046562875.1. Taxonomy (NCBI): domain Eukaryota; kingdom Metazoa; phylum Chordata; class Mammalia; order Carnivora; family Felidae; genus Panthera; species Panthera onca. Next base: position 179,897,046 of record NC_138339.1, read on the forward strand.
AGAAATAGCATGAAGGACTTATGGTGATAGAATAATTCTATATATTGATTTTGTTGGTAGTTACACAAATCTATACACTGGGCAGAATTGCATAGAACACTGTGCACACACACTTACACGACTACATGTGAAGAAATGATGAAAACTGAATAAGGTATGTAGTTCACTTAAATATATCATGTTTTTATACTACGGTGATGCAAGGTGTGAAAAATGGACATGACTGGAACAACGACTGCAGAGAAACTGCCTTACCTGCCTTTGTTTGAACTGAGCAAACCTTTGGACTGGACAAAACAGCAACTGTTTTAAGCAACTGCTTGAGAAGTCATCAGGACAGACATCCTGATCATAGGACTCGTGGTTGTGGACTTTCTGAAGATAGTCAGTGGTCAGTCAATGCATGATCCAGAGTAGCGTAGCTTGTTAATCCCCAAAGAAGAGTGTGTTTTTTTCCTTCGACTCATGTAATTTCCCACTTTCCTTTTCCTCATGAAAACACTTTGCTTTCACCTTCTGAGCAGTACACTATTTGGGTTTCTACTAGAATCTATGTTTCCTGAATTGCAATTTTTTGATCCCAAATAAACACCTGTCTGCCTCTCATTGCACCCATTTTCAGGTTGACAAAAGCATCTCCTGTGGGAGTATCTGGGTGAAGCATTCACACGGACTCTAGGTGATGAGTGAATATTACTCAACCAGCTTCATGTACAGTGTTGTAAAGTGGATGTTTTCTGTCTATGAATGTTATAGTCAGGTCAAAGAAAACTATCAAGAGAAACTTTTTTCACTGAATAATATGGTCAGAAAAAATTTTTTTAATCATCACTATTTATATAAGCATTGTTGGATGGAGGTGTGGGGAAAATAAACAGGTGAATCCTTAATGAAAGCATATTTATGTATTTGTAGCATACTATTCATTCATTTATTTATTTATTTATTTTTACTGTCTTTAGATTTTACTCTGTGGTTAATCTCACAGTAAACATGTGGGACATTATTTTTACAATGAGCTGATTTTAACAGACTCTATCTGGTGTTTTTCAAAGACTGACTTCCCCAGGAGCAGACTGTGAGATTAGAAATTTTAGGAGGATGGTTTATTAGAGAGGAAATAGAATTTCCAGGAAAGACCAGAATAGGGTGGGAGAGCAGGCTTAGAGAAGAAGGAAATTTGTGGCATTAAGTCTCACTCAGCTCATAACACAGTACAGGACATGTACTTCACTTTTCAGTGAAGTCCAAATCAGCAGTCCCACGCCAATCAGACATGAGTGCAGGAGTGCTCCTGAGGGGATGTCAGTTCCCAGGCACTTTCAGGTACTACAGCAACAGAGAACAGGATCTCTGGGTGAGAAAGGGGAGCTCCTCCACGAAGGCACTCTGAGAGGGTTGCTGCTAATAGAGGCCAGCTGGAGAGCAAGCAGTGTGCACAAAATTGATGAAGGGGAATGGCAAGGCATAGAAAAGCAACACCAGCATCTGCTTCAGCCTCAGACACACTCATGCTTCACACTAGATTCTCTATACTGCTTCTTCGAGGTTGTTACTAATCATGATTCCAGAAAGAAACAGTACAAAAGCACAATCACTGTGATGAGCTGTAGTCCCTGTTGCTGAGGTTGCTGCCAAATCTGTAATTGCCACAAAATATTTCAATCTTGGTTAGGAAGAGTCACTGCCTTTTCAAACCACCCATTGTTATTTACCTCAAGATTGGGCCAATACCTTTGTAGTCAATGGTCTTTTCTTAGTAACCCGCACTGCTGACAGCCCCAAGCCTGATTACCATTCACTTGTCTGTTAGTTGTCTATTTTCACTTAAATCATACTTGGGAGCATACAGAGGTGCTCAGTGGATTCCCTTGGTTTCCAGACTTAACATATATGGACAAGACTTCAAACAGAAATCTGCTCGTATTGTCCATAAACAGTATCACTGACAGTGTCACTTCCTACCCGCACTAAGTATCTAATATCCTATCTTCTCCTATGATCGTAAGTATTCCTTTACTTGCCTACTTGCTTACTGTAATGAGTATCTAAAAATAACCATGAGGCAGCAATACATCTATTTTCAATAGAAGTCTTAATCTGTCCCCTGGTGTTTTCCTGGATCTCTAGACATACCAAATTTTAGCTTGTGGAGACAGGAAGCACACATTTTCCAATTAACCCCCATGGCTTGAAGATGAAGGGAGATGCTCTTAACATCCAACGCTGGGTCTCCAGACAATTTTATTCCTTTTCTCATACACATAGAACCACATAATGGCCATTGAACCCTGGCATGTGTTGTGCCTTGAAGAACGGTATCTTAGTCTCATGGATACTTCAGTATTGCCCTTAAGTATTTCCAATATTCTATCATAAAGTCAGGACTAGTGATTCACCACAAGGTATGACCAATAAGTCTCATGATCATGCTATCATACTCCTCTATGAAAAATACATCTCTTGGACTATGCAGGGAAAATGTTATATGGGATCCCATGATAGTAAATCAGATACTCTTATCCCTTGGATACTAGTGCTATCATAAGGCACTGTGGTGGGAAAAGCAAATCTTTACACAAGATACAAGTTGGTCCTGTTCACAATGAATTACCACCCTTTAAAAGCTTAAATAGCTCTAATGTAATCAATGTGATAATTCCTGGTGAATGTCTTTAAAGCTCATATTGAGATACTGGGTCGGATATTACAATTCACAATTTGGATCTTCCGTAATGGCAGTGATGTTGGTAAGGAGGAGACTATGTTGTTGGGCCCATGCATAGCCCTATGACCACTTATTTTGGAGCCCATTGCTCAGTTACTGAGAAAAGAGGCTGGCTGATATCTATGTGATATTTCTGCCCCTATGTATTTAGTGGATAATCCAAGTCCTGCATTAACCTGAGATTCAACATTGCTCACACTTTTGTCCCATTCCTACTGCTGCATCCACATGTCTTTTCTCCAGACCTCCTTTATCCCATTCTTCCAGTACTTTTCCTTTCAGACCCCCAACCACCAAGCTAAGCCGTTAGTCACCGAATAGGAGTTCAGATACTCTTACCTAAAGCACTTTATCTTTTTACATACAGTGGCTAGGCACATCTCCAAAGGTCTGCCATTGGGAAGACTTCCACTTCCCCCATACCCCAGAGACCTCTACACTTGGTATTGCTGCTTTCTGGTACTAGTCATTTTCAGCTGATAAAAACATACTGAGCTAAGCTAAGCTCTCCTCAAACCAGAACTTTATTTTTCTTCCACCAGTGGATCCTAAGGAACCTCTATTAGGACATAACTGTAAGCTGATGCAACATCATTAACTAAGTCTAACAAATGTATTTAACCTGGAGCTTTGGCTACCTATTCACATAACTTTTTTTTGTCCTTTGGCCCTGTATGCAAAGGACAAAATCTCTATCCTAGGTATATGTTATTTTTACACACTAATAGCTTCCATGCTTACTCAAACTTTGCAAATGATATATAGTCCTTGTAATAGCATGACCTTGATCTTAAATCCTACATGTCTATACTGTAATTCCCTATTAAGGCTTTTGAAGTTTCCAAATGGCATGCTATCTACCACCAATCTGTCTAGTAGCACCACTACATGTGTTAGGTTGCACAACAAAAGAGAAAGTGTGATCGTACTCTCTCACAATAGACAGCCTTTGAAATTACTCAATAAGTATTCAGAGTAATATTACCAAATAAGCCAAAAATCCAATCTGGCCTACCAAGCACAGAGCAGTGGTGATAGTAATTGCAGTACATAAAAACTATTATTTCAACTTGGAGAATACTTTTTGTCAAGCTCCTTCCCATTGTAATCCTAATTTTCTACAATATAGAAGGCCCCTAAATTTTCACAGAGTGTATTTTCCATCCTTTAGACTTTATATATCTTTCAAGAGGATCTGCAGTAATTACCACTTTCTGTTCTTCAGGTCCAATTAACATAGTATCACCAATGGACTTCTGTGGAATGTCCAGATTTTTAGGTCCCTCTGGGATATATTGTAGCAAAGGGCAGATGAGTAAGTACAACCATGGACAGAGACCTTCCATGTGAAGTACTGTCCATTATACATGAATCATTTTTGTCCTAATGCATTTTGAAAAGAACACATATGCCAGACACATACAACATCCAACGTGCCAAAGAAGTTGTATTAATGTCTTCTAGTAAAGATACCACATCAAGTACAAAAAATGGTTAAACCTTTTAAGTTTGTAGTGGTGTACCATCACCTATCATGAACTGCCTCCCCCCTCCCACCCTCCCTCTCCCTCCCAGGGAGCTAAACTGTAAATAAATGGGGACATGACAGGGACAACCAACTCTTTATCCTTTCCAGCTCTGAAAGGGGCAGTAATCTCTGACTTTTTACTCAGTATATGGCATGCTTTTAATTTGCAATCTTGAGCAGAGGAGAAATTTCAAGAGGCCTTACTCTAGGGTTCAAGGAAACAATTGTTTTTCCAGATGCTAAGTGTATCCGTTTTAAATACAAGCTCAGGGACCAAGAAATAGGTACCTCACACATAGTAACCACTGAAAGACACACTTTGGCCATCCCTCCATTTACTCTCTGGCTTGTACTGACCTCTTTGCAAAATGTTAACTTGGATACAATGTTAAAAATCTCTTGAAAAATCTTGGTTTTTCTCTTCCCCTCCCCCTGGTATACAATTTCTTAGATGAATGGTCATGGATCCTTTGGGGTAAGGACCAGGGAGATTACTGTTACATACACTTTGTTTCATACCATGATCCTTCAAGGGATATTAGCCTCTACAATTGATTGTCTGTGGTCTGAGAAATGTCTCAGACATGGTAATGTATGAGATTGTGATTTTCCACTGGAGCAGCTATCAGCCTTCTAATCATCCACTTTTTAAAATCAAATGTATCAACTGATATTTTTGGCTGTCAATCCATATTTTCCCAAGGAACACTATAATCAATTGGCCAAGGTTACAACTCTCTATGGGTCATGTCCCACGATTTCCATCTGATCTCAAGTCTTTTATGTTAATTACATCTGTTGTGCCTCTAGTGGTTAAACGCTGCCGTTGGGTCTCAGCTTTTCCAGAATTGTATTTCCTCTACTGACAGGGAGCCCAGGTTTAGAACATCTCTTAAAAATCTCCCTTGGTCTACAGAGCCCTAATTTAGACACAGGTAATTTTCTAAAGCTTCAGAGTTAGCTTTCTCTCTAGTTTTCTAGCCTTATGATAAAGATCTTTTGAAATGTTTTCACCAAGACATTTTGATATGCTCATTACGCCCTGAGTTGGTAATAACCTGACTTGTTTAGTTTTCCTTATTCTGGGCACCAATCAAACTTAGCAAAAAACAACGAACTCCATCACCTTTATAATTACTATGTTTTCACATTTATCCAATGCTAGCAATTTTTCACAAGGTAGCAGATCCCCTTCAAACTGAATCATATCCAAATTACCTTAGCAATGAAGCATACCTTTGTAATATAGTATAATGCTACAACATAGCAGGGCTAAATAACTTACTGTGAACAATATGGCCCCTGTTTTAATCTGGCCAGAAAGGGATCCAACCCCAGAATCCCATCCTGAGAGTCTGCTAGTTAAGAGCATTTCCAGAACCAGCTGTCTCAGTTTGGGTTCCTAAGAAACAAATGCTGAAATACAAATTTATGTGGCAGGTGCACAGAAAATGTTCCAGGAGAAGGCTGGAGTACTATGAGAGCGGGGGATTGAAATTTAGAAGCTAAGGACCTCAAGCAAATATGCAATAGCAAGCAAATCCACAAAAGGTTACCGTGATTCAGTGCTACATTGGAATTTTGGTGACAATGTAGATCCTACATAAATTGTACTAATCAGGAGCAAGGAATCTAGAATATTTACACCCTATCAATCATTGTTTAAGGGTTTTTTTGTTGGGGAGCATGAATTCCCTGGCACTTAAGCCTCTCAGTACACTGGTTGCACAATGTAATCTAGGGGACTAGGACAGATTCCTGATAGAGAGGCAGACGCTGATGCTTGAGAATCAAAGCGCACCCAAGAAACAAGTACAGTATGTGAAAAAGGTAAAGGCATCAGAATTAATCATGGTGGAACACTGATATCTGCTCTCATGATATTTAAAGTACTTTGGAAGTTTCTGTTTTTTTTTTTTTTTTAATTCCATCAGTCTCAATAGGATATTACAATAATTTTGGTGTCTCCAACTCATTCATGATTATTTTTAATGCTCGGAGATAAAAATCATTTGTGTAAGTCTGGCACAGGAAACAGCTTATATGCTTATAACATCACATAACCGGAAATAGTCTGACATTATTTTCAACTTGCCTTTAGTATTTCTTTACACAAACGTACAATTGTGCAGTTTAAGCAACCTGGATAAATCATTCAAAATATGTCTTCCCCAGAACAGATACTAAGTGGTACATAAAAGTTTCACTTTCAGTAAGTCCTATATTTGTATATACAATTAAAAATAATGTAATAGCAATGTTCCTGATGAATTATATAACATTTTACTTCACAGGGATAATTTTTACCATTAAAAAATAACTACTAACACAAATGTTAAAAATTAGTTATTTTAAGTACTATATATTACACAATATAGTTATAGCAATAAACTGATATAATCAATAAAGTTATGTATTATTTATCAATAAAGCTGGAAAACCAAGAAATCATAATTCAGCATATGTATGGTTATATTGAAACACAGTTTCTCTACAAGTGCAGTAATGGCTGTATTGTTGAGTGTTTGTTATTGGATAGGAGACAGGGTTGGCTATAATCTAAAGGAAGTTGAAAATGTTGAGCTTTTTTTTCTACTTGTTTTAGAGATACTTCAAGTGGCTACTAAGAATAAAATTTAAAGTAATTAAAAATATCAATACCAAATTTTAAGTATATACATATTTACTACAATATACTCTTCATTTTCACCAAGAAAAAGTTTCATGGATAAAGGTCAATAGTACATAATAATGTTTCTTTAGCCATTCAGCATGTACTAGAGAAAGCCTGTCTGTTTTCAATGAAAACATCTACTGGAACTGAGTCAAAAGAGATTTTGGTATAAGCAAATAAAATACTAGTTATCAACAAGGCAAAGAAGAAAAAAGAGGTATATAGAATAAAACCAAAGATGGGTAGAATTGTATTGGATTTATGTCATGAATAGATAATTGCACTTGAAGAGGCAATTTACTATATAGTGACCCCATTCCCTGTCCTCTGTCAAATTCAATTCCCCTCACCCAGATGACATGACCTATTCGTAGGTTCTGTCTATACAAAGTAAAATGGGCAGTTGAACATTTATCCAGTGACTTTAATCAATGCAGATAGACTCTTGGTAAATTCCTGGTTTTTAAGAAGAAACCATTTGTTTTTCATTATCTGGGTAACTGTTTCCATTTTTCTCTTAAGTATGACCCTCCAAATGTCTTCTTAGGCACTAATTTGTTCATTTGTAATCCAAAATTCTCCTACTCTATTCTATGAAAAACAACCAGATAATTTTACATATAAAATTCTTGTCAAAACCCAATTCTTTGCCTATATATTTAAAGGTTCTCACATTTTAGAAATGAGCTAAAATAAGAATCATACCATTTGAAATGTCTAGTTCATTTTTCTTATCACATGATTTGGGTACTGAGTGTGGTGTTAACTTCCAGAAGCAAGTTCCAAACAGAGTAGCTGGCCGTTAGTTGTCTTGGCATATATTTGTGTCTGCCAACCTCATAAACACCTTTGAGATTCATATTTTAGTATGATTTCCTAATATATCTGTTCACAACACAGTTTGGCTTTGACATGTAATATATCATTTAATAAGATCTTTAATAACTGACATCTGACCCAATAGAAAAGAGAAACATCTACGGAACAATGGTATGCTTCTAAAGTTTCCAAACAAAATTTCAAAGATGAAAATACAATTTCTCTACTCTCGTTAATTAAAAAAAAGTCTTTCCAAATGCATGTCACAAAGCCGTATAGGCCTCTGATATTGTATTTTACTCTAACAATATATCACCATCTATTGAAGGATTAGTAGTGTCACATAAAAGATCTTGCTTACATAGGGCATTAAGTCTAAGGCAGGAAATAAGTTGGCTGAAGAAAAGGAAGAAGTAAAGGATACAGAGAAATCTTGATCAAAAGTCAACTTTTTAAGTTTATTTATATTTGAGAGAATGTGTGAGTATATGTGAGCTGGGAGGGGCATGAGAGAGAGGGAGAGAGAGAATCTCAAGCAGGCTCCTCACTGTCAGAGCAGAGCCCAATATAGGGCCTCATCTCACTAACCATGAAGTCATGACCTAAATTGAAATCAAGAGTCAGACACTTAACTGACTGAGCCATCTAGTCAGACTTTTGAGCCCCAGAAGTCAACTTAATAAGAATTCACTCCAGCTAGAGATGGAGTCAGAGCATTGACAGAAGCCCTGCTATACCTTAATATATTAATAAATATGGTTTCCCTGAAAACTTGTTGAAGAAATAACACAATAGTGTTTGGAGTAATCCATATGAATAGTTCCATAAATGTAAGAAAGAAGATTCAGTCAAGTAACTGAACATTTTCACCTTTACTAAAATTTCTAATTATGGGTCAACACTGAACTAATTTACTTTCATTTTAAAAGTGCCTAAGTGTTTACATGTCTCCAAATTCCTATTAGCTCCTGATATTACCAAACAGTTCTCCCCTGAAAGGTATTATATAGCATATTATTTTATTATAAAATGAATGAAATATAAAATACATGCAATAGGGGCACCTGGGTGGCTCAGTCGGTTAAGCATCCGACTTTGGCTCAGGTCATGATCTCACAGTCCGTGAGTTCGAGCCCCACGTCAGGCTCTGTGCTGACAGCTCAGAGCCTGGAGCCTGCTTCACATTCTGTGTTTCCCTCTCTCTCTGTCCCTTCCCTGCTCATGCTCTGTCTCTGTCTCAAAAATAAATAAATATTTTAAAAAAATTAAAAAAATAAAATAAAATAAAATAAAATAAAATAAAATACATGCAATATTTATGTGTGGTTTATAACTAAGATGAAAATATGCCTACTCTTATTAAGAGATAGAATCACACCAAACCCTTGTGATCCTGTGTGCACATCTTTAGTTTATGACTCTCCATTTCCCCTAAGAAGTGCTTTTTATCCTGAAATTTTGCTTGTTTGTACATCTTTTCTTTCTTAATCAGATACAAATATCTCTTTATCCAAATGGAATCATACTATATGAATTTTTGTTCAACATGTCTTTTTATTCAACATATTTAGGATTTTAGACTTGTGATATTTATAAATTCAGATTTTAGCTGTGACTTAATCGTTTTCATGAGTAAGCAGCAGTCCTATGCTAATATTGAACAACACATCTATGAATTCTGCTGGTAGACATTTGTTATTAAGGTTTTGTTGTTGTTGTTATTTACACATAGTATTTTTTTTTCATGGCTTTGGAGACAATGAAACAAGAATTAATGATTAGGAACCAACTGTTGAGAACGAAGTCACCTTATAAGTCATATACAGATGAATCAAAATACTAGGAAAAAAAAGATAAAAGGGAAGCTTGCAAAATGGAGCCATGAGAAATACTATAGATTTTGTCACCATTTAATGCCCATCATTACAAAACTATACTATTAAGAACTGAAGAAGGTTTCACAAGTAGTACTTTATGCACAGAAAAATAGAATTTGAGAAGAATGATCAGGCAATGGATAAGTCTTAGAGGCGCTTTCTTAATTATCCCCATACATCAACCAACTGCTATTGAGAGATTAGTCTTCCTCCCTCCACCCAACCCAGGGTAAAAGGGTGGAAGCCTGACCCCAGGCATGGCAGACTGAGAGTATCAGGACCCAAGTGTTTGTGAGGTAGGAGTTCCATGCTGAGAAGGCTAGCTGAGTAAAACAGAAGCTATTATCTACAATCCATTGCCCTGCTCACAAAAAGTGGCAGTCACTGCCCCCACTCCTGGCTCCAGAGCAAGGGATCTATGATTGTGCGCAGGAAGAGAGGCATTCCACTAAAACAGAGAACTCTAAAGTTCTCCCCAGGCAACTGACTATTTGAGACAGTGCTGGGAAATTCAAATCCTAGGGCACTATTAAAATGATGGTGATTTTGGTGGTAAATAATTAAGAGTAATACCTAAACTATAGGCTAGTTTACTAGAGGAGACCCAGGGAAAGAGAGAGATGAAGAGTTTTGGGTCAGGAAAAAGCCTCAAACACTTGCCTAAAAAAAGTACCCTTTCAAAGGAGCTGAAGCTTAATTAGGTCAGATAGTGAAGTAATTTGTGACACAGAGAATTTTTGAGAATACAGCAATCAGCTGACAAACAGTGGAACCTAAAATTTAAGTGTGATAACAACAGAGGCAGGTGGCTTACCAGAGAGACCAGGAAAAGAGGTCTGGATTCTAAAACCTGTCATCCAAGGATGATTGGGAAAAGCACAAGGCTGTATCCTCTGTGAATGACATCAGAGATTTAACACTAAAGGGAAAACAGTCTTCACTAGAATAGCCCACTCAAGGCCCTAAACAAGTAACAGCAACACAAGAACTGGAGTGACAGGTAGGAATCAGTATCTTAAGTGGCTGGATACAGCATCATACACAGAAAACAAGGCAGGCTTGTGAAACCACTTGTGAGCAGGACCAAATCCTGGATTTAAGACATCAAATCAAAGGAAAGCATGATAATAGTGTCTTAACAAATAAAGAAAATCAATAAAGAGACAGAAATTATAAAGAAGAACCAAATGGATATTTTGGAGTGGTCAGCAGATTTTATCTGGCAGAAAAGTGAGATATATAGTGATTATATAAATTGAATATTCCTAAAATTCCCAGATAAGGTAATCAATCTTCTAATACTTTCAATGCATCAAAACAAAAATACTCACAGAAACCAATCTAAAAGGTTTAAGAATTCCATAATTTACACAAATCTTTGGCAAACAAGATTAGTTTACAGTATTGGACAAATAAAAATAGCTATGTTTTCTGAGTTGCCAGTATTATGTGGAATATAAGCATATTTTTTTATTCTACCTATGTATATATTCTTCCTAAATTTTCAGGTTTGCTGACTGAATAGCTACATTATACCTACTCAATGTTTGAGATTATAAAAGATGTAAGCTTATGTTTAAATTACTATTGTGACAAACTTTATTCCAACAGTAATTATTTTCTAGCATGTCAGCTTGTTTCAAAGATCTTTAAATAACTAAAAATATTGGATTTTTCTAAATGCATATTAAGTACATAATTTCTACAACAGACTACTGAAATATTAATGAATAAGCATAACATTAAGTTTCTTGCACTTGTTCTTATTTCTAGAGGGTACAAGGAGGTGTGTACATGTTTGGGTATGTTAATGTGTTTATCTTTGCTATATTTGAGAAACTGTACTCTAAGGAAGCATATGGCTATAAAAAGTTGTGATATGTTCATAAGTACTGCAAGTCTATACAAAATGCTGATTTACTGTGGACAACTGAAGTGATCCACATCCTAGTTTTATGAAGATGAACTTACTGTGGTTAGGCACAATTAATATATATAAATAAGACTCTACTAGGACTAACAGTGGCAAAAATCAACTGTGTATGTAATAAGATATGCTGGTTGTGTTTTATTAAGGAAAAAAAGAGTAGTTTTGTCCTAAAGTAAAATGCTTGTTTTCAGAATGAGAAATAGGACAAAACCTGAATGGATACAGAAAGTTGTAGAAAGCTCACAGAAAGGGAATTTTATTTGTCATATTCAAAGCTAGCCAAAATGTGAGGGTTTTTTTTAAATACATGTAGTTTTAAATACTGCAATTATGCAAAAATAAATTTGGTTTTCTCTGTTTAAAAAAAAAAAAGGAAAAAAAAACAGGGAGATGACTGAGTAGGAAGATACTAAGCACACATTGTCCCATAGATAAAATTAGACAACACCCATTACAGTGTAAATAACCCAAATAATGACCAGGAGACTGTAAGAATAGACTCTCCAAAGCTAAATGCAGAGAAGAGGCTACAGTGAAGAGGGTAAAAAGGGTGGAGACAGGGTCAGGAGCTAAAGGGACCCAAAGAACTGTCTGCAGGAAGGAGGGAGAGATGCTGTGGGCTCAAAGAGGGGAGAGAAAGGAACCCCCACACCAGGCACCCCAGGCACAGAGAAGCCTTCACAGGAAGACAGATCCCCATAACATTTACCTTTGATAACCACAGGGGCCTAATCTCTCCACTTATTACAATCTGCAGGGCTTAATAAGGTAGAACTTTAATAGTCAGCAGGCAGGGCTCTGGCAGAAGGAAGAAAGCAGTAGGAAATAGAGTCCCCACCCTTAAAGCGACAGCACAACAAACAGTCCCACTGAAATATACCCTAGAAGCAGCAGTTTGAAAAGCACCTGGGGTATAAGAGAAGGAGATTCACTTAATCTCCACGTGTGTGCGGAGGGGCAGGGATCTTTAGGAGAATTCTCTGGGAAAAAAATTGCTGGTGGGCACCATTTCCCTCCCCTAACCCCCAGACTAGACACACAGACACCTGACTAACCAGCACAGTACCAACACTTTCCACCTAAGTTGCTCACAGGACACCCACTCCAGTCTTCTGCAGACATACCCCTTGTGGCCAGGCCTCAGCTTCAGGTCTCCTCCCACAGCAGAAGTGAGTAAACTTTTCTCATTCCTACCTGTGTTCTTCTGCAGAGCTGCCCCTCTCGACCCAGCAGGCCTTTTCCCAGGCAGTTGCAGGTCTCCTCCCACAACACACCTGCACAAACCTTGGTAACACCTCAGGACCAACCTAAAGTTCTCTTGCAGACCCAGCCCCTCCAGTAAGCAGAGGCTGGAGTCCATCCAAAGCAGTGCCACAAACCTGGCCATGTGCAGGTGCCAGCACCACTCCAAAGTAACTCCTGCCCTGGGGAGAGGGGAAGATAACCACACACAACAGTCCTACAACAGTGGGCTGGGTGGGGGCAGAAATATGATCTGACTGCAGGCCCCACCCACCAACAAAAGCTCCTCAGGGGCAACAGGGAAAAAGCACCCTGCATTTCAATGCCACTGCAGCTCTGGCAAACACCTGGCCAGACCCAACTCAAGCCTAAAGCATCCCAAGACTGGCTCACTAACAACAATGGGACCAAACTTTGCTCACAAGTCAAGAAGAGCCATTGCAGGTGACTGGACTGAAGGCATATGAGCTCAGCCACAAGAGCAGGGCACAGGCAACACACATGGGACACTTGTAGCTCCAGGTTCTGGTGAATGGGGACACTGTCCTGCAGGGTACTAGAGGACCTCTTCTTCATAAGGCCAGTACTTTCAAGAGCAGGAGACATAGCTGGCTTTCCTAACACATCAAATAGACACACAGTTACACAAAATGTGAAAGGAATATATTCCAAATGAAAGAACAGGACAAAATCACATCAAGAAACCTAAATGAAAGGGAGATAAGTAATATGCCCAATAGAGAATTTAAAGCAATGGTCATAAAGACACTCACTGGACTTGAGAAAAAGAGTAAAGGGATTCAGTGAGACCCTCAACAAAGAGACTGAAAATACAAAAAAAGAACCAATCAGAGATGAAGAACTCAGGAAATGAAAGAAAAAAATATACCTCATGGAGTAAACACTAGACTAGAGGAAGCAGAAGAACAGATCAGCAACTTAGAGGACAGAGTAATGGAAAGTAGTCAAGCTGAACAGGAGAGAGAAAAAATAATAATAAATAAAAATTGACCTAGGAAACTGAGGGACACCATCAAACCTAATAACATTTGCCTAATAAGGAACCCAGAAGAGAGAGAAAAGGAGGCAAAAAGTGTATTTGGAGAAATAATAGGTGAAAATTTCTTGAATGTGGAAAAAGAAACAGAAATCCAAATCCAGAAGGCACAGAGATCCCCCAATAAAATCAGCCCAAAGAGGTTCACAACATGACACACTATAATTAAAATGGCAGAAAGTAGTGAAAGACAGTGTTAAAAGCGGCGAGAGAAAATAAAACTGTTACAAGGGAAACCCCTTAACGCTGTCGATTTTCTCGGCAGAAACTTTGCAGGCCAGAAGGGAGTGGCATGATATACTGAAAATGCTGAAAAAGAAAAAAAAACAAAACAAAACAAAACCAACTGCAACCAAGAATACTCTATCCAGTAAGGTTACTATTCAGAATGGAAGGAGAAATAAAGAAGCTTCCAGACATACAAAAGCTAAAGGAATTCATGACAAATAAACCAGCCTTACAGGAAATGTTAAAGGGGACTTTTTGAGTGGAAAGGAAAGACCATAAATAGGAGCAAGAAAATAGGAAGCATAAAAGCAGTAAAATTAAGTATATCTATAAAAATCAGTCAAGGGATTCACAAAATAAAAGGATATAAAGTAGGACATCACATTCCTGAAACATGATGGGGGTAAAGGAGTGAAGAATGGGTTCAAACTTGGGGCACCTGGATGGCTCAGTCGGTTAAGTGTCTGACTCCTGGTGTGCACTCCAGTCATGATCTTGATCTACAGTATCGTGAGTTCAAGCCCCACTTCAGGGCAGCGCTGATGCTTGGGATTCTGTCTCCTCTCTCTCTCCCCCCACTCGCACTGTCTCTCTCAAATTAAGACTGTCTCTGTCTCAAAATAAATAAAATTTCAAAAAATTTAAAAAAAGAATACGTGTAAACTTAAGCAACCATCAACCTGATATAGACTGCTATATACATAACATGTTATATAAAAATTACTGGGAAAGAGAAAGCAATCCAAGTATATCACAAAAGAAAGCCAGCAAACTGTGAGAGTCGAGTAAAATAGAGGAACAGAGAAGAATTACAAAACAACCATAAATAAGTAACAAAATGGCAATAATTAAATACCTATCAATAATTACTTTGAATGTAAGTGGAGTAAATAAATGCTCTAATCAAAAGACATAGGATTACAGAATGGATTTTAAAAATAAGACCCATCTATATGCCACCTACAAGCATCTGATTTCAGACCTAAAGACACATGCAAATTTAAAGAGAAGGGATGGAAAAGCAATTATCATGTGAAGGGGGCTCCTGGGAATATCACAAAGGATTTATTCTTTCACCTTGTATAAAGAGAGATGGTAGAAATAATTAGGTGATTTGATATGAGTTAGAGTGAAAGTGCTATCGACTCAGAAGAGCAAATAACCCTTCACAGGGTTAAATTTGAGTAAGATGTTATTAATGTAGTAAATATTGCAGAAATCCTATGAGATTTCCATAGCTTTGTCACTGCACTGTTTCTATTTGTTTATCACTGTCCTGGTATTAATTTTCCTGATATTAGGCCATGAGAGTTTAGGATGATTGATCATAATTCCTGTTGCTATTAAAATATTGATTTGGTCACAATTTTACTTATTAAATTGAATCCAGAATATTCTAGTGGTTTTCACTTGGAGATTCACATCACTTATGAAATTAATACACAGTTACTTAGTATCTTCCTCAGGCTTACTCTTTTTACTTGATAATCTTAATATATTCTTGGTCTATTATGATACAGTAGATCTCTGGGTTATTATACATCAGGTATTTTTTTCTCTGTAAGGAGATTATGTTCAACTTTTTTCATAAATTAGGTGTAATATCCTGTTCTTTGAAAATAGAGACTTTCATTTTGTTTATAGATATTTTATATAAAACTCTTTTTGACTGACTTCAGTTTGCTTTGCATGTCACAAAAACAAGAAAATTTTCTTGTCAGTTACATTATTCCTACAATAAAATCTCATCAGGTCTGTCACTTTTGAAATTTATCGTAAGTCAACCACAGTGATTTTAGATCTTTTTCATCTACAGACAGTTGTTTTACTCTGATGCTTCCCTGAAAGTACTTGCAAATCAGCTACCACAAAGTTCTTTAATAAAAAGGGACTCAGAGACCCTTTGAAAATTACTATCCAGTAAAGTAGTTTTGGGTAGAGATTCCTGAAGGCATTCCATAAATAAGTTGAAGATCACATAATAGAATAAATTTTTCCATATTTCTAATAGAGAAGCAAATGTGGTCATGAGATTGCTAAACCAAGATCAAACAGAATAAGAATTAAATACATAGGACCAAATGACTAAGTTATGTTTGGAGTATTGCTAATATGATAATATTCTATTTTCTGGATATATGGAACCACTTTCTCTTCTTTTAAGCTATATATAACTCAAAAACAATTTAGGAGACTATGGTTTTACAAACAGAAATAAAATATTTGTATTTTTGTCTTTGTTGTACCCTCCAGAATTTGGATACTTTTACTGGGTTATTTTACACTCATGGCAATATATTTGTATAGACTCAATAAGTGTTTGTCTGACATGTTAACAGGACATGAATGGAAACTTCTGTTATGAAATTTTTAATTGTTCCATTTTCTTCAATATCAGCTCCAAGCCTCCAAACTGACGTTTCCAATTTAGCCCCAAGAACTACGACCTGAGCACCAAGATCCTTATCAGAACTCTCCACTGATGCATATCTAGTTTCCCTCAGAATCCAAAGAAATACTAAGAGTACAAGGCTAACAAACTGACATATTATTCAAAGGACTCATCAGTGCATCAGACCAAACGCAGGCTGGATTTCTCCCTGAACAAGTAAGCCAATGTCTGGACCATAAAATATGTCTAGAGAAACACTTGGGTCATGCCTGTCTCTGTACAAAAGGTAATCAGTACTGTGGACAACATCACCAAGAGCATTGACACCTTATTTGTTTTCTTTAATTTTTTAAAATATTTATTTATTTTTGGGAGATAGAGCACAAACAGGGGAGGGGCAGGGAGAGAAGGAGACACAGAATCTGAAAAAGGCTCCAGGCTCCGAGCTGTCAGCACAGAGCCTGACATCAGGCTGGAACCCACAAACTGAGATCATGACCTAAGCTGAAGTTGAATGCTTAACAGACTGAGCCACTCAGGCACCCCAATGCCTTATCTTTAAAAACGTGTCACATTTCATGAGGAATTAGCACAGTAGGAAGATTTTCATTCACCATCCTCTTGGAATTTGCTGGAATGAAGAGTCTCAGGATTCATCTCCTGACTCTTTACCATAACTTTTAAGATTATTTTTTAATATTTATTTTGAGAGAGAGTAAGAATGAGCAGGGGAGGGGCAGAGAGAGAGGGAGAGAAAAAATCCCAACAAGTCTCCACACTGTCAGCACACAGCCCAGTGGAGGGCTCTATTCCACGAAATGTGAGATCATTACTTGAGCGGAATTCAAGAGTAGGATCCTACTACCTACCTACCTACCCACCCTACCACCCAGGCGCACCACCACAAATTTTACATGAATATTTGTCTCTTCCATTTCATGTATCCCTCTTTTAAGAGGTCTGATCTCCAGGACTGTAAATCACCTGATGTTTTTTATTATGCCTCAATAGGTTCAACTGGCTTTGGAGTTTGTGAGAGATTATTTGTTAGACCCACATTAACCCTACTCAGGAGGTTTATGACTGCTTGAATTTTTCAGTGATGAATGATAATCATCATGAACAAAAGAAATGGCTATTTTGAACTTTGAGATGACATACCAAAACTTATGATACATAACTAAAGCCGTGCTTATAGAAAGTGTATAACTGCGAATAAGTATTTTAAAAAGAATTTAAATCAATAACCTAACCTTTCCCTTTAACTGAAAAATAAGAGCAAACAATACTAAGCAGGTAGAAGGAAGGAAATAACAAAGATTACAGTGGTGACAAAAGCCACATGTTACCTGATATAAGATCCAGCAAGTCCCTCCATCCTTCTGTGTTCTGAGAAACAGATTTCAACCAAAAAGAAACCTGCCCCAAATAATTTCAGTGAAATGGGATGTCCATTCCTCCTCATGACTACTCTAAGACTCAGGGAAAACTCGTGACATCTCATGAGTCTCACTCTAAGACTCAGGGAAAACTCATGACATCTGTGACATGGCCACACAGATATTTCCCTTTCATCTGAACATGCTGACAAGCCAGACACACAGGACCACCACCTCCATTTTTTATCTCATGAAAGATGAGCTGAACTATTTGTCCCTGTGAAACTAGCCAGGTACACAGATAAACATGTCCTATCCAGCAGTTTGAGACTTCCCATGATCACAAAAAAAAAAAAAAAAAAAAAAAAAAATCCAATTTACCCAGTTACAACTTAATTCTCTCTGGGATTTTCCTCTTATTGCAATTGCAATCTTTTTGTCTTTGTTGTACCCTCCTTTGTTGTAGGTTGTACCTACAAAGGTTGTACCTTTGTTGTAGGTTGTACCTACAAAGGTTGTACCAACCTTTGTTGTAAGTTATTTGTTGTAACCTAAATAAAATAAATTTCCTTATTTGATCAGTGGTACACTTGGCAGTATAGTGAAAATCAACAAAACTTCATCTAGACGGTTACCTTTTATTGTGGCAATGGTATTGTGGGTATTTGCATATGCCCAAACTCATCAAATTGTACATATTAAATATATATAGTTCTTTATATATTAGCTATTCCTCAATAAAGCTGTTAAAATTTATATAATAATTATTTTCAAGAGGAAATAGAATGTATTAGTAAATTTGGTAAATTGCTTAATATAAGACTTTAAGATGACTAATAGAGTGCACTCTTCAAGCTTATTTTGTTGGAAGCATATTATGTACATAAAATTGGGCAAAAGATTAATGAGACAGAAGGCTAAATTGAAAATGTCTATGGATTTAAACATGATAATTATTACTGAAAATAAATCTACTATTTTACTTAAGTAGACTGTGAAAACCAGGATTAAACCTCAGATAATTCTATAACAGTGTTGCTCTACAAATGACAATTCATCCAACTCCATCATGGTAAATTTTAGAAGCCATCAATGTGGTGTAATTATTTGCATTTTGGAACACTAAACACAAAACCAATAGCTGCTTCCTTTTAATATTTGACATTAGACCCCAGCTACACCAGCTTCTCAACCTGCCTCCAGACATGTTAACTTGGCACACTAAAAAGTCTTTTCTTATTTGGGGAGGGGGAAGTAATACATGCTATTTGGTCTCATCATGGAGAACTAGAATTCATCTTCTAGATTGAGGCTGATGTAAATACAACAAATTTACATGTGGTAAGCAGCCAGCTTGGTCAGAAAGATGTCCCAATTTAGAAAGCCATGATTTACATTTAAAATTCTAGTAAGAACTTAAAAGAATTTCTGGGGAGCCTAGGTAGCTCAGTCAGTTAACGTCTGACTCTTAACCTTGGCTCAGATCCCAATCCTAGGTTTATGAGATCGAGTCCCTTGCCTGGCTCCATGCAGATTGTAGAGCCTGCTTAAGAGTCTATCTATCTCTCTGCCCCTCTCCTCTACTCATGTGCTCTAAAATAAAATAAAACATTAAAAACAAAAAAAGAATTTCAGGGGCGCCTGGGTGGCTCAGTCAGTTAGGTGTCCGACTTTGGCTCAGGTCATGATCTCACAATTTGTGAGTTCAAGATCCGGTTTGGGCTCTGAGCTGACAGCTCAGTGCTTAGACCCTGCTTTGGATTCTGTCTCCTCCTCTCTTTCTTCCCCTCCCTTGCTCACACGCTGTCAAAAATAAACATTAACAAAATGAAAAACAAAAAACAAAAACCAAAGCATTACTGCTAAATGACCCAAAATGTTTTCTTTACTATATTAAACTTATCTGAGGTAATAATAATGCCAATGATTAATGATGTATTGAGCACTTACATGTATTAAGCAATATGTAAATTTAGAGTTACTTTTTGCCACTTAGCCATTTGCAATTGTAGACAATTGAAACAAGGAACAATTAACGTCACTTTGGTTAATTGCATTTATGTGAAAACCTTACTGGGACTAACGGAATTCAATGGGCCTATCTTTTCAGAAGTCATGAATCCTGTGAATTTGGAGAATTGAAACGAACACCTTTTATAAACTTAAACATTAAACTAATTTCTATAGTAAGTATAAGTAAAATAGTCATCACTGAAGCAAACACAATTAAGTTTTAACATAAGTACATTTCAAACCAAATGTAGTTTGATTCCCAACACAGCCTGTGTTCATTTCCCTAACTTTTCAGAATCTATTTTTTATTTATTTATTTGAGTAGGGGGAGGAGAGAGAGGAGAGAGAGAGGAGAGGAAGGAGAGAGAGAGGAACAGGAAAGAGAGGAGAGGAAGAGGAGGGAGGGAGGGAGGGAGGGAGAGAGAGAGAGAGAGAGAGAGAGAGAGAGAAGGGGAAGACCAGAGAGAAGATCCCAAGCAAGCTCCTCCAGTCAGCACAGAGCCAGACTCAGGTCAGGATCTCATGAACTGTGAGAACATGAACTGAGCTGAAACCAAGAGTCAGATTATAACCGAATAAGCCCCCAGAATTCAGGTGCCCCCAGAATCTAGTTTTAATGATCCTTTAAAACCATGTAAGGGGTGCCTGGGTGGCTCAGTCAGTTGAGAGGCTGCCTCTTGATTTCAACTCAGGTCATGGTCTCATGGTTTGTGGGTCTGAGCCCCATGCTGAGCTCTGCACTGACAGTGTGGAGGCTGCTTGGATTCTCTTTTTCTCTCAAAATAAATAAACTTAACAACAACAACAAGGTAAATCCCATCACTATTTCCTCTTATTCTTGAAGTCTCCACATGAAACCACTAGGAGTTCCTTCCCATTAAAACTTACATTTTAAAACGGCATTCCTGGGGTAAATGTAGATGTTCACATGTAGACATGACTGTTTAATTATGCTATGCCTCCTTTGCATATTATAAAAGGACATTTGTGATCCTGATGCCTTAAATAGATGTGAAGAACTTGTTTACAAGTAGATTTGGACATAAGGAGGAGGGCAGTATGGTGGGATATATGTCTTTGGAATACAAGTAATTTTGCTCCTTCAGTTTCCCTGTTTTTAAGATTTTTTATCTTATTACCAATACAGATTATGTTTTGCTTCCTTCCACTGCCAATACAACAGTGGTTATTTCTCACTAGAAATGCATTTAATATGCATATAATCTTATAACCCTGTCCTCTCAGGTCTCTATTTGCAACAGTCTAGGAATTTTCTGAAACTCTAACACTCCATTGTGATACTCCACACATTGTTAACAATTACACTTCAGTGAAAAAAAAATACATAAGTTAAGAGGCTTACACCATAGGGTTTATTAGTCAAATTTTATACCTGATTTATAAAGTAAAATGGCCCACTGAACATTTGGCTAAGGGATTAAAGAAAAATTATGTGCCATAATATTAGGTGTAACTTTATTTGAACAAATGTTTCACATATGGTGCTTTTCTAGAAAAATCATAATATATTGGTCTCAGAACCAACCAATTGCTCTGGGAATTGAGGTATCCTACTGCCCCTATTCACACCACACACAGGATAAATGCTTTTAATTTCTGTGACTAATGAGAATATTTCTATTCATGTACAGAAGTTTTCAGACTAATAGGCAGGGACATTTTAGCCAACACACAATAATATTTGCTCTTCTTTAGAGGCTGATAGTGCCACCTAGCATAGATGAGGCAAACTGGTAGAATGTGAGATGCTGATGGAATTATTTGATCTTAGACAACTCTCAGGAATGATGATTTTGGCTCAATGTAGAAAAGGTTTCGATTCAGCCGAAGGCCCACTTGAAGACAGGAATAAAGATAATGGGAAATGGAACATGAGAGTCACAAATATCAGTTTCATAAAGAGGCCACTTCCGGTTTTTCCTTGCTTGCTAGATACACATGCATGATACACACATACCAAGCATTTATTATATATGATAAATACATAATATAATAATTATTATTATTACTATAAATAATATCCTTTTCTCTCCCTTTTCCATGCCATTGTGATGAAATCACAGGAGGGCTGAGGCCAACTGGAGACTACATCATCAGAGGTCAGTGAACCCATAAAAGTGTCTCTGGCTGTGACTTTGTATCCTGTCCTAATAAGACATTACATAGTCTCCATGAACATTTTTTAGAATTATCTATTTAATAGTGTGTATGAGCAGGTATGTACACGTGCATTCGCTTGACAGCCAAGGCATAAAATGTAGGGAACACTTTTTTTTTAATTATGGTTTTATCTCAACATTTATCCACATAAGGAACTGCTCCTGCTATCTGCAGAAAGGTAAATACGTGAAATGACACAAAAGAGGCTCCACCCTTCTAGGACTTGAATACTGAGCAGAGCATCTGAAGGAAACTCTAGTTGAATTACCCAAAGAAATACTGCAAAACCCCCTACACAAGCTCCAACCACCCAAACAGCCCAAAGCTCTCTTCCTCTGTAGTTTTCATGGAATCTTTCCTCAATTGTGTGAACTGTTTCTTTCTGATACAGTTTTGCTTATGTTAGGTTTGATTTCTAATTAATAACATGGAGGGGAAAAAAGAGCCCTCCATGTTTTGATTTTGATTTTTGATGAACTGTATTTTCAAATGTCTGAGTTTAAATAGTATGTTCTGGTAAGTTTCTACTAAATAGCCCATATCACTTAGAAATCCTCTTGCCTTAATGTAAGAGCAAACCTGATTTTCTGTGGTTTTACAAATGTGAGACTGCTACTCTTACACCACATTTGACAGGTTCAACGGGGATTTTGAGTTAAAATGTGGAATGTAAATTTATAAATGTGTCTAACTTTAGGTTCTGTAAATCTAAAGCTCCTGGTTTCTGGAAATGAGATAGGACCACATACCACTGGATGTAGTATGCAGCCCAGTAAAATTAAAGTGACTACTGCTAATGCTCATTTGGAGCTCTTATAAAAGTAGACATGTATGTAAAGAAAGGAGTTACTTTCCAGTCAAGAGAAATGACCTCTTTATATACTTATTATAAATAATCTTATAATATAAACTATATAATAATAATATTATTATTATTATGGAGTGTTTCTGCCACAAAATGTGAGCAGTGAGAGGTAAATTCTGTGGATTCCATGAGTGTGTGCTTGACTCTGCAGTTGCAACACTGATGGCCTGACATAACATTATAATTGGGGGCTTAGATCCCCAGGGATAAAGATCTAGGTTACCCATCGAGAAAGCCACCCAGACCAGCAGGTATGCTTCTGAGAGTAAAGAGCCCTAGAATGGGTGGTAGAAGATGATGATGCCACTGATTACTGACTTCATCAATTGACAGAGAATGTTGATTCACTCAATAAACTCTCTTTTTAAAGTTATTAATACCCACTATACGGAATCAGCAAAAATACACTATAGATTTGATATGTAGTACATGACTGGCTTTGAGTAGAGCAAAGATCCTGCCTCTGACCCATCCACATCCCCTCCACTTCTATTTCCATAAATACTGGCCCAACGTATAGCTACCAGCACTTATGTGATTTTGGCTGAAAATTTTGACAGTGTAGTCTTCTCTGACTGCAAGGAGGCCAAAAGTACTGGGACACTGACTTTAGAAGTCCCCTACCAGTGGACAAACACACCTACTTTGTCGCAACTCTGGCCATATGACCGAATCATGCATCCTACTGACTCTTAAGAAGTAGCCCACAGGGGGCATGTGGGTGGCTCAGTCTTCAGCTCAGGTCAAGATCTAACATCTCACAGGTGTGAGTCCCACATCCAACTACTGTACTGACAGCCCAGAGCCTGGATCCTGCTTCGGATTGTGTCTCCCACTGTCTCTGCCCCTCCCCTGCTCGCACTCTCTCTTTCTCAAAATATTAAAAGAAAAAAAAAAAAGCCCACTGAATTTTTCTCCAGGTGCTTATCATAGTAACATCTGATAATGCACTTTTTACCTTCCTTCTCATCCTTATCTCATTTTACACTCACCGCTCTTTACTGAGACCTTTTCACATGTAAAACACTAGTACCCAAATCGTGGTCTCAGGGCACTTCAAAAGAATATGGATGCCATCAGCATATAGTTAGGTTACAATCAGAAACTTGGAAGACACTGCTTATGGAGACTTGGTAAATCATAGAGGTGCAAAGATTCATAGTAAGAAACAACTTTTATGGACAAAGGGGAAAAGGTCTACAATGGTCCTAGAAAATAATCAGAAAAAGTGGAGAAAGACAGAGTTTGCTATTAATAAGCTAAAAGCTGGCCAGGAAGGCAGGAAACATACAGTGCTAACAACTGCAGAAATGCAAAGTATTTTAAGTACATATTCTCTATTGTTTTTAGCATCACTGAATAGTATCTATGGCATGTAGAGGCAGGTCTCTGATTTCAGTTAATGGGAAGTAAAAGAGGTTCATTTGGTAAGTGAATGACAGAAGCAATAGAGAAAAGCAAAATTTGTTGGCAAAGGAACTATAAAATAGAGAAACGTTGAAGAGATGAAAATAGCGAAGACGGACAATGAAATGACTGGGGGAAAAAAAGGGACACTAGGGATATCAGGTCAAAGATATCTGGGTGAGAGTACAGTGTGACAAAGCAAAAAAAATATGAAATGGTAATAGTCTGGGGAAGAGAATACCTAAAACTAAACTTTAAAAGAGGATAGGTTGAAAAATATTTTTTCTATAAGGATATACTTTTCAAATGAAACCTGTGTTTTTGTGACATGCAACCAAACTCTTTTCAAGATGTGACAAAATATAAGGTCCTTCTTCAAATAGATAAACCACGTGAAAAATACATACTTAATGAGAAATACTTTTTTTTCAAACTGAATTTCAGGTAGTCACTATCAAAATAGCTGAAGATTTATGAAGTAAATAAAAAGTCTCCGCTTAATTAAAGCTCACTGAGGCTTAATTAAAGCCCCTGAAGGGATCCTTGAGTAACTGACACTTGCCAAAATTATTCTAGACAAGTCAGGGGGTATAGAGGAGTCGTCATTCATGTAGGATTTGGGGGCTAAATAATACTGTTTGGTGATCTTTATCCTAGGTTTACTAAATAACTGTCACGGTTTCATTTAACTTTTTACTTAGTGACTTTAAAATTTTTAAATTGTAAATTATGACCTGTGTACAAAGATGAATAACTCAAACACGGATGTCAATGAACTTTCAGAGTGAACGCATGTTTCACCGCTACTCAAGAAGAAAAAGCACATTGCCAGCAATAGAGAGCCACCTTCTTTCAGCTTCGATCAATATCCACTCTTTACTCAAAGTAACTAATTTCCTGATTTCTAACATATTTCAGAATTGCCTGATTTTGCACTTAACCAGAATCATATAGATTTCTCTATATATGACTTATATCCAACATTACATTTGTAAGATTATCCATGTTGTCTCATTCATAGTTAGTGCATTACTCTAAACTAGAATATCCTGTAGTGTGAATATAGTCTTATTTATCCATTCTACTTTTTTTTTAAGTTTATTTATTTTGAGAGAAACAGCAAGCAAGTGAGGGGCAAAGAGAAAGGGAGAGAGAATCCCAAGCAGGCCTCATGCTATCAGCGCGGAGCCCAACACAGAGCTCAAACCCACCAACCATGGGATCATGACCTTAGCCAAAACCAAGAGTCAGAGGCTTAACTGACTGAGCCACCCACCCAGGCACCCAGATCCATTCTACTTCCGATGGTAGTTTGAACTTAATCAATTTTGTGCTGAAAATTTCTTCTCCCCCTTTGTGGTTTAGAATCGTTCTTTAGTGATGCCATTATGTTCAAGTATATATTCCATCTTGAAAGAATTTTGTGCATGTAATTTCATACAAATTAGAAATACAGCTTTGAACATTCTCACACATGTCCCCCAGTGCGCACAGAATTAGGAGGTAACAGATTACACACATGTTCAACTTTAACATGGAAGGTCATCAGTGTTTGAGAGTTTATTTAATCCTCACAGCTTGGCTTTGACAGTTATTTTTTAGCCATGTTGGTTTGGCATTTATTTCTGCAATTTGGACATTCCAAAGCAGGTTACATACCAGTATGTTAAAAGGATTCAGACTCACTAGTAAATGTAAATCAGATCAAATCATCAGTCACAATTGAGCATATAACATTAATACGTGGGCATTTTGAACTAGAAAAGATCATACAATTGGTCTAGCATAACCCTTCTGTACACACAAAAGTATTAATCTTTGGAATTAGACTGGAGTTAGACCTGAAGCTTACAGGCAAATTATGTAACATCTTTGAATCTAACTTTTTTTTCTTATTTAAAATAAGACTAATAGGATCTAAGTTTTAGATAATTTTTGACTGAAAATATCTATTAAATAATCAAACAGAATGTCCTTGAACATTATATGTAGTCAGTAGATCTCAGATTCTTTATCCCTTTATTTTGCAAATGTAGAAACAGGATCAGAGACTTAACTGAATCTACATTACCAAAAATCCTTAAAAGATGCCCTGGGGTAAAAACAGGACCTCCTAAATTTGCTTCCCCAAGTATTCTTCTAATGAACCTTGTGATTCAACTTCACTGCACATGAAATAAGAAAGAAAAACTCTGACTATGGGAGTAAAATATTGATACTTTAACTGAAACATCTAACTCTATGCAACTTTCCACTGAACTTTCATTCTTAAATATGAGGTGCTCTGAAAAAAAAATGATAAAGTTACTAGTGATACAAAGATACATTTTTAGATTTTACATAAAATTATTTTCCATTTATTTACAAATGTTCACTAAATTTTGATTTCACCAATTACTTATAAAACTCAAACTCAGCAGTTTTACATGTCAGGCCTATGACTTCTCTTAGCATCTTTGGAATACCTTCATTACTTCCTGTTACTTACAGGAGACACCTCCATCTATGTGCCTGGTATTTTTTTTTTTTTTAACCTCTTGCATGAGCCCATTGTTTGTACTATGTATTTGAGTATGTCTTTTTTGCAACAAAGGCTTACAAAATAGGTATAATTCAATGTCTAACAGAGTTTTGGGAAAGCATTTTTTATTCCTGTCTATTATGCTTTGTGGTGTTTCTACACCTTTGCCCCAATTAACCAGGGTATTGTAAGTTAGCCAGAGGGAGGCTAACTTAAGTCAGATGAGCTAGCTTAATCAGAACCTATATGCATTATCAAAAGAAGACACTAACAGCTCATCTGGGCTGTGAAAAGATGAGATGGATTCCACAAGAATATTCTCGTGCCAGCACTGGGCTCTGTCATCTCAGCACCAGTGTGAAAAAGAGAGCAATTTCTTCTACAAAGATTTAATTTAGATCTAGCGTCCATCATTGAAAGAGCTTTTTTTGTTTTGTTTTTTACATTTCCTTGCAAGCCCCTGTTGCACATTCCAAAAAATTCTTTTGCTGCAGTGCTTACAAAATACATCTCATCAGCACTGTGCATCAAAGCCCAGCACTTTGACTGTAGTAAATATATGCAGCAAATTTTGTATCCATATGCTAGTGATTCTTCTCTTCCAATAAAGCATAGCTACATTTTGAGGTTAATTTCTCATTGCTATTAACCATCAGATTCTGTTCATCCTCATTTCTCAATCCTACAATTCCTAAGGGTTTTGTGTGTCTTCCACAAATCCTTGGTTCCAATAACATTACCTTGGTATGTATTTTAAGCAGAGCACTTGCAATTATTTTATCCTATAGAATGCTTGAATAAAACAACAAACACATTTTCTTCCTCATTTGTTCACATGATAATGTGAAAGACTAAAACAACAATAAAAAAAAAGAAAAAAACAGCATGGGTTGCTGCTAAGATGCTCAGGACATTTTTCCTCTGAAGGTTATATTAATAATACAAATTTAAGATAACCTGTATGCTTAATGAGAACAATTAACCTGTCAATTTGCTATACTCTTACATCTGACCTTCTATGGATGAAGTTATCACCTAACTAACACTTTTATTAGCTTTTGATTTTTTTTATAATGCACATTTTAAAGTGACAATAAGTCACACACCATGGCCTAATGATGCTATTAAAATTCAAACCACTGCTCATAAAACAGTTTAAGTCTCTTTGCCCTTTATAAGCCACATTTCTGTAGACACATCAGTTGGAGGTGGAGAAGTATAAAGGTGTCTTCAGGCTTTTCTCAGCAGGTAAGCATGTTTCTCAAATACTCATTGGCACCAATTCCTTCTGTGCCACTGATTCACATGGAGGTACACAAATACAGGCACAGTTGAGTTCAGTCTTCAAGGACTACTCTGGCTACATCTTTGCTTTTTCATGAAGGTCTAATATCTACTTTAGAGCTTCACCTTCTGCAGCCTTTCCAGAAAATGTATTTGGATCAGATATTTGCTTAAAAGCAGCCATTATTAAAGTCCTAATGTCAAGTGACTTAAAAGTATCCCAAACACTTCTTAGAGGTAGTGACTGCTCAGGTGCCTGAAAAGAACTGAGGGACATGTTTAATGTAGAATACCAGTGACATTTCAAATGTTTTCATGAAACAGAACTTGCAAAAATACATGGATGATCCTCTTTAACTTACACGTCACTAAAAAACTAGCTTCCAGAGAGGGCGTTCTATAATAGTGGTATTTTAGTCTCAGTTCAAACCTGATCTTTTTCTATCCTGGTTGGCCTATCCATTAGTTTTTGGTTTCACTCATAAATTGTCACCCACATTCAAAATAGTGTTTTTCTTTTCAAGGTCAAGGATCAAATGTAATCCTCTAAAAAGACCTATACCATTTTCTCCAAAGTCATATTGTTCCAAACATCTCACATATTTATGAAAAAATCAGATTATACTAATAAAAGTCTTATCTACACTTATGAAGTAGATTTTCTTGATTTCTAAAATGCTACCACAATCACATATAAAGATTGTGTGCGTATGTTAATAATGTTTCTGTGTATGTGAATCTTCTCTGAATAAACACACATTCACCTTCATGAATTATTTTCCCTCTAACATCTCATTCCTATTTCTTGTCAGATTTAATTGACAGACCACTATAAGACCTGCTAATAGAAAACAATACCAATATAATTGAAAGACATGCATCTGTCAGGAAGCAGATTCAGGACCATCAGGATAAATCCGACATGAATTACTCGACTCCTCTATCACTTGACTTGTCTAGGGTAATTTTGGAAAATGCCAATTGCTCAATGATCTCTTTAGAAGCTGTATGGTTTTCCATTTTGTTAATTGTGTAGCATTTATTTATTTATTCATTTTATTTTTATAACAATATTATAACTTAGGCAGAGAAGGTACTTCTACCTCAAGTAAACATATGGAAACCAAACATCTGGAATATTCAAGCAGATTTTAAAATGTCATCTGTCAGGCTGCCCAGCTACACAATACAAAAAAAAAAAAAAATCCAAATACCTGGGATTAAAATAACAATATAATTAAAAATACATAATTTAAATATTGTCTATTTAGGTTTGGCATGACAACTCCAAGATATTTTTCAGTTCCCAGACTCTTAGTTGCTACCAATTTTTTTTTTTAACATTTATTTATTTTTGAGAGACAGAAAGAGAGCATGAGCAGGGGAGGCACAGAGAGAGAAGGAGACAAAGAATCCAAAAGCAGGCTCCAAGCTTTCAGCACAGAGCCTGACACGGGGCTCAAACCCACAAACCGTGAGATCATGACCTGAGCTGAAGTCGGACACTTAACCGGCTGAGCCACCCAGGCACCCCAATTGTTGCTACCCATTCTTAACACAAAGCTCTTGCCTTGACAGGTCAATATAACAGTTGAACTTCCAATGAAATAAGTAATATATGTGTATTCACATATACCATTGTCTAAATTTTAGTATCACGGCCACATCTAGCTGCAAATGAAGGGAGAGAATATAATTTCACTGAAATAATATAATCAGTGCTGACTGAGGTAAATGGTGAGATCACATTTTTGAGTAGGCCACTAAAATAATTTTCAAATATGAATGAATTAGAACATATGTCTCTAGGTTTAGAATCTTCTCTTTCTGTTGTTAATCTTCCCTAAATATTTCATAATTATTTGCTTTTCTCCCTAAATTCAAACTCTATTTATACATGCTTTCACATATCCTAATAATTCAGATAAATATTCAAGTAAGGAAATCTAATAGCAGCAGATGGCTAAAAATGGTATATATTATTCCTATTATATATTATTTCTATAGCAGTATGCTAAACTATATATGTATCTAATCACATATGCTATTTTTACATGTAAGGGAAATAGGCAACAGATTAATAAATTTAAAGCCATATATCTCATAATAGGAATAAAACCAATTTACTATAATGAAACATTCTTGAATTAAATTTCAATTTATTTACTTATAAGGAAACCTAAACTCTTCACTTTGTTTGAAAAACAGAAGTCAGGGGCACCTGGGTGGCACAGTTAAGCACCTGACTCTTGATCTCAGCTCAGGTCATGATCTCATGGTCCTGAATTGTCCACTGACAGCACAGAGCCTGCTTAGGATTCTCTCTCTTTCTCTCTGCCCCATCCTTCTCATGCATGTGTGTGTGTGTGTGTGTGTGTGTGTGTGTGTGTGTGCACACTTTCTCTCTCTAAACAAGGATTAAAAAACAAAACAAACAAACAAACAAAAAAACAGAAGCTAGAGGGGCGCCTGTGAGGCTCAGTTGGTTAAGGTCCAACTCCTGATCTCTGCTCAGGTCATGATCTTACCGTCCTGAGATCAAGCCCAGCACTCCATGCTCAGCATGGAGCCTGAGTGGAATTCTGTCTCTCTCCCTCTCCCTCTGCTTCTCCCTAGCTCACACTCTTAAAATGAATAAACATCAACAGAAAAGAAGCCAGAGAAGCAATAAAAATACTTAAGAACACAAAAGTGAAAAATCAATACCTAAAAGAATATATTGCATCTTTAATATCTCTGAATTTTTTTTATGTCTGGATTACTTATAAATGATCTAACAAATTATTTCACGGTCAGCTTAGTACCTGATGTGGTTAGGATCTGCTATACATCAGACCTTAGTTCAGTAACCAGCAATGACAATAACATTAACAGACCACTTTAAGTGCTAGCGGTTAAAAAGGTTTTCAATTACTGCATAAGGTTCCCTACTTTGCATTTGCATTTCATTTTAAGTAGAAAAAATATTTTTCCCCCTAAGGAAAAATTTTATATGTCTGATTTTCTCTTAAGTAGGTATCTTTAGACTCCAGAATCTTTTAAGAGCCAGTGATATTCCTTTGTATGTGAGCAAAATTTATTCTTCAGAGTTTGATGCTCCCTCAGGAATTTATTTCAAACCTACTACCTTCCTGTAATCCAGTTACAAAAATAATATATTGCTATTTTCCTTAGAGATTTTATCCAAAATATATTCCTAGTTTTACCAGAGACAAAAAAAATCTAACGTACAACTTGAATTCTTCTCACTAAAAATTATATATATAGGACACAAAATTAGAATTATAAGGTTACAAAAATATCATCCAACTTGAAACATATTCCTTTTAAAGAGGCCCTTTATCGACTAGAACAGAAACCATGCTCTTAAATTGTCATATCAGAAAATTCTAAATGTTATTATAATTTAGTACAGATTTAACAATGAGATTAACAAATGTAATCAAGCGTGGGGCACCTGGGTGGCTCTTTTGGTTAAGCGTCAGATTTGGCCAGGTCATGATCTCATGGTTCGTGAGTTTGAGCCCCATGCAGGGCTCTATGCAGACGCTCAGAGCCTGGAGCCTGCTTCCGACTCTGTGTCTCCCTCTCTCTCTGTCTCTCCCTTGCTCACACTCTCTCTCTCCCCGTCTCTCAAAAATAAACATTAAAAATTTTTTAAAATGTAATTAAGATTATTTCCAATGTTTTCTTTAGGAGAAAATTAGCAGAAAATTTTCGAAGACCCTTAAGTAAATCTAACTTAACCTACATGATTCAAATGGTTAATCTTATTGCATTATCTAGCACAATGAGCACTAGAATAGACATTTTAGACAAATTGAGGGACCTAAAACAGCTCCAAAATGTAGCAAAAATGCTCTTAAGCTAATACAGCCAGACTTCTACTAAACACTCTTAGACCAGACCAATTATCCCTGTAAGAACAACAAAACAAGCAGGACCAAATTTTTAAAAATCAGTTTGACGTCATTAGGGCATGGCAAATTAGAACACTGAACTACCTCAAAGGAGAAAAAAAAGAAAAGAAAAGAACACCGAGCTACCTCTATGTACCTAATAGATGGTTAAACTCCAAGACACTGACCACACTAAGTTCTGGCAATTATGTGGAGCGACAGCAACTTTCATTCATTGCTGGTAGAAATGCAAAAATGGTACAACCACTTAGGAAGATCGTTTGACTCTTAAAGATCTCATTATACTCTTACCATAACAGCACAGTTACCAAAGAAGTTAGAAACTTACATACACAAAATAGGTCATCAAAGGAGTTGGCAACTTACATCCACCAAAAATCTGTAAACAAATAGATATGTATTTGCCATAACATGAATGGACCTTGAGGACACTATGCTAAATGAAATAAATCAAAGACAAAAGACATACATATCCTCATATATGTACTAAAGCCTTTTTCTGATATAAAATATGCAAAGAAAGAGCTGACAATACATTTGCAGAACATGAGTACCTTCTCTCTATACAACTAGCTGTACAGGCGATTGCTGGTACCTCGTCCAGCCGTCTGTGCTCCTGTGCTGATCTCAACCAGCCACCTCTGTCTCCTCCAGAGAGACCCTCAACCCTTTATTTTTGTGCCAGCCATTAGCCTTGCTCTGCTTTATAGTTCTACTACATGTATGGGTATCTCATGCTTACACACGATTCGTTTTTACACATTATAAAGGAATTCTTAGAGTATATGTTCTGCTAGTTCTTGTGCTTCATGTTCAGTAAGATAGGTTTTTAAATCCCTTCATGTGGTAAATGAGTTCTAGTTGATTTTTTTCACTGATATATAATATTCTACAAATATTTTCCCAACATTTTATGAATATGCTGGGATTTATTCATTCTGCTATTGGTGGGTATTTGGTTTCTAGTTTTACTTATCTAATTTTGAATATGTATAAGTATTCTGAATTGTCTTCTGTTACACATTTTAAAAGTCACACACACACACACACACACTCCCCCCCCCCCCATATATGCAACTTCATCTTGCAAGTCTTGTGAAAACATGATTTTACCTGTAGTAGAGGATTACCATTTCTCATGTATAGCCCTAACACTTATTTATTGCCCAGCTTTCCCAGGGTTTACCAAAATGGCTAGTTTATATGATATTTATTGTGCCTTTAGGTGTCACTGTTTCCACCACCTTTTGTTCACCCTTTTGGTGAGGAAGTGACTCTACCTGGGGGTTATGAGGATAGTCTAACTCATGACACTGGACATTAGAAAGAGAAGATCAAGACTAGTTTTTTAGTTTACTAGTTTATCACATGAACTCGGGGCATAGGTGTGGGGAACACAGCACGTCATGCAGGGTTATATGTCTGGATGCTGGACTCGAGAACATGGTGAAAGGCCAGGGGATATGGTGGGGAGCAGGCTTTGTAGCATTAAGAGGGTGAGGTAATCCTTGTGTCCTGCTGAAAGATGCAACTGCTTGGTTGCACAGTTCTGAGGGCTAGTGAGGAACAAACCTCACCATAAGCAGGTTATAAACTTGTTCCATTTGGTAATAAGGACTTTTTAGAAGAGGAACCATGGGAGCAGAGTGAGAAGGGGAAACTGGTCAAGCTGTGGCTCTCAAGATCTTAACAGCTATCATGGCAGCACATTATAGTATTATAGTTCTTTATTCTTTGCACATTTATTGATCACTTATTGATCTTCTCTGAAATGCCTGTTCTTGACATTTTTCTATTTATGGTCACATTTTTATATCTTGCTAATTCAGATATACTTTATATTCTGATTATTGTCTTATTGCAATTGGATTTTTTTTGCAGTATTTGGTGTGTCTTTCATTTTATGATATTTTTTATGTATAAATCCTAAGTTTAAATATTAGAATATTTTCAAATTTCCCCATATTACTTGCAAGCTCTGTCATAATACATCCTTAAAATTACTAATTTCTGTACTACCTTCTAAAACATACAACTTGCACTATCCCCCCACACCATAGGTTTTTGGTTTGTTTTTTTTTTTAATGTTTATTTTTGAGAGACAGAGCATGATCTGGAGAGGGGCATAGAGAGAGGAAGACACACAGAATCAAAGCAGGTTCTACACTCTGGGCTGTCAGCACAGAGCCCCATGCAGGGCTCGAACCCATAAGCCATGAGATCATGACCTGAGTTGAAGTCGGACACTTAACTGACTGAGCCACCCAGGCTCTGCCAATTTTTGTGAATAATCTACAGTAAAAATCAAATCTCATTTTCTCAGTCATTTGTAAGGCCAGCTCTGCAATAAATCAAATGTGTATATTTATATATCTATTTTGAGGTCATTTTGCCTTTTGTTTTCTTTTTTCCTCCATCCCTACACGAATGTAACCCAATACTAATTCATATGGTCAAAAGTCTCAATATGTTTTAAGGCAAATATCTTGCTTTGTTCTCACTTTTCTTCTTGGCTATCATTGATGCTATCCTTTCTTACAATATTAGTGTGAGCTTGTCAAAGTTACAGAAAGCTCTTCAGGAAGTTTGATTGCATCATATTAAAAATATGTAAGTTTTTTTTTCTTCCTTTGAAATGCTCTCAGTTCTCTGGTGACAGTTTTTTGTTTAATCCAGGAGTACAAGCTAAAAGAGACCCCTCACACCAAAAAAAAAAAAAAAAAAAAAAAAAAAAAAAAAAAAGACATAAGGACATACCAGAGTTTCCTAATCATCATTTCATCAGAATGTTCAGGTGTTTCTCTGCTTCCTTAACTTACTCTTAAATTCTTCTCCTTCCTCCTGACATTTGTATTTTGTTTTACTTTTCTATTCATGTTTTCCCTCGATTACTAAAAAAAAATAGATCTGCTCAATTTGCTGAAAACTACATTTTTTTAAATTAGCAATTAATCATTGGTATGAATTCAATGTTTAAAAACAATACAGTTCAATATTGGCTGAGTTCTGTTAACCTACAATAACACAAGAAACTTTGAAAACTAATTTGCATAAACTATTCATTAGACTCAATATTTAAATTCAAAATTTCAAAGATAATCTCTATAATTAAAATACATTTATTAATGATACCTAAGTATCCTAGAGTACTTTTATCTTGCTGATGAAATTAATTAAAGTCATATTACATATACCAACTTCAATATGCTGGGCAGGAACAGATGTGAGCAAGTCAGTCAACTGCATTAACAAGTTATTCTAGCCACCCCACCCAGATAATTATTCATATGTATCTTAAGACAGGTGTCTCAGTGGTTACATATAATGGTAGCAATATATTTACTGTATGACAATGATGAAAATTTAGGGAATTAACAGACATGCTAAACTTTTTCAGAAAATTATGTTTCATGTAAATATTTAAACTAATTCAAAAGTTGATTACAGTTGTGTCTTTTCATGCACACAGTTTCAATTTTTAAAGATGAAAGGCGAACTCTATGATTTACTAAATGGTGAATGTGATGTTAATTAGGATTTTGAAAATGTATATAAATAGCAATATAATTTCTTTTTAGGCTGACTTTACAGACGAGTTGGAAGTAAAATGAATACTCTGAAATCTCTGAATACTAAAATTCAGGTTTATCTCACCAAACAGGAAAAACTGGATTTTCACTGTGGTTAAAAATAACAGTCAATAGAAGTATTTTTATTTGCCACTTTCTAGCACTTGTTTTTTCCTTCAAATAAGCTCAAATCTGTTTGTATGTTTTTTGCCTAATTATTCATTTCTATCAAATTTCTTGGCAAGGAATGAGTATCTTTTTGTCATAATGAAATCTGACAAACCACGATTAGAACAATGACACATTTAGCGAGTGCACACTCTGGGTTCTTTTCAACTTAACAGTGGTTGTTATTTTAGTGATTTATTGTAGTTAGAATTTTACCATGTATACATTCCAGTATTTTTCCATGATTTTAGATTTTTAAAAGAGCATTTATGATCTTGGCATCACATATTATGATGTTTGTTAATTTGGCAGCAAAGTGACTTACATAGAATATACAGATACTGTGGGTCATTGTTGCAAATTGTATTGGCTCTCCTATTGGCATGAATATGAGATATAACATCAATTAAAGTTTAGTGGGTTTATCATCATTAATGGAAATTATGCATGAGAATCAAATGGAGTAACATTAGACTTCCCTAATTTAAACATTATAACAGCATGAGTATTTAAATTAAGAACAATTATTTCCAAGAAATGCTTAAAATTGAAGCATGGAATGTTAGGGTTTTAGGTAATTTCCCCATAATATATGTCATAGCGTGTACATCGTTCTTATTCTGAATTCATGATCTCTACCATATAAATCATTTTTTCTGCTGGCAATAAAAAGTGCCAAGTGCTTCCTATTTAGCACACCAATGCTATACAACACAAATTGGCTTAATGCCTACTCATTTTTCAAGGTCTAGCAAAAATGCTATTGCCTTCCGGAAGCTTTTCCAAAAGCCACCATTACCAGACAAATTCAGTTATTAGTAAAACCTGAGGTGTTAACATATAATGTGACATTCACATCTGTATTTAAATATAGAATGCAGATAATACCTACAAATTATTT
The DNA here is from genome assembly GCF_046562875.1 of Panthera onca. Lineage (NCBI taxonomy): Eukaryota > Metazoa > Chordata > Mammalia > Carnivora > Felidae > Panthera > Panthera onca. The sequence goes on from NC_138339.1 coordinate 179,933,729, forward strand.
TAGAGGGAAATTTCTATATGTATATAATCATTTGTCATATGAAAGGTGTTGACTTGGCAAAGGCCCCTTGTAAATCGAAATAAAATTCCCTCAACATAAGCAGCTAATTTTAGACATCTTGGAGTTCAATAGACTATTCTTCAGTATATACAATATGAATACAAATATTGTCAGAAAAAAGTAGATATTAGAGATTAGACAATAGAATTAGATAAAGGTACATAGTGTTATGACTAAAAAAGAGAATATAAGAGATATAACACATACAGTCATGGGGCACTTGGGTGGCTCAGTTGGTTTAGCGTCTGACTTCAGCTCAGGTCATAATCTCAGGCTCCTCAGTTCGAGCCTCACATCAGGCTATGTGCTGACAGTTCAGAGCCTGAAGCCTGCTTGGGATTCTGTGTCTCCCTCTCTTTCTGCCCCTCCCCCACTCACACTGTGTCTCAAAAAGAAACATTATATATACACAACAAAAAAACCCATACAAATCATTGTTCTCTTTAAAATACACAGTTTCAAAACACAATCTTTTATTACTAAGTGAGAAAAACATCACTTAGTCATGTGTTTCCCTTTGGGAAGAGAAAAGCTGTCAGATTCATAGAAAGTTTTATCTGCCAAAGGGAAGGAAGTATCTTGCCAATTTTTTTTTTAAACACTCCTGTTCTTTAAAAAGAGAATTACAAGTATCTAAATGTATCATTTGAGTGACATTCTCATCTAGAGTTGCCTACTTGATAGGAGACTAAGATTTCTAATCATATTATATTAATTTTCTCAATGTTTAAATGGATATCCTTAAATAAGTTATATAATCTACATAACATTTTTGATCCAAAATCTCCCTATTCTTCAGAAATCAAGTAATGTTCAAGATTTTTGTGACTTTCAACATAGTAATTTAATTTGGTTTCCTTATATTGCCTTTGCTTTTCCAAAATTTTCATTTGCCCTTCCAAAGCAGTGTCTTTTTGGCAGCCCCTTTAGGAAAGGTTTGATTAACTTATGAATGCACATCATGCCATGTAAGTAGATGTGGAAAGTGTAAACAGACTATATATGTCAATATAGTCACTGTGCTGGTATAACCCATGAATCCATTCTAAGTAACCATATTAATATACAGACTAAATCACATACACCTAGTACTTAGCTTTTTAATGGTTAACTGGGACTTCTGGAAGCTGCCACAACTATCTAGGCCAGTAGGATAATATTTTCTGCATTAAAGCAGCTTAATAAATTAGACAAGTACAAAAATCTTCACTGTACCAATCCATTTGTAAAGTAGTGATGACAGCTGAAAAGGCAGTCTAAATCCCCATGCATTGTTTTATTTGTTCTTCAATCAAGTATTACAGGCTTAATGTTTTAGGCAATGTGACATTTAAATATTTTTTTTTAAACCAGGCACAAAATTCAATCTACAAATATCATTCTTACTTTTAAAGATGAGGAAAATAGGCAGAGATTACTCCCTCTCCTTTGTCATTATAACTATTAATTATCAAAGATTCTCTCTTAGCTCTATGTAAAACTAATAATCAAATGCTAATGAAGACCTTGGATTTTCTCACTTGAGAGTCAGAATATCTGAGTAAGTGTAGAGAAACCATCCATGGATGCTGAAATGTAAGGTAAGATTCTCCACAACTGACATTTTGGTTTAATCATAAATTGAGCAAGATGGCCACAGTATAAGCAAGAATAAGTACCTACTGTAGAAATCTCTTTACCTCTGAGATTGATAATCTGCTATGAGTACTAAATTTAGTCCAGATATGAAAAGTTTTGACTACTGCCTCTCATTCAGGGTAGAATTCTTGGGCAATCTCCTCTGGACCACCCATATTGTGTAAGGTAAAATCCAAGAAAACACTACCCTTGCCTTTCCCAATTAGTGGAAGTGAATGCAAGTCTGGGAAATGGGTTTTAATAATCAAACCCTTTTCCTGACAAAGTTCTATAGCCAGTTGACTCCATGACCACACCTGAATTCCTTAAAAAAAAAAAAAAAAAGTAATCAATGCATGTCTTCCTCTCTTCTTAAATCCAACATATAATGGTCACAAAAACAGTTAAACAAAGTCAGTGAAATACAAGGAGACAGTTTAAACCTATACCGTCTTACATAATGAATAATTAGTGAGGCAGAAAATGAAAACTCAGAAAGGGATGACATTGGAACACTCAAGAGAGACATATAGATGCAGGGAGATCGAGTCTCCTATCTCCAACCAGTGCTTAACAAGAGGCATAAACTCAGGTACAAAAAAATTCATATATATATATCTAAAAATACTATATATATATTTATATATTCATATATAAATATGTATATTTAAAACATATTTTAAAATATTATATATATATAGTATTTACCTGAAAAATAAAGCCATTTAGCAATGTGTAAGTAGGATGAAAAGCCTGGTACATGCATCCTGGATACCAGCTGTGTGATAAGGCAAATAAAAATTGTTGTCTGGTGGCAGTTCATGCCCTGCTTTTTTTTTTTCTCTTTCTCCCTCCCTTTAACAGCAAAGCTTATTCTACCTCAACTTTCACTCCATCCAGTGACTTCAACTAACTATAAAATCTGGATACCACAAATGTTAATTTCTCCAAGGTGAAAAGTGCTTTGTTACTCAAAGTGAATGGGAAACAGTAATTTAAATCCTAGTTGTCCCTTAGTCTTTCAGTAGAAAGCCAAAAGATACTTAATGTTCAGTTACATTTAAACTATGTGTAAATGACATTTCAAACAAGACGTACCAAGTGGCAATAATTTGAATTCTCTAAGAAAAAAATTGCGTCTGGGTGGCTCAGTTAAGCATCTGACTTTTTGGCTCAGGTCATTATCTCATGGCTCCTGAGTTCAAGCCCTGCGTCAGACTCTGTGCTGACAGCTCAGAGCCTGGAGCCTGCTTCAGATTCTGTCTCCCTCTCTCTCTGCTCCTCCCCCACTTGTTCTCACTCTCTATCTTAAAAATAAACTTTTTAAAAAAGAAAGAAAAAATAGCTTTAACAGAAGTCTTATCTTGTAACAAAAAGCTTAATAGAAAATGTAAGGATACAATCTGTTTCTGTACTTGATATCATCACTGGCCAGTATTTGCTGGGAGCCAATAGAAGACAGCTGTGAGAACCCCCACTACAGATGCTGTCATTACACCTGAAGTCATGTTTCAATCCAAATATTTAGTTTATACCCTGAGAACTAAATATTTTTATTGCATCACAAATCTCAGCAAATACTGCAATGAGGCTCCTTAGTAATCGAAAAAATAACGCTGTGATTATTCCACTCTTGTTTGGGCAAAATATTTTAAGCAATTTGGCTAATCAGAGTTTTGGCACCTCATCAAGTGTAACATCAGTTAATGCACTTGGCTAAAAGGAATTTGTGCATAACAAATGAGCTACTTATTGAGGAATTATTTTATGGAAAACTGGGAAATAGTTTACCTTATTTGTGGTAATATGAATTGATGCTTTATTTTTCAGTGACCTAATATAGTAGCATCAACAAGTAGTACTGTTTATAAGTGTCCTAAATCTGCCATAAATCACCTCATGTATTAGAAAACCTAAAACAAAACATTATACATTTAAGTTATGTTTTGTTATAACCATTTAAATCATGTTTTTTCCTGTTTTCTTTCAAAGTTATTTTTGTAGTAATAGTGATAATAAAATAGATTATCTTATGTGCTCATCACACTATTCTAGACTACTTCAGAGAAGTCAACTGTATTGTAGAGCTGGCCTTTCTTCATGCAGAGGTCATTTAATTATGGTTAAATTCTGCTTTAGTATATGCTCATGGATAACGCTTTTTACACTTAAACTCACATTATGCAAATCTGAAATGGATGATCTGTTTGGCAACTAAGTAGCAAAGACTGTATGGCCAATCATCTTTACCCATATCTATACTTATGCTTATATGTGTCTCTATCTTATTTCTGTAAATGCACGCGCACACACGCGCACACACACACACAGGGTATATAATGTATGTGTGAATTCATGTCTCTGTTGATATCCTATCGATAAGGGATACTTGTGTGTGTGTGCGTGTGTGTATAGATAAATCTGTAACTATGGCATTCAAATCATTGTCATTACATAAATACTGAAACTTAATTGACCCTGGGCTTTTTGTATTGATGTACTACAGTAATAAAATGTTACAGTTACCACACATATGCCCACCTTATTTGGATTAAGTTTCTTAAGTCACACTTCCATGTGACTAATAGAAAATTACTCCTGCTTGCCTGTTAAATCACATCCACTAGCACGATTCTCCAGTTTTACTGTGATGTTCCATTTCTGACTCCACTATTTAGTACATCATTATCCCCTTTCTTCATCTCTTTAAGTTATTTCTATGCTCTGTAACTGCAAAAGCACACTTTAAAGTACATTAAATCTCCTTGTGCCTGTTCTCATAACACATGTATATTAGCTTGGACAGGCTAGTGCGAGGTAAGAAACATTTAATACTAATGACGGTACATTCTAGTTGATTTGGCCCATAGCCTGTTCTAGTAAATAAAGTTTTGTAGAACACAGAAATGTTTATGTGCTGTCTATGTCTGCCTTTGCATTAACAGTCACACAGTTGCATAGTTGTTACAGAGACCTTATTAGCCAACAAAGCAAAAACTGTTTACTATCTGGTTTTATGACAAAAAAAAAATACTATTGCTTTTATTTAACCTAAATTTATTTCCTGCTCACAGAAAAGTCTTGGTTTGTCATAAGTTTCATTGGGTACCTCTCTTTTACGTGGTCTTTTACGGAACTTGTTTGGTGGTTGTTCTGCCATATATAGCATGTGGCTTTCGAGATTGCCTTGCTATTTTTATTTCACTCAGATGAAAGGAAGACCACAGAAGACTGGATAGGAATATTTGATGTGTCAGGCCTGAATATGCCTAAGATTAATTTCACTCACATATCTTTGGCTGGAAATCAACCACTAGTCAGTCCACTTGCAAGGGAGGATGGAGTTAAGTGACCCAGTTTTGTATCCATGAAAAGAATTATGCTGAACAAGTAGTATTTGCCACAAGCTCTGAGAATTTCAATCCTGGAAGAAGTCAATAATTTGATTTTTCCAGGTCTGCCACTAGATACCCTAACAATGCTATGGAAGTTTAAAAAGGAGGGTGGATTATTGCCACAATAAATAAAAAGCCATAATTCTCAAGTGGGTTGTCAATCTGGCCTGAAAATCATGTTATATTTCTCTGGTGAATGCTGATACTTTCAAAGTAACAATTACAAATTTCCCTTACTCTGTCCAACCATTTATGTCTCTTCCATCAGTACCATCTCCTCTGTCTTAAACAAAATTGCTTCTGATGTGGAGAAAACAAACTATCAGATGTTGCCTCTTAACCTGTGTGTTTGTGACATCAACTTACCTGCAGCCATACAAGCACCCCTTCCCCTCTTTCTTCCTTTCACAATACAGGAGTAGTCCAATGTCTAACTAAAGGACAAAACTTATACTAGAGCCATGTATTTTCAGTTAAGAATGTTACCTAATTTATTTTCCTTCAGGCTTCTTTTATTCAAAACATTCTTCTCAAATAATGATTCCCCTTTGGAAAGTCTATTTTATTTTAGCTCAAACAATAAATTATCCAGCCATTGCCATATATATATATATATATATATATGTGTGTGTGTGTGTGTGTGTGTGTGTATTTATATTTATATATACGTATATATATGTATATGTATATATATGTATATGTATGTATATATGTATATATGTGTGTATATATACACACACACATATGTATATGTATGCACACACATATTTTTTTTTCCATCTTTGCATGGCCTCTTATTGGTACCATTCTTCAAAACAAATTCTACTCTCTTCTCTCAAGTCAGAGAGAAGGTGACTCATTTACAAAGACTATCTACCTATAGCTGTGGCCAAGGTCAGCAGTCTCCTCTCTGAATCTGTACTCGAGATTTATGTGTTCTATTGTGCAAAAATATTCAAAAGGTCATCCTAATCCTATTTTTTCTTCCATGGTCACAAAGGTCAATGAATACAAAGACCACTCAATCAAGCTGCACAACCCAGAAAACAAATAGATCTAAACATAATAAACCTAAATAGATCTGTCATCTTCAGATCTTCCTTCCTCTGCCCACTGACTCCATGACATGTCCATTTTAAACACACATGAACTTCAAAATATACAATATCAAAAACATCTCAAACGGGTCCTTCTGTCTGGTCCAAGCTATCACTTACTTCAAATGGCAGAATACTCTCATCTCATTATATCCATTAGAAAGCGATTTTTTGCTCATTTCTAGCCTCCACAACATAGGCACAGCATTAATATGAAAATACAATAAATCCCTTTGCATTAGTTCCTTTCCCAAATATAAGTGTTCCCCTTTAACATGCTCAAGGCCAAATTTAAGGAGTTTGGGGAAAAAAGTGTTTAAATAGACAAGCTACTTCTCATCTTGAAACTCACCTTTTATCTGTTATGTCCCAGCCTCACACATCTTTTCTCCATGGCACCTTGAGCATTGTTTCTTCCTTTAGTTGTCACTTGTCCTACCCCAAGATGTCTCCTCTCTGAGGAGTTAACATTTGTTCAGACCTCAGCTCTAGTAATATTTCAAGGAAAATTAGGATTATACCAGCTTCCCGGCTCCCCAGTAGTATACCTTTTACTTTACTTTCATAGCAATTACTAGAATTGACAGCTGGTTTTAATGTGACCACTATTCACGTACTTATCCAATTCATGTTTGCCTAATTCTTTAGACTGTGAACTCAGGGAAAGCAAGACCTTTAATTTTGCTCTCCAGTTTAATTACCGCACCCAGAATAGTGCTTGAAATTGGGTAGGAAATTAACAAGTCTTTAATGAAGTATCTCATAAACAATATGATGAATAAAATCAAAGCAATTCAAATTGTCACATGAATTCATGGTGCTACCTTGCCCAAACTTAATAAATTTTTGACTCTCTACTTTCCCATCAGATACCCAGATATTTTTCACTTGTGCATTATTGATGAGGAAGTAGACTTTAAAAAGGCCATACATTCCATGGACAACCTGCTTAATATACTGGAGCAAACTTTGCTCTGTTGCATTAGTATCTTTCTAAACTGCCACTATATCATGCCTTCGTAAGAGCAAAGTGGTGTCTGCTCTGTTGACATGTTTTTATATGTGATTATATAGTATCTTCTATATATAGTTCTTTTCTATAATAAGTACAAATAAATAGCTTTCTATTTTCTATTCAAGGTGTCTTAGTCTGTTTGGGTTGCTATAGCAAAACACCATAGACTGGATGGCTCATAAACAAATTTCTCACAGTTCAGGAGGCTGGGAATTCCAACATCAAGGCACTGCCTGATTCTGCAACTGGTGAGCACATGCTTCCTGGTTCATAGACAGCCACCTACTTACTATGTCTTCACAAGGCAGAAGGATGGAGGAGCCCTCTGATTTCTCTTTGATAAGGGCACTTCATCCCATTAATAAGGACTCTAAATTCACGTCCTTATCTACCAAAAGCCTAATCTCCTAATACCATCACTTTAGGGATTAGGTTAACCTACAAATTTTGAAACTACAAAAGACCATGAATAGCCAAAGTAATTGTGAAAAAGAAAAGGTGGAGGCATCACAATTCCAGACTTCAAGCTATATTACAAAGCCTTAATTGCCAGGACAGTATGGTACTGCACAAAAAGACATATAGATAAATGAAACAGAATAGAAAACCCAGAAATGAACCCATAACTATATGGCCAACTAATCTTTGACAAAGCAGGGAAGAATATCCAATGGAAAAAAGATGGTCTCTGCAACAAATGCTGTTGGGAAAACTGAATGGCGACATGAAAAATGAAACAGGATCACTTTCTTATACTGTACGTAAAAATAAATTCGAAATGGATGCAAGACCTAAATGTGAGACAGGGAACTATCAAAATCCTAGAGGAGAACATAAACAGAAATCTCTTTGACATCAGCCACAGAAATTTCTTACTAGACAGGTCTCCAGAGGCAAGGGAAACAAAAACAAAAACGAACTACTAGGACTTCATCATGATAAAAAGCTTCTGCACAGTGAAATAAAAGGCAACCTTTGTAATGGAAGAAGATAATTCCAAATTACATATCTGATAAAGGGTTAGTATCCAAAATCTATAAAGAACTTAAACTCAACAATGAAAAACAATCCAGTTAAGAAATGGGAAGAAGACAAGAATAGACATTTTTCCCTTTAAAGAAGACATCCAGATAGCTAACACACACATGACAAGATGCTCAACATCACTCATCGTCAGAGAAATACAAATCAAAACTACAATGAGATACCACCTCACACCTGTCAGAATGGTTAAAATCAACACAAGAAACAAGTGTTGGTGAGGATGTACAGCAAGGGAAACCCTCTCACGCTGTTGGTGGGAATGCAAACTGGTGCAGCCACTCTGGAAAAGAGTTTGGAGGCTCCTCAAAAGTTGAAAATAGAACTACTCTATGATCCAGCAATTATACTTCTAGGTATTTACCCAAAGAATACAGAATACTGATCTGAAGGGATACATGCACTGCAATGTTAATAGCAGCATTATCAACAACAGCCAAATTGAGGAAAGAGCTCAAATGTCCATTGACTGATGAATGTGCACAGAGAGAAATATTACTCAGCCATCAAAAATAATAAAATCTTGCCATCTGCAACAACATGGGTGGAGCTACAGTGTATTATGGTGAGTGAAATAAGTCAGAGAAAGACAAATACCATATGATTTCACTCATACATGGAATTTAAGAAATGACTATGCACATTGGGGGAGAAAGGCAAATCATAAGAGAGACTCTTAACTACAGAGGACCAAATGAGGGTTACTGGAGGGGAGGAGGGCAGGGTATGAGTTAAATGGGTGATGGATATTAAGGAGGGCACTCACGATGAGCACTGGGTGCTGTATGTAAGTGATGAATCATTCTATGCCTGAAACTAACACTAAACTAGATGTTAACTAATTTAAAAATTGCATAAAATTATATAAAAAATTGAAAAAAATTGTTCTTTATAATCAATTTTCTTTTCCCCATGTTGAATGGAAGTCATCTTTATAACACATTGCTCACTGGAGAAAGGAAAAGAACACCATGCTGAATAAAATATTTTACTCTGGAAAAAATACGAATTTTGGGGGCAAACATTCAATCTGCAGCTAAAGTCTTACATTTCTAATAATATTTATGTAGCATTGAGTTTGAGCTAAAAATGTAAATATCAAACTGAAATTGAATTAAGTTTGAATAATTAATTTTTAAGTCTAAGAGAATTACAGGCTCAAATGAACATGTAACAATACAGAGATGACATGTCATTTGACACTTTCCCTCAATGGCAACGTTCTACAAAACCATAATGTCATGATGAAGATATTAATATTGATAAAAAAAACACTGCTCTAGTATCCTGATATTTTGTTTTAATTTCATTTGTTTACATGCATATAGTTTTTAAAAATTTTACCAAATGTACAGATTCATTTATCCATTACCACAGCCAAGATAAAGAACAGTTCAACATATCTATCCCTTATATTCGCTGATAGCCATGCCCATGATCTCCAATCTTCCCCGACCTTCATCACTAACCCCTGGCAATCACTAATCTGTTCTCCTTTTCTAAAATTTCATCATTTCAAAAATGTTATATAAGTGAAGCCATACAGCATGTAACCTTTTTGAAACAGCTTTTTACATGCAGAATTACCTGAAGTTATGTTTTAAAAAATCTATAGTTCATTTTATTGATGAGTATTCCAAGGAGTGGATGGGTAGGTGTGGGTATATTTGTGTATCAGAGTTCAACCATTTATTCTAGAAGGGATATCTGTGCTATTCCCAATTTAGAGCTATTACAAAGAATGCTGCTGTGAACACGCATGTACAGTTGACCCCTTGAACAATATAGGTTTGAACTGCATGGATGACTTACATGCAGATTTTTTTTAAGAGTTGACAGCAAAATCTAGAAGGCATTTATTTATAACTGCTCACCCTGCTTTCCACAAGACCAGTTCAAAGACAACTAGTGCAGAAGTTGCACCTGCTGCCCTATGCATAAACAGTGAAGCCCACCAAGGCTGTTGACAACCCACAAGGGCCTGGGAAATGGGCAGGGCTTCAAGTTGCCCCCTTGTGCCCATGGGCTGTTTGGTGGACCTCAGGCTGGCGGGAAAAATGCTGGGCTGAAATGGAGGAATGTGCCCAGAAAACAGGAATCTTACTGTGCAAGACCTCAGTACAATGGGCTATGAGGCTGCACTGGTATGGCCTTGGGCCCTGGCCCTGTGGCCTCTCAGATACCAGCACACTTGTGTAGCTGCACCTGCTGATGGTCATTACCTGGAGGTACACCTCCAGGCACATAAGGAGCTTCACTTCCTGTGCATCCACCTTGAAGCCATTACTGCTGAGCTGAGGCCACCAGGCTGCAGAACATCACTATCCCTGGGGCAGGCCCACCGCTGCCACAGCTCATGTCCCAGCTGGCCTGGCTCATCCAGCCCACATCTACACAGAATTTCAATAAATAGAAGTATAGTTCTGTTAATGTTTTTTTTTCCTCTTTATGATATTCTTAACATTATTTTATTGTAAGATACAATATATAATGCATAGAACACAAAAATGTGTTAATCAACGGTTTATGCTACTGATAAGGCTTCTAGTCAACAGTATGCTATTGAGTTTTGGAGGAGTTAAAAGTTATACATAGATTTTGATTTTCAACTGTACACAGAGTCAACACGCAACCCCTGCTTCATTCAAGTGTCAACTGTATATGATTTTGTGTGAGTATATTGATTATGCTCTGGGATAAATGGCCAGAAATGCAGTTCCTGGGTTATATGGTAATTGCAAGGAATTATTTTTTAAAAACTTCTCTCTAAACTTTCACAAATTGCCATAAGTATTTTCTGAATAGGTAAACTACTTGAGCACTTGAAGACTATTAGCATCTTTAAGTAACACGTATTTGCAAATCAAAAATTAACTTGATATATTGAGAAAAAAGGTCAACTCACAGAAAGGATAGCTTTTATCCTCAGCAAAGTTTTACTAATAGTTCAAAGGATTAAGACAGTCATAAAACACAGGTTAACAAACTTGGCAACACTGGAGACCAATACTGAAGCTTTTCAGATAATTTCTTCCCATATTAGAGCAAGCTCTTATTCAAATTTAATATACAAGCTCCCAAAGACACATCAGGGCATCACCTACACAAATGGGGTCATTTTAGTCATACAATATCTTCATTTATACTGTGATAATTATAAGCTGTCACTGACATTTTCTAGCAGCCTATGCCCTATACATCCATAATGTTGAGGTTTATAAACCATTTAAACAGACAAGGTATACCCTGTTAAAAGTATTTGATAAAAATTCTACATTATTTCTACTAGTAAACAACATCAGGAGGTAAGATTGGCTTCTTTACAAGGAGGTCTGACCACATCACTGATTTTTTTTTTCTTCGTGAGAATTATGAGAGAAAGGAAAATAGATTGCAGATCAGTTACTAAAGCCACCTTTCTGGTCCATAGGAGCCCCCTGAAAGTATTTTTACAATAAGTATGAATGTAGTAGAATACACACACACACACACGAACAACTTCTGTACTTTTCATCTGTGTTAGGAAGAAAAATGAACTGTCCATAACTTCTCTGTGTACTTAGATTTTTTTTTTTTATATAGCATGATTTACCTAGGATTTTTCAGAGAGAAAAATACTGATAACTCTCACCATACATGCATTTTCAACCTTTCCTCCCATCTCTAAAACTTGCTTGCAGTTCTGACCTACACACAATATAAAGGCTAGCCTTTCTTGTACTGATGTTTTTTTCCCTTCAGTCTGTGGTCATGTTTTGCAATGCCTATGGATGGGAATTTTATATCAGCTACTAATAGTTTTCTTAGGACTCAATTTATAAGATATTTTCATTTAGTATTTAATAAGAACTTTAAAAAATACAAGTATTTCAGTGAAAGTGGCAAAAGGCCAAAAGTAAATGAAAATATTTAAACAAATGGGCCTATGTGTGAAAAACAACTGCAATCAATGGCTTGAATATCGAATGTAAGAACAAACCCAACAAACAAAATTTTATAAAGATGACCACCACAAATCAGGAAATTAAGGTAGTCACTGTGCTTTGAATAGATCCACAGGTCAAGTTGAATTCCATATTGCTTTGAATGTATTGCTTTATATAAATCAATATGACATGCATGTTGTTGTGATGGGCTTACATGAAGTATCATGTAAGTATTTTTCTATTTCACTGGTATATGCAATCTAAAACTGTTCATTTCAATCATGAGAAATAAAGCTCTATCTCATTAAAATCATATGTAAAAGCTAATTTTGACAGTGAGTAAAAAAAGAAAAAAGACAACAAAAAAGAAAATATCAGCCAGATATAAAATTTGCTGTATGAAAAATTAAAAATTTAATTTTCTCAAAAACAGAGAGGTGCTTTTCACCTTTTCAGTTTTTTTGTTTTTTAACATTTATTTATTTTTGAGACAGAGAGAGACAGAGCATGAACGGGGAGGGGCAGAGAGAGAGGGAGACACAGAATCTGAAGCATGCTCCAGGCTCTGAGCCATTATTAGCCCAGAGCCCAATGCGGGGCTCGAAGTCACGGACCGCGAGATCGTGACCTGAGCCGAAGTTGGACGCTTAACCGACTGAGCCACCCAGGCGCCCCTTAGTTTGTTATTTTTATTATACACTTATTGTACAAAAAGTAAAGCAACACTGAATTTAACGTTTCACTTTTGAGTATATTTTGTATTTAATACACTGAAACATACCCTGTCTTGATTTTCTTTTTACAGTCTTGATTTAAAAAATAGAAATGGGTCCAAAGTTCTCATAACTTTTTATTATGTTTTTCATAAGCAAGGTCATTATCTCTAGCTGTACAAGGACAAACCACATTTAAAACCTTCAGCTTCGTTTCTTTTTGAGTATTGTAAGAGAAATCCTTGCTCTGAAACTTCCAGGATTTCCTACAGAGACAGTCTCTCCACAGTACCTACTGTGAAAGATCAGGAAGCCTACAGAAACTAGAAATTCCAAAATAGAAAGAGTATAGGAATATATTATCTTTAATACACCAACCACACCTGGTTTTATGTTTCTAGGATTGTCTTAAATAATAATGATATTAGTACTAGAATATATAAATATCCAAACAGTCCCTAAGGAACTGTGATTCTGAAGTTTTGTTACACATACCCCATTCTTCCAACATATCTATCGAGCTGATCAGTTTACTATTCTTCTAATTCCTCTTCATTCTCTCTCCTCCAAACCTCATTTAGAACTTTAAAACGTAGCCAGTATTGCTTTTAAGGGTCTTATCGATATGTGAGACACAATTCAAACTCATTACCTCAAATTTGCTTTTCTTAATCTCTTTCTCATCTCTATAAAAATTAGGCTTGCAAAGTTTGTACAGTTCTTACCATATTTATTGGATTGCAAAGTCCCCAACTATGTTTGAGTTTCTGGAAAACAGCAATATTTGAACCATCTTGGTAGCCTCACTGCACTTTCTCCATAATACGTGCTCCTCTTCCATTCAGTCAACTGAACTGCAAAATATCCAATGAAAAGATCCTTCCAAACAGGCCTAAAGTGCCAACATTGCATTTGTGCAATCTCGGGTGTCTTCACTTAACAAAAGGGTCCTTTTGAAAATACTGAAAGTTTCCTAAAGGATTGTTATAAAGTGTTAAATGTTAGTCTTTTTTGTTGAACCCTACAACTGCCTCAAAAAGAAAAAAATTGTTAAAGGCAACTGAGAAACTAAATTTTTGTTTTTGTTTTATTTTGATGACCCAAATTCTCTTTCCAGAACCCCTAACCTAGGTTTCTTGAGTTAAAACATTCTATTGTAGATATTCATATTTGTGGTGTGAGTTTTTTTATATGAGGAAACAGAAGTAATATTTCCTGATTATTTTGGCATGCCCACCTCTAACTCAAAGAGTACATTTTCTGTTTTTTATGTATTATTTGGGTGTGAGAAATTAATTTCAAATGTCCAAGGTTTTTGCTCTTTTTTAATCTAGCTGTAGGTTAAACTCTGCCAAATTAGACATACATCATAATGATGCCTTAATGTTACAAGATTAAAATGTCTGCACATGGTCTCATACTCATACGCAGCATCCTTGTTGACCCGAATTGTTTGAATTTGCAAGCCAGGAAGCTGGTGGTTCTACAGACTCTGGGTCATTTGAGAATTCCAGCTGTGCTAGCTGTGTCCTTGCCAATAAATCCTGACATCACCTAGGGCTTTTCCTAAAATCTGTGCTGACATGGATTTAGAGGCCCACTGATAAATGATACGAATGCTTGATAAAAATACCACCAGTTAGCTTAGTCCTGATTTTTGTCATCATTCTTACAGATTTTGTGACAGAGGCAATAACCTGTATTTCTCAGTGAATGGATACAATTTTATCTTTAAAAAGCCCCAAGTTAGCTTTATTACAAAGACTTATGTATTTTTTTTGTGTGCTCCTGAGGATATATTAGACAGCAAGAAATACAGGACTGGAAAATCTCCCCTGCCAATGAAGTAGATGACCGTCTAAGCCCTCTGCGATGAAGAGAGTGTATCACTCACTAAACACAAGCTAGGCAGTGATTACATGAAACAGAGACATTAAAGGGATGTTCTTAGAAGACACTACCATATCCAACTGATCCATGGGAACAGGGTACAGTTTTCTAGGTTGAAAACAACCAAAAACTAATACTTACACCCTATGTAACAGTTTGCACAACAAATTTTGGATGCATTTTTATATTTCAGGCAAAGAAAACAGTATGGACAAATCCCCACATTTCCCTACAAACATTTTTGAAGGAAAAGACTTCAGTTATAAGGGCTTATTTACACATAAGGTAAGGTAGGTTTTACCAGCATTGCAATATGTAAGCATGTGTAGCAACTCTAACATACAAAAACTTGACCTGCTTATCATATGATAACACAGTACTGGCACACATCAAGTAGTCAATAAACATTTGTTGTTGAATTAAAGCTTGATATCCCAAAAGGGTATTTAGTATCAGAGGGGTAATTAACAGCACTTTAGGGACTCTTGGGTGGCTCATTTGGTTAAGCTTCTGACTTCAGCTTAGGTCATGAACTCTCATGAGTTTGAACCCCATGTCTGCACAGACAGCACAGAGCCTGCTTCAGATTCTGTGTCTCCCTCTCCCCTGTTTGCACTCTCTCTCAAAAATTAACATTAAAAAAAATCACTTTAATCCTTGAAAATGGTTATGCTATCCCTTTTATTAATAGAAAAATGTAAAAATATTTTATCAAATATCACAATGTATATTTATTTCTTCAGTAAATACTGGGCAAGTTCTATGTGTCACAAACAGATGAAGGTTAAGAACATGCCAGTGAATGGAAAGAATGACAGAAAAATAATTCTTCCCATGACGCTTGCATTCAGAAAATTGTTTTAATCATTTTCAAATAGAAAGCAAGTATTTTTTTAATAAACAAGGAATTATTCACACTAATTTCTTTATAAAAATTTCAATTTGAGTGTTAGAAATCCCGAATTATAGATCGTGTAAGTCATAGCAAGAAGCTCCTAAGTGAAAAAGCCCCCATGTTGGCACTGTTCACTTGGTCACTGGTATTTCCCTGCAAGATGATTCAGATGCGTGTATCTATATTTATGTTATGTGCATAGAAAAACATGTAAAACATATTTCATAAAGAGGCTTTTGATTAATACTAAGACTTTGACTTAATATTAAGGCTTTGACTTAATATTTTGACTTAATATTGGGGTTATATCTGAAGTAAACTTATGTGATGTTCCGGTAAAAAAAAAAAAAAAAAAATACATCATCTAACTTTCCATTAATGTCCATTCATGTGACATGATTAAACTTTCAAAATTGTAGAATTTTTGATAAAATTCCTAATGCTTTGCTTACAACACTAGTTTGTCATTCTATATGCAAATTTTGTATACCATTTACAGAATCTAAAAGTCAAACTGATTCATTTTCTAAATAAGACACTAGCAAGATACTTGGAGATGAAGAATATGGTTTATATTCTTGAGGTATCAGCAATCAAGGTCCTTTTGAGTAATGCTGAAAAGGGATGCTTAAACTGATGAATCACTCCAATAAAGTTTGCTCATCAATCATCATGTAGGCTAAAATAAAGACAATAATCTAAATAAAATCTTTAGAAATTATTACTAGCACTTTATTTTTATGAGAAAATTTTGGGTGGCTAGATAATTTGAAATTTTGTTTTAAAGGTTGGATTATAAAAAATCACCGGGAATATTTTTTCTTTTTTTTGGTATAACAAAATTTTATCACTTACCTGGATTCTAACTCTCTCAGCTTTTAGATGTTTGAGACCTAGTATATTGCTATAATTTTTTTTTTTTTTTTTTTTTTTTTTTTTACAAGCAGAAAATCTGGATAAGTCTCAATGATAAAACATGTGATTGACGTTTTGGGGCACTGAGGTAACAGGGAGATAATGTGATAAAAAATGATAGAATTGATACAAATACATTAATCAAAATTCAAGTGATACATTCTCAATTCTATCATCTGCATATACGGTTATTTTAGGTAGAATGCACATTTATGAGCTTAATTTTATAAACTGAGATTAAATAATACTAAATCATTTCATCTAAATGTGTGCCTTTATAAACATATCAAAACATCAACTCAGATGGACAATGGACACATGAAAAGCTGTTTAACATCAGTAATCATCAGGGAAATGCAAATAAAAACACAAAGAGTTATCACCTCACACCAGATTGGCTAGTATCAAAAAGACAACAAAAAGCAACTGTTGGTGACCATGTGAAGAAAAGTGAACCCTCGAACACTGTTGGTGGGAATAAAAATTGGAGCAACATCTGTGGAAAACAATACGGAGGTTCCTCAAATTAAAAAATAAAATTACTATATGATCCAGTAATTTCACTTCTGGATATTTATCCAAAGAAAACAAAAGCACTAATTCAAAAAATACATATGCATCACTTTGTTCACTGTAGTATTTACAATAACCAAGGCATGGAAGGCAACTCAAGTGTCTATAAATAGCTAAATAAAGACGATGTGGTGTGTGTATATATATTAGTCATAAACAGGATGAATCTTGCCATTTGCAACAATGGACAGACCTAGAGGGTATCGTGCTAGGTAAAATAAGTCAAGAAGACAAATACTATTTGATTTTACTTAAATGAATATTTTTAAGTGACTTAGAGTCTGTTCAGTACTAGATCATATATCATCTTATGTTGTATATAATTATACTTTTCTAGTTCTAAAATGATTCATATATCAAAATCGGAAATAAATACATTTCCTAAAGTTATTTTTGGCCTTTTATGGAAATTACATTATATATATTAACATAAAAATTATAATTTTTTAAAGTGCTCAGCAATATGTGTGACAAATTAAAAAACAAAAAAACCCAAAAACTGGGGTAGTATGAAACCACTCAGAAGAGACACTTTGAAAAGTTAAAGAAATTCTTGATGAATTCCCCTCATACTCTGAAACTTTGGTATGTGTGAAAATTTGGAATCTTCCTTCAAAATAGAACTGTTATAGAGGGTAGGTAGACCTAGAAGTTTAAGATTCAACTCTTTATAGAAAATAGAAAATGAATATGCCAAAGTGATTTAAAACAAATTTTTAATGTTTATTTTTGAGAGAGAGAGAGCATGAACAGAGGAGGGGCAGAGAGAGAGGGAGACACAGAATCTAAGGTGGGCTCCAGGCTCTGAGCTGTCAGCACAGAGCCCAACTCGGGGCTCAAACTCACAAACTGTGAGATCATGACCTGAGCCGAAGTCAGATGCTTAACTGACTGAGCCACCCAGGCGCCTCCAAAGTGATATTAATGGCAGAACTTGAACATACCACAAACATTGTGTCAGGAACAAAACAGAAAAAGAACCACTTCTTAATACCACAGGGTTCCCAGACCAGTACCTACATCAAACTTATTAAATGATTATGCTAATATATAATACATAATAGTAACAGCTTACTATGGCTGTAAAGATGAGGAAATAATTCATTCTTCCCCAAGAAATCTCCAAGTAGCAAATTTACCTATAAAGATATCCAGGCAAATCATGTAATAGCTAATACATGTAAAATTAACTATGACACTTGGTACAATAATCTTAGTTATTACTTCATACCAAATAATGGAAAATAGAATATCTAGGTTCAAAAGCATAGTGTATTTACTATTTATCTCTTACCCACCAAATTCATTTGCCTTCATTCACATAGCAAAGACCCTTTCTACTTCAGCTTAATTACATCTGAGAAGCCCTAACATTCAAGTATTTAAGTGACAGTCAACACTGTGCCTCCAATTCGCACTCTAAATTTTTCTACACTGATAAATGCTGTCTCTCATGGCATATATTCCCTATTCAACTTTTTTACTTTTGTGTGGCATAACCTTTAATGCTAAATTATTTTTCTCCTGAAAAATAAACTTTTACACTAAATTATTTTTCTCCCTTTGGTAAATTTATGCACACCCTCCTTAAAAAAAAAAAAAAAAAAAAGTACTATGTTCCTCTATCTGCCTTAGCTGTTTTTTCCCCAACCTGTTGTCATTCGTTATAAAATCCACCTAGACCATATTTAGAAGAGCACATACATTTGTTATTTTATTAATTATAGTAACTAAAATACAGAAAGATATCTGCCCAAAACTTGATAGGATGGCATACAATAGTAAGAGCACCTCTATATCCTACACTGCCAGTAGGACAAATTTATCTGTTTTTACTCATCAATAATCTTTTGTGATCATAAACTCCATTTTATGTTTTTTTCTGGTTAAAATGAAATTGAAGTATTTTTGAGATACATGGGTAAACTAATCATTGCAGTCCTGAATATCTGTGTGTGTTTGCATGATTAATCCTTTGTATTATTTGCCTTGCAGGTACAATTTCTGCCAGTATGCATAGCTTTACTACAAGAACAACCCCAAAATGAAGCACATCCAGAAGTACTTTGGACCATAAAATGCCATTACACCATTTACAATTAGCTCTACATGGGCACCCGGGTGGCTTGGTTGGGAGTCCAATTTAGGCTCAGGTCATGATCTCATGGTTTGTGAGTTTGAGCCCCCCAGTGGGCTCTGTGCTGATAGCTCAGACCCTGAAGCCTTTCACCCTCTCTCTCTCTGCCCCTGCCCCACTCGCAGTCTGTCTTAAAAACAAACATTTAAAAATAAATAAAATAAAATTAGCTCTACATTTTCAAAATCTATTTTGGTTGGTCTTTGTAACTATGGGAGAATATAAATTAAGCTATATAAAAGTAGTTTTGAACATTGCTGGTGTGAAACCATTCCTAATCTATAGCCTAACCTCAAATATATAGGCTTTCAAAGACCTGGTCAGAATATATGATTGGTAACACCGATGGTCTGAAGTGGCAGCGACGGACTCAAGTCTGTGTCAGCAGAGTCTCAGCTTTTAGTGGTGTATGTTCAGTCAAACCCTTAAGAACAGTTACATTTAGAAGAACAATCTAATTGCACAAGGTAGTTTGCATCCTTCATTTTTCAGAGGGTAAAGATTTTTACAAATTTGTTATGGAATAAAATAAATGCAGTAGATCAATGCTTTGAAAAGATTAGATTAGGTCTCCCAAGCCACTAAGGCCACCTAACCACATGCTGGGCATCTTTGCAATGGCTTGTATGTAGACTATCCTTCCTTATCCATGCAGACAAAAAATACTGTCATAATTTCATGTTAGAATGTCAGCATGTTAAAGATTACCTTTACTGTTTCTCCCCCAACTCTCTCAATATTCCTCTTTCCTCCTTTCTCTGAGGACACATTTTATGCTGCCCTGAAAGTAAAAGAAGTTTCCCTCTATGCCATCCAGCCAGCATGCTCTTTAGTTAGCACTTAAGCTTCAAAATTATTTGAAATTATTGAAATAATTCAAAATTATTTGGAATTTAAAATCCAGCAAGTTACACTAATGAACATAAAAATGTAAATGACTCATCCTATTCTTGAAGTAATAGCTTCTGAGAGTTATTTACACTGTTAATCCAGAGGAACAAGTATTACCTGGATCAGAGTGGAGAGATCAAGTTGTATGTAAGGAGCAACCTCCTATGTAGGTTTGTAATTTCTCTGCTTATGGGGAAATTGTTCTCTGTCTGTAGAGTTAGACAGAAAATACTACAAAGCTATAACTTTGTTCTATTTCCTTTTGGTCTAATATAGTTTACATCTAGGAGACTTTTAATACTTTACTATCTTTGTTACCATGGATTGAGGAGTGTGGTTACCCCTGAGAAAACAGAAGGGAAATGCCCAAGAGCAAATAATCATTGTTATACAAATGATTTCAGTTTATTAGTAAAGTTTCATTTGTTGCATTGGAGTATTACACAGATGGCTTGTAAATACATTGTTACTTATATATTTATAGAATATATTTATAAAAATTGAGAAGGCCAGTCTTATCCCAGACATCATTAATTCTAATATCCAGGTATGTATGCATCTTTAATAAGATCCTCAATGCTTCTCACATAACCAAAATTTTAGATTCACCAATTTAAATACAGCTTTTCTCAGTCTCTGCTTAATTTCATTAGGGAAATGCAATAATTTTTCAAAATTATAATTAGCGAATACACCAATCCCCCTTTATCTGCAGGTATGTTTCCAACGTTTCAGTTACTGTCAATCATGGTCCTTAAGCAGATGATCCTCCTGACAAATTGTCAGAAGGTCAACAGCAGCCTAACACTATGACACAGTGCCTATGTCACCTCATTTCATCTCAACACATAGGCATTTTTTGATTTGAGAGAGAGAGAGAGAGGCAGAGAGAGACGAAGAGAGAAAAAGGGAGGGAAAGAATCCCAAGCAGGCTCCTTGCAGTCAGCCCAGAGCCTGATGCAGGGCTGGAACTCTCAAACCAGGAGATCATGATCTGAGCCAAAGTCAGACACTTAACTGACAGAACCATCCAGGCACCTCTCAGAAATGCCCCTCAATAAGCATCTTATCCTCTCACATCACTACAAGAAGGGTGAGTACAGTACAGGAAGATTTGAGACCATAGTCACATAACTTTTATTACAGTATACTGTTATAAATTGTCCTATTTTATTATTGCTAACCCCTTACTGTGCCTAATCTATAAATCAAACTTTATCATACATATATGTCTGCATAGTAAAAAAATGCAATACATATGATACATATGGTACTACCCCTGGTTTTAAGCACCTGCTAAGGGTCTTGGAATCCATTCTCTGCAGATAAGAGGAGACTACGGTGCAATAAAAATTTTGACCACAATGTGGTTTAGTGTTTTACTAATTTTAGAGATGGTATCTCCCTGGTGCACTAGATCATGCATAAATTATAACAGCTGCCACTGAGTTGATGTTTCCACTCGCTTCTTAATGATGTCTGAGTTTTTGCAAAATATTCTAAGTCAGATATTAATGGAGGAAATATGACTTTCTATAGTTACATATGCATATATATGCTGTCATTTATATGTTATTCATCCTTAACACAGACCTTTTGATTTACGATTATTATAAATATTCAAAGAAGTACGTCATTTTAAGTGATGAATACAGGGACACTATTTTCCTGGAGAGGGGGCTGTCTAAACAATAGCATATTATGATAGCATTATATAGATTGCCTAAGATTTGAAAAGCCAGTCATTTGTGCATGCATCTTATGGGTTACATTTTGAGGGAGCTTAATTCTATGACAGGTAGACAGCTTAAAAATATTAACTAAAGAAATAATTGAATGTTCTTGAAGCCACTTCATATTTACATATTTGTCAACCACCAACACAGTGCCACTTGATAGCATAATGCAACTAATTAAAATGATATGGAAAACAAAACATTTTCTATAAAACCAAAGTCAGAGTCATATAAATTTGAGGTGAACTATTCTGTATACCTCTAAATCATTTTCTGTATCTTCCTATCTTCTAGTGGTGATTGTTTTCATTTAAGAATGATAAATTTAGCCTATTATATTTGTACTATCCAGGCCAATACACTTTTAATGAATAGTAAGCACACAATTGTAATTGGAAAATATATTTATTATTTATGATATATGTTCTTGACAGTGATAAAGGAGGAGGTATCAGGTGCATAATCAAGGCAGTTAAAATATTGCCAATACAAAGTGGAAAAAAAAAGAAAAAATTAATGTAGTCTAAAGTGACATTAGCTATTATGTTTATCTAAATGTGTAATTAAAAATAATATATGGCTTCATTATATGTCCCAGATTTCTATGTGGTATATTTCTCCTAATTATGTGTTAGGAGAAAGTGGCAAAAAATGAATCTGGAATTACTGAAGCAAATGTGTCTCCTGAACATATATCTTAACTAATGGGATAATTTACACATTGTACTTTTTCCTTTTCCATTCTCATAGTAGGGTGAGAATTCTTCCAAATAATGAAGCTTCTTTACCAAAAAATTCTGTACTGTCACTGAAATAGTCCATCTGACAAATGTATTATGACATGTGTTTTTTCTTATCCTTTAATGAAACTGGATGATTATTTTCAATGTTTCCATTTTTTCTCAAATTGATAGTTACGTAAAACTTCTATTCTTGCAAAAAAAAAAAAAAAACTCAATCATCTTGTTAGTTTTCTTTTATATTATAAAATGCAAGAGAATTCTCAAGATGTTATCCTATTTGGTATTATGATTTTAAATAATAGTAAATGATGGAGGAATGGGATAAAAGAAAATTTAAAACTAAAATCATAAAAGTACACACATATTTTTATACACAAAATGTATTTTGACACATTCTCAGAAACTATCAGTGTTGCATCTTTTCTTTAGGAGCGAAGAGTCTATTTCTTTTGGTTACCTTTCTTTTTCTGGCACTTATCTACCTAAGACCATACTAAAGTATTCCTTGGAGATTTTCATTTATATTAGCATAAACACTGGGACCACCACTGAATCCTATCCATAAAGGAAAGTGTTTGTTATTTGTTTTATCATTGGTTTCCTTACCCCATTTCAACATACAATCTTCAATCACTACCTATTTATGCTTGTTGTAAACTACTATGTGGATCTTACATAAACTCTTTGTAAGTGCATTATATAACAAAATTCACATTTAAACCTAAAATTTTAATCTCTGTAATTTAAAAACTGGAATTACCTCTAGGATGCAAGAATGGTTCAACATATGCAAATCCATATGTTTGGAAAACACATGATATCAAATACAGAATAAGCATTTGACAAAACTCAGTACTTGTTCAGGATAAAAATACTCAAAAAACTAAGTATAGAAGGAACTTATCTCAACATAATAAAAACCCACAACTACATCATAGTGAACTGTGGATAATGGATACTGGGAAGTCCTTACTAGAGCAATTAGGCAAGAAAAAGAAATAAAAGGAATCCAAATGGAAAAGGAAGAAGAAAAATTATCTGTTTACAGATGGCAGGATCCTGTATGTAGAAAACCCTAAAGATTTTACCAAAAAAAAATGGTTAGAATAAATTTAATAAAGTTGCTGGATAGAAAATCAACATATAAAAAGCAGTTGATTTCTATACACTAACAACAATCCATCAAAAAAATCCCATTTAAAATAACATCTAAAACAATAAAGTACTTAAGAATAAACCTAATGAAGGAGATCAGACACTTATACATTAAAAACTACAAAACAATAGATGAAATTAAAGCACAAACACAGACATCTTGTGTTCATGCATTGGAATAATTATTAAATGTTTCCATATTGTTCAAAGTGATCAACAAATTCATGCTATCTCCATCAAAATCCATATGCCACGTTGTACAGAAATGGAAAAACAAGGGTGCCTCAGTGGCTCAGTTGGTTAAGCATCCAACTTCAGCTCAGGTCACAATCTCATGGTTTGTGGGTTCTATGCTGACAGCTCAGAGTCTGGAGCCTGCTTCAGATTCTGTATGTTCCTCTCTGTCTCACCCATGCTCACGCATGGTCTCTCAAAAATGAATAAACATTAAAAATAAATTTAAGAAATGGAAAAGCAATCTGAAAATTCATATGAAACCACAAAAGATTAAGAACAGGTAAAGCATTATTGAGAAAGAAGAGCGAATCAGGAAGTACCCCACTTCCTGATTTCAATATGTATTACAAGGCTGCAGTAATTAATATTGTAGGATACTGGCATAAAGGACAGACCCATATACCAGTAGAATGGAATAAAGAGTCTGGAAATAAACCCACATATACAGTCAACTAATCTTTGACAAGTATTTCAAGAATACACAATGACGGAAAGATATCTCTTCAACAAACACTACTAGGAAAATTACACATCCATATGCCAAAAAAAAAAAAAAAAAAAAAAAAAATGAAGCTGGACCCTTATCTTATACCATGCACATAAAGCAACTAAAAATCAATTAAAGATTTAAACATAAGGTCTGAAGCTGTAAAACTCCTAGAACAAAATATAAGGGGAAATCTTCTTGACTTTATTCATATCAATTTCTAGGATATGACCCCCAAATCATAAGAAACAAAAGCAAAAATAGACAAGTGGGATGATCAAACTAAGTTTCTGTACACCAAAGGAAATAATCCACAGAATGAAAGGTTACCTATAAATAGGAGAAAACATTCACAAACCATGTATTTGATAAGGACTTAATTTCCAAAATATATAATATACAACTCAATAGCAAAATTTATCCAAGAGATACAGGTATGCTGTTTCAAATGGGCACATGCACCCCAATGTTTATAGCAGCACTATCAACAATAGCCAAAGTATGGAAAGATCCCAAATGTCCATCAATGGATGAATGGATAAAGAAAATGTGATATATATATATACAATGGAATATTATTACTCGGCAAACAAAAAGAATGAAATCTTGCCATTTTCAACTACGTGGATGGAACTAGAGGGCATTATGCTAAGTGAAATTAGAGAAAGACAAATATCATATGATGTCACTCGTATGAGGACTTTAAGAGACAAAACAGATGAACATAAGGGAAGGAAAGCAAAAATAATATAAAAACAGGGAGGGGGACAAAACCTAAGAGACTCTTAAATATGGAGAACAGGGTTGCTGGAGGGATTGTGGGAGGGGGTTGGCTAAATGGGTAAGGGGCATTAAAGAATCTATTCCTGAAATTGTTGTTGCACTATATGCTAATTTGGATGCAAATTAAAAAAATAAAATTAAAAAAAGTTAAAAAATATAAAAAAACAATCTAAAAATGGGCAAAGAACCTGAATAGATATTTTTCCAAAAAAGACATACACATGGTCAATAGGTACATGAAAGGTGCTCACCATCACTAGTTATCAAGGAAATGCACAGTGAAATATCACATCTATTAGGATGGATGGTTTTTATCAAAAAGACACAGGTATCAATTGCTGATGAGGATGTGAAGAGGCCCCTGCTACACTGCTGGTGGAAATGTAAATTGGTACAGCCACTACAGAAAACAGTATGGAGATTCCTCAAAAATTAAAATAGAAACATCACATAACGCAGCAATTCCAGTTCCATCAATAACTGAAGAAAACAAAATCAGCATCTTGAAGATATAGCTGAAGTGCATGCAAGCATGTTCACAATACCCAAGTTATGAAAACAAACTAAGTATCTATTGACAGATGAATGGATAAAGAAAATGGGGTGTCAACACACAGTGGGTTATTATTCAGCCTTCAAAAAAGAATGAAATGCTGCCATTTGCAATAAGGTGAACCTGGAGGACACTATGCTAGGGAAAATAAGCCAACCACAGACAAATACTATAAGGATTCCACTCACATATACTATCTGATTAAACTAATAAAATTAGAAAAAAGAACAGTTATTGTCAGGGGCTGAAGGAAATAGGAAGCTATCCAATGGACATAAAGTTTTTATTCTAGATTCAGTTATTCTAAGTTCTAGAGAACTGCTCTACAACACAGTGCCTTTAGTTAATATGGTATTGTGCATTTCAAAAGTTAAGACCGTAGATCTCATGTTAAGCATTCTGCCACACACACAAAAAAATAAGGGATGACACAGAAAACTTTGGGAGATATTGGATGTGTCCATTCCTTGAATATGGTAATGGTATTACAGATATTTGCATAAGTCAACACTCACCCAATCGTACACATTAAACATATGCAGTTCTTTTGTATACAATTCAATAAAGCAGTTTTTAAACAAATATACATGACATGAGTTTTAAAGAATAGGCTCTCACCTTAGCTGAAAAAAATTTGGTTTCATAATCTAGAAAATAACCCTGGACTCAGTTTGATCCAACCAGACCCAATCTGAACACTTGTCATCATATAACTGAACTGTAAATGCAGTTACTACATTCATGTTAGTGTAATTAATTGTTGTAATTTCTTACATATGCACATTTTCCTTTTAATATATTGTGAATTTATTCACTCAATACACATTGAGCATATGCATATTTTGGACCTTAAATATACACATTTCAGGACAATAAACTCCTGTTTTTGAAATGATCATACATGCCAACACAGAGTACATATGCATTAGGGACATTTATAGACAGATTCTATTGCTATTTCTTAGACTAAATGTTAAATGTAGAGGAATCTCATAAACCATAAGCCTATATAGAGGAGAAGCTCTGCTCCAAACAGGTAGTGGTACAGGAGGAAAGGAATTCTAGAAGTAGTCAACGTTTAGCTAATGTCTGAAGCAGAGACTAGCAGATAAGGAAACATAAGAAGGGAGTTTAAGCTTTCTAAAACACATTACTGTTACTGTTCTTTTTACTGTGAGGGAAAATAAAATAAAGCAAGATGGAGGAAGAGTAGTAAAGCAGTTACTAAAGAAGGATATGGTAAATAAGGATATTTTTACCTTGCTATTTTAGCATCTGCTCAATGGAAAAGGCCAATAGAGAAAAAGTAAGTGACAAAAAAGTCAAAAGAGGGGCTAAGAGATGGAGAACATTTTATAATCATAAACACGAAATTCTGGTATTTTTCTTAGATTCATCTCAAACATAACTTCTATAAAGCAGTTTCCTTGATTCCCAGGTAATTAGCCTCATATCAAAAGCAACTGTACCCATTTCTGAACTACCAAAGCCTTTAATACTCTTCTATAACAGCATTCATTTAATTTATCATTCATCTTACCTTATTTCTCTCATTAAACTGTAAGATAATTCGCAATACCTTACATTAACTTACATTACTGAATTGTGCAATTATCACATGACTATTACATTTTCATGCATTTAGCTTATCAAACTGGTGAGCTCACAGTGTGCATTGTTGGTAACATACATCTTTGGTATCATGCCAAACACTACAGTTGACCCTTGAACGAGGGGTTTGAACTGCACAGGTCCACTTATACAAAGATATTTTTCAATAAATGCATTGGAAAAATTTTTTTAAAGATTTGCAACAATTTGAACACACTAGGAAACCATGTACCGAAAAAATATCAGAAGTTAGGTATGCCATGAATACATAAAATATATTTTATCATTTACTATGATAAAATACATACAAGTCTATTATGAATATTACAAATATACACAAAATCAGAAATTTAAATATATAATCAACAGTATTATAAACATACACAAAATCTACTATCAAAACCTACATAAATCTTGCAGACCATACATGGTGGCAATTACGGTTGAGAGAAATGTAAACAAACGTAGTAATGCCATATTAAATCACAACTGCATCAAATTGTAGTACCTACTATACTAATATTCATTTTGGAGCAACCTCCTGTTTCAACTGCAGTAAGGTCAAGTGTTGGAAATATTCCCTTAAAATGACATGTGACATTCATCTCTGCGTGAGCAGCTCCTTTCTACAATAAATTGCATAATGCAGTTTAAAAATGATCTTTCCTGGCTCTCACGTATTTTTCATCATATTTAGGCAAAAAACACAAACCTCCAACAGAGCCATGAGACCCATCTGAAGTACCACTAGTGATGCTGGCAGTGGCTCTACAAAGCAGAGAAAAATTGTCACATTACAAGAAAAAGTTGAATTGTTTGATGTGCACCAAAGACACACTGAGGTCTGCCACTGCGGTTGCCCACCATTTCAAGATAAATGAATCTGGCATAAGGACCATTGTTTAAAAAAATCCATAAAGCTGTCACTGCAGCTACACCAGAAGGCCCAAAAATCTGGCACTTTTTTGCAAAACACCATTTTATCTCATGTTGAAAATGCAGTTTTTATGTGGGTGCATGATTGTTATAAGGAACACAGACTGTAAGGAACCTATCTACGGACAGATATAATTTGACAAAAAACAAAGTCATATGACAATTTAAAACAAAAGGTGAAGGATATCTAATGCCAGAGAATTTAATGCCAGCAAAAGATGGTTTGATCATTTTAGAAAAAGGGTTAGCTTTTAGAATGCCTAGATAACAGGAGAAGTAGCTTCAGCTGACCAAGAGGCAACAGGTGAGTTCCCATATGCCATTAGGAAAATAATAGAGAAGAGGGACTCCTGTGTGGCTCAGTCAGTTGAACAGCCAACTCTTGATTTCAACTCAGGTCATGATCCTAGGGTCATGGGATAGAGCCCTGCATCAGGCTCCACATGAGCATGGAGGCTGCTTTGGATTCTTTCTCTCTCTCTCTCTCTCTCTCTCTCTCTCTCTCTCTCTCTACTCCCCCTCCCTCCCTGCCCCTCCCCTGTATATGCAGAAGGGCTCTCTCTCAAAATAAATGAACATTTTTAAAAAAATGATTGAGGGGAAGCCTTGGTGGCTCAGCTGGTTAAGCATCTGACTTCAGCACAGGGAATGATCTCAAGGTTCGTGAATTCAGGCCCCACATTACAGTTTTGCTAATAGCATAGAGCCTGCTTCAGATTCTCCTTCTTCATCACTCTATGCCCCTCCCCCACTAGTACCCACATGCTCTCTCAAAATTAAATAAATGTTAAAAAAATCATTGAGGAGAAATAATATCTGCCTTGAAAGGTTTTGGTGCAGATTAAAGTACCCTATTCTGGAAAAAAAAAAAAAAGCCACAATGGACTTGATTAGTAAGGAACAGAAGCAATCATTAAGATTTAAAGCAGAAAGGGATAAGCTAATTCTGTTTCATATAAATGTAAATGGGTTTATGGTCACGACTGCCCTTAACTATGAACCTGATCACCCCCGAGTCTTGAAGGGAAAAAGTAACACCACCTGCCAGTCTTCTGGTTGTACAATGCAGACTGGACAGCCACCCTTTTTTTTCTATATTCCATTGCATTGATGCTTTGTCCCTGAAGTCAGGAAGTACTTCACCAGTAAGAAACTGCCTTTTAAAGTTCTTTTGATATTGGACAATGCCCCTGACCACTCAGAATCCTGGAAGTTCAATACCAAAAGTAATGAAGTGGTCTAGGGTGCCCCAAAAACAATGTCCTTAACTTAACCTCTAGATCAGAGGGTCATAAGGGTCTCCAAGGCTCTTTATACACAGTACTCTATGGAAAGGATCCTCAATGTTATGAAAGAGAATCCTAATATAGAGTCAATTGTGAAAGTCTTGTTAAGATGCCATCATGGCTACAGAAAAATCCATGAAAGCCATCAAGCCTGAAACAAGTTGCTGCTGCTGAAAATTGTATCTAGATGTTATACACGACTTCACAGGATTTATGCCAGAGCCAATCAAGGAACTTGGATTATGGATATGAGCAAAAAAAAAAAAAAAAAAAAAAGATGGGGTATGTGCGTGAAGGGTTTCTAGATATGGATTTTAGAAAAATTAACAGAAGATGACTTCACGGAGAAGAGTGCTTCTGATGAAGATGAAGAAGCAGTTCCAGGAAACAAATCAACATCACACAATCTGGCATAAGGACTCCAATTATTCAAGGCTACTTTTGACTTCTTTTTATAATATAGACCCTTCTATGATACAGGTATTGAAATTAAAGCAAGCAGTGGAAGGACTGGAAGCATGTAGAAACATTTTTAGAGAAATGAAGCAAAAAAAAAAAAAAAAAAGCAGAATTTGTCATTTTCATAGTTACACCAAGTGTACCTGCTTCCCCTGGGTCCTCCTCCCCCTCTGAGATAACAAGATCAGTTCTTCCCTTTTCTCCTCTTCAGCCTACTCAATGTGAAGACAACGAGGATGAACCCCTTTATGATGATCTGCTTGCTCTTAATAGTAAATAACCATCATGCCATACAATTAATTAACTTATATTGTATATGTGTGTGTCTTCATTTGAAAGTCTAAAAACTGTACAGAAAGAACTGTAAAATGTCTTTATGATTATTGCCTAAGTATTTATCATATAGAACATCATGTACAAAACTTGTATAGAAGTAGATAGCCTATCCTCATACTGGCATAAAGTGATATTTAATATGAAACTAATGTGTTTTTTTATTGTTTTACAACTTTACTATGGAAGAATTATATCACCATACAATATGCCTCTTTCTCTCATAGAGAAACTGCCTATAAGCCAATGATCACAGGTAAGTGCTTTTTTAAAAAAATGTGAAAATCTATCCAATACCGTATTATGAATATGACTGTAATACTGTATGCCACAAAAAATTATGAATCATTCATTAGTGTATAGGCTAATTGACTCCAAGTATCAATCATGTTATATCAGGCTACCAAAAAGCAACCATATTGCTGCTGGTTATCAATGCATAAATGATTATATCAGTAAATAAATATGAGTTTTAACATCTTTTCATTCTTTTGAGTGAGAGAGAGAGAGAAACAGAGAGAGGGAGAGAACTCGTGTGTAAGTGGGGGGAGAGGGGTAGTGGGAGAGAGAAAGAATTCTAAGTGGGCTCCAAGCTCAGAGCAGAGCCTGACATAGGGCTGGATTCCACAACCAATCAAAACTGGAACATCTATAATGATTTGTATCCTATAAAACAATAGTGAAGTGTTGACAATTTGTCTTGTAGAGAGGGCATAAATTTGCTGCAGCAATAAACACAGTATGGTACTGTAACTGTATTTTCTTTACTCTAGCTTACTTTATAAGGATGCAGTACAGAATACATATAATACACAAAATATGTGATAATAAATAGCTTGTTATTATAAGGATTCTGATCAACAGTAGGCTATTTGTTAAGTTTTGAGGGAGTCAAAAGTGCATGGATTTTCAACTATTATGTGGAGGTTCACTATGCCTAATCATCACATTGGTCAAGGGTCAGCTGTAGTATGGATATTTTTTGATAAAAATATGTACTTTAAAAATATTTTTTTAACTGGCAAACATTCTAGAATATGAGATAACTTATACTTTCCACGAAAATGAGAAGTTTGAATTTAGAAATTCAAATGTATAGTAATTATTATTGTATCATATCTACATAAGATACAGAAGCAAAACCATGTGAAAGTTAACAAGGCCAAAAGAAAAGAGCAAATACATTTCTCTTTTCTTCTATGCCTGGTCCTTGCACAAAAGTGATGTATTCTCATACAGATGTTATTCTCATACAGATGTGTTTTTGTCTTATTATCTTTAAGCCATGAAGTGTTTGATTTACTAATCATAACTTTGACCTATTTTGTTCTCCTTTATTTGTTAAGAGTCTAATGTTTCGCTCTTAAGACCTTTCCCTTTCTTCATTTATCAAAAAATATTATCAGATAGTTTTCTATTTAATAATTTTAGTATTATGAATATATACGCTTAAAAAAGATATTTCTGCTTTAATAGAATATTCATTTGTAATCCATTACCTAAAACTACTCTAACCAAATCCTAGTACTGTTAGCTTAGTGGTTTCCTTTGTTTATATATTTGTTGGGTTTGCAGAATGAATAAAGCATCCATGTCACATCAATAAGAGGAAGTAAAACACTTAAGAGACGTAGAAGCCTCAGCATACATTCAAATCCTTATATCCCATGTAAACTCCGAGTTTACTGTAATATAAACAAAACACTGACAATTCAGGATTATAAAATAGATGCCTAGATTCTGCTTCTGAAATGGTGGTATAAGCCCTCAATAGAGTAACCATCTCAAAAATCAACCACAAACTGTGAAATACAAAATAAAAATAAATTTTTCAATGGAAAATGGGCAAAAGAAGTCAGTGTTGGTTTGTGTGTGTGTATGTATATGTATGTGTGTGTGTGTGTGTGTGTGTGTGTGTGTGTGTGTGTATATATATATATATATATATATATTCATTTATTTTTTGAGAGGGAAAGACAGAGTACAAGTAGCACAGGGGAAGAGAGAGAGGGAGACACAAAATCAAAATCCAAAGCAGACTTCAGGCTCTGAGCTGTCAGCATGGAGTCCCATGCAGGGCTTGAACCCATGAACCTTGAGGTCATGCCTTGAGTTGAAGTCAGACAGTTAACCAACTGAGCCACCCAAGTGCCACAAGAAGTCAGTTTTGAGAGGAGTAAAACCTTATGAGGACAGTTAGGACCATTAGGTGAGCACCATATTTTGTGGCAATGACATGAGGCGAGGCTTCAGTTGTGTGGGACAGGAATGCTAAATCTCTAATAGATAGTCCTGCTGTCTTTTCGCAAATGAAGAACCAAGAGATGGAGTATAGGCAACCATGACTGCCAGAGAGCTGGTCAGAGCAGAGGTAGGGTACCAGATTTAATTAAGCATCAAACTGATGCTGACATTTTCCAGCTAGAATATAAAGAAATTTTTAAAAATAGCAACGTTCTTCAGAATCTTCAGAAAAATGTAACCCAGAGCCCTCAAAACTTAATATTTACAATGTTCAGTGTACAAAATGTATTAAAGAATCAGGTAAATATGGGCCATTTTCAAGAAATAATATAATAAGTAGGAGGTGGCCCTGATATGACCCTGATTTTGGAAAAGAGAATTTTAAAACAGTTACCTTACAACCTAGTGAGATGAAGGAAAAAAACACCCATAGTAAATGAAAATTTAGGAAATCTTAGAAGAAAACATATGGAAAAATCAAAGGAGAGGTTAAAATACAAAAAAAAAAAGTCTTAAACAAGGAATTTGGGGGTTTATTAGCAATATAAAGATAAGAGAGAAAAAAGTCAACAAAATAATGAAATTCTGCATCTGAAGACAAAAAAACAGGATGGAAAAACCACAGAATTTCAGGCATCAAAATACACAAAGAAACCTAATCATATAAAGAAGTCTTACCTATCAGCAATATATATAGTTCCAGAGTGAATGAAGAGAAAGTGATAGAAAAAAAAAAATGGCCAAAAGGTTACTTAATTTGATGAAAGGCATAAATTTAGTGTTTCAAGATGCTCAGTGAATCCCACCGCGAATACAAAGGAGACCACACACAAACATGATTGTTTAAATACTAAAATTCAGACAGAAAATCTTGAAAGTTACAAGAGTAAGTTAAGATAACAGAGCAAACAATGGACTAATGGACAGTTTCTTTCTCATCAAAAACTATGGAGTCCCTCTACACTCTTCTCAAGAACGGCTTTCCCAGTTTGTATTCCCACCAACAATGCAAAAGGGCTCCCCTTTCTCTGCATCCTCACCAACATGTTGTTTCCTGAGTTGTTAATTTTAGCCACTCTGACAGTTGTAAGGTGGTTTTCATTTGTATTTCCCTGATGATGAGTGATGTTGAACATCTTTTCATGTGTCTGTTAGCCATCAAACAGAACTACCCTACAACCTAGCAACTGCACTACAAAGGATTTATCCAAAGAATCCAAAAATGCAGAGTCAATGGGGCACATGCACTCCAATGTTTATTCCAGCACTATCAACAATAGCCAAATCATGGAGGTGCCTGAGTGCCTCAGTCAAACAACTGACTTCAGCTCAGGTCATGATCTTGTAGCTCATGGGTTTGTGCACCATGTTGGGCTCTGTGCTGACAGCACAGAGCATGGAGCCTGCTTTGAGTTCTGTGTCTCCCTCTCTCTGCCTCTCCCCCCTCACACTCTGTCTCTCTCAAAAATAAACATTAAAAAAATTAAAATAAATAAAAACACAATAGCCAAATTATGTAAAGAGTCCATATGTCTATCAACTGATGAGTGAATAAAGAAGATGTGGTATATACATACAATGGAATACTATTCAGCAATCAAAAAGAAGGAAATCTTGTCATTTGCAAAAACATGGATAGAACTAGAGGATATTAGGCTAAGTGAAATAAGTCAGAGAAAGACAAGTATCATATGATTTCACTCATATGTGGAATTTGAGAAACTCAACAGATGAACATAGGGGGAGGGAAGAAAAAGTAAGATAAACAGGGAGGCAAACCATGAGAGACTCTTAAACAGAGAACAAACTGAGGGTTGCTGGAGGGGAGGTAGGTTGGGGAATGGGTTAAATGAGTGATGGCCATTAATGAGGGCACTTTTTGGAATGAACACTGAGTGTCATATCTAAGAGATGAATCATTGAATTCTACTCCTGCAGCCAAGAAGACTATACTGTATGTTAACTAACTTGAATTTAAAAACAAAACAAAAACAAAAAAAAAACTATGGAGTACAAAAGAGAATGAAATAATGTCTTTAAAGTTCTGAAAGAATCAAAACAGCTGTCAATGCAGGACTCTAGATTTACTAGAAATATCCTTCAAGAAATAAGGCAAAATAAAATCTTTCCATATAAAGAAAAACTAATAGATTTACTGCCTTAAATCCTGCATGACAATAAATGCTCATTAAAGTTTCTTCAGGTTGAAGGGAAATACCAGATAGAAATGTCAACATAAATAAAGGGCATCATAAATGTTAAGTATCTGTATAAATATAAATTTTGTGTCCTTTGATTTCATAATTCATATTACAAGTTAAAGAATAAATCAAAGCATTGTCAATGTGGAGTTTATATCATCCCTACAAATAAAACCAATACAGTATAAAGAATAAAAGGAAGATAAAAAATCTTATATTTTTAAGTTTTCTACATTTCATAAAGTGTACAACACCAATTCTAAACAGATTATAAGAAGTTATGGCTAAGGAGGGGCCAACATGGCAGAGATGTAGGAGGATCCAAACTTCCTGCATCTCTCAAACGAAGAAGGGTTGAAGCCAAAGGACTTTGAACCCCAAGAGTCTGGGAGGAAAGACTGAGGAGATACCGGGACAACCTGACAGGCCGTGGGTGGGTGACTGCTAACAGGGAGAGAGAAAATGGGCCCTCATAGGCATGGAGAGGAGGGATCCCCATTTGTGGAGAGACAAAGGGAAGGGAAGGGAAGAGAAAGTGAGGCTGCGGAAGCATGGGAGTATATCTGGACAAGAGAAAAACCTCAGACTGGATGGAGAGGGATCCCACCTCTAACTGTGGGGGCTTTCTCCAGACTGGGGCTGGCTACCCTGTTCCCGCACCTGAGGAAGAGTAGAGCCAAACTGGGCTTGGTGGCTAGGTCAGGGGTACAGTCCAGAGTAGGAGAAAATGACCCCTTCCCTGGAGTGCTGTGGGACAGGACAAACCCTGCCTGTGTCTGCCACCCCTTGGCTAGGAGGCTAGGTCAAGGGCACAGCTATGTATAGGTTGGCATGAGAGGCAATTCACCAGTGCCAGGATGCACAGAGCCAGAGTTTGGATCCCAGCCAAGCACCAGGGCACAGGAGTCGCCTGAGTGAGACAGACTTCCTCCTCTGCATCCACGGCACAGTGAGGACAGCTGTAATGGAGTGACTTAGGACACTGCTTCTGTGGAGAAGAGACTGGTGGGTCACCATTTTTCTCCCCATCACTACCAAGGTGGGGACTCAGGGATCAGACCATAAGGCCCATGGTGGAGGCAGGACCTGCCTACACCAAACCATGCCCCTCCACACCAGGTAACTGCATATCAACTGGAGCAGGATAGATGCTGAGGAACCAAAAGGCCCCCTCCTCCAGACCAGCACTGCTGCATTGCCTGGATCAATTCTAGGACAATCTTTGTTATTTACATATATTCCTCCTTCCTTTTCTCCTCCTTATCTCTTCCCTCCTCTAGACTGGTTACTCTGGTTGTTGGTTTGTTTAAGCAGACATATTTAATCCAATCTCTTGATACATGTTCTACACCTCCTTCTTTACTTTCTCTCTCTCTGGAATAATCAAGCCATGTAGTTTCTCTGGGTAACTTTATCTTCATTTCTTTTTCTCCGACTCCTTTATTTTTCTTTTCCTCTGTCTGGATTAAGCTGTTTAGTCTGACTGGTCAATGTTTATTTTTTCTTTTTCCCCCCGCCCCTGCCATTTCTCTCTTTGTATGTGCTCTTCCATCAGTACTGCCTCCACCCTGTTCTTTACTTGTAGTTGGTGTTTCTGGTTTTTTGCTTTTGGATTGTTTTTGTTTGTGTGTTTGCATATTTTTTTTTCCTGTTTCTTTGTCTGTTTTCTTTTCCAGGGCTACTTCAAGGAACAAATCAAGGCACATCTGGTGGAGGGTCCAAACGATCACTACAAGTAGGGAAATAAAGTAACCAAAGTCACAACAACAGAGATCAAGTAACACTCTCCAAAAAACACCTCCTGAAGGGCCAGGCCCTGACAGTGTATGACTCCCTTTTAATATAGCAGTGCTCACAGGTGCAGAGCACACAACAAGCTTTTAAAATGCATAAGGGACAAAAAACTAGCCAAAATGACAAAACAGAACAATTATCCTCAAAAGAAATTTCAGGAAGAAGTGACAGCTAAAGAATTGATCAAAACAGATATAAGCAATATAACTGAACAAGAATTTAGAATAATAGTTATAAGATTAATCACTGGGCTTGAAAAAAGCATAGAAGAAAGCAGAGAATCTATTGCTGCAGAGATGAAGAAACTAAAAATAGTCATGATGAATTAAAAAATGCTATAAATAAGGTGCAAGATAAAATGGAGGCAGCCACAGCATGGACTGAAGAGGCAGAAGGGAGAATAGATGAATTAGAAGATAAAATTATGGAAAAAGAGGAAGCTAAGAGATAAGAAAAATCCAAGATCATGAGGGGAGAATTAGAGAAATGATACAATCAAATGGAACAATATCTGTGTCTTAGGAATTCTAGAAGAAGAAGAGAGAGAGAAAGGGGCTGAAGGTGTACTTGAACAAATCATAGCCAAGAACTTCCCCGATCTGGGAAAGGAAATAGACACTGAAATCCAAGAGGCACAGAGACATCCATTCAGACATAACTAGAATCGGTCTTCTGAATGACATATCGTAGCAAAACTGGCAAAATACAAGGATAAAGAGAGAATTCTGAAAGCAGCTACAGATAAACGGCCTTAACATACAAAGGTAGACACATTAAGTGTAGTAGCAGACCTATCTACTGAAACTTAGCAGTCCAGAAAGGAATGGCAGAAAATCTTCAATGTGATGAACAAGAAAAATATTCAGGCAAGAATTCTTTATCCAGCAAGCCTGTCATTCAGAATAGGAGGAGAGAGAAAGGTTTTCCCAAGCAAACTAAAACTGAAGGAATTCATCACCACTAAACCAGTCCTACAAGAGATTCTTAGGGGGACTCTGAGTAAAATGATGCAAGGACCACAAAGTACCAGAGACATCACTAGAACTATGAAACCTACAGATAACACAATGACACTAAACCCATATCTTTCAATAATAACAGTGACTATAAATGGACTAAATGCTCCAAAAGATATAGGGTATCAGAATGGATAAAAAAAACCCAAGACTCACCTATTTGGTGTCTACAAGAGACCCATTTTAGACCTGAGAACACCTTTAGATTGAAAATGAGGGGATGTAGGAGTATCTATCATGCTACTAGAAATCAAAGGAAAGCTGGAGTAGCCATGCTTATATCAGACAAACTAGACTTTAAATTAAAGGCTGTAACAAGAGATGAAGAAGGGCATTATATAATAATTACAGGGTCTATCCATCAGGAGGAGCTAACAATTATAAATGTCTATCCACCGAATTCAGAAGCACCCAAATATATAAAAAAAAACTAATCACAAACATAAACAATCTTATTGGTAAGAATGTGGTAATTGCAGGGGACTTTCATACTCTATTTACAACAATGGACAGATCCTCTAGACAGAAAATCAGTAAAGAAACAACAGCCCTGAATGATACACTGGACCAGATGGACTTGACAAATATATTTAGAACTCTACATCCTAAAACAGCAGAGTATACTTTCTTCTCAAGGGCACAGGAAACATTCTCCAAGATAGATCACATACTGGGTCATACCACAGGAAAAAGTCTGGAAAACCTCCAAAACCATGGAGGTTAAAGAACATCCTACTAAAGAATGAATGGGTCAACCAGACAATTAGAGAAGAAATTAAAAAAATATATGGAAACAAACGAAAATGAAAACACAACATCCAAACCCTTTGGGATGCAGCAAAGGCAGTCCTACCAGGAAAACACATTGCAATCCAGGCCTATCTCAAAACAAGAAAAATCCCAAATATAAAATCTAACAGCACACCTAAAGGAAATAGAGGCAGAACAGCAAAGACACCCCAAGCCCACCAGAAGAAGAGAAATAGTAAAGATCAGACCAGAAATAAACAATATAGAATCCAAAAACAACAACAACAACAAAAACCCAGTAGAACATATCAATGAAACTAAGAGTTGGTTTTTTGAAAAAATATACAATATTGATGAATCTCTAGTCAGGCTTCTCAGAAACAAAAGGGAGAGAACCAAAATGGATAAAATCACAAATTAAAATGGATTACAACCAATCCCTTAGAAATACAATTATCAGGGAATACTATGAAAAATTATAATAGAAAATTTGACCAGACGTATAACTAGTGAATAAATTGAATCAGTTAACAAAAATCTCCCAACAAATAAGAATCCTGGACCAGATGGCTTCCCAGAGGAATTCCACCAGACATTTAAAGCAGAGTTAATACCTATCCTTCTCAGGCTGTTCCAAAATACATAAATGGAATGAAAACTTCCAGACTCATTCTATGAAGCCAGCATTACCTTGATTCCCAAGCCAGACAGAGACCCCCACAAAAAAAAAAGAGAATTACAGACCAATATCCCTGATTAACACAGATGCACAAATTCTCAACAAGGAGATACTAGCAAATCGAATTTAACAGCATATAAAAAGAATTATTCACCAAGATCAAGTGGGATTCATTCCTGAGCTACAGGGCTGGTTCAATAGTCTCAAAATCAATGTGATACATCACATTAATAAAAGAAATCATAAGAACCATATGATCCTGTCAATAGATGCAGAAAATGCACTTGAAAAAATTCAGCATCCTTTCTTAATAAAAACCCTCAAAGTTGGGAAAGAAGGAACACACCCAAACATCATAAAAGTCATATATGAAAAGCCCAAAACTAATATCTTCAGTGGGGAAAAACTGAGAGCTTTCCCCGAGATCAGGAACACGACAGGGATGTCCACTCTCACCAGTGTTGTTTAACATAGTGTTGGAAGTCCTAGCATCATCAATCAGACAACAAAATGACATAAAAGGCATCAAAATTGTCAAAGAAGTCAAACTTTCACTTTTTGTGGACAACACGATACTCTGCATAGAAAACCCAACAGACTCCACCAAAAGTCTGCTATAACTGATATGTGAATTAAGCAAAGTTGTAGAGTACACAATCAATGTACGGGAATCGGTTGCATTTTTATACACCAATAACGAAATAACAGAAAGAGAAATCAAGAAACTGATCCCACTTACACTTGCACCAAGAACCATAAAATACGTAGGAATAAACCCAACCAAAGATGTAAAAGATCTGTATGCTGAAAACTATAGAAAACTTATGAAGGAAATTGAAGAAGACACAAAGAATGGAAAAACATTCCACGCTCATGGATTGGAAGAATAAATAGTGTTAAGATGTCAATACTACCACAGCAATCTACACGTTCAATGCAACCCCAATCAAAATTGCACCAGCACTCTTCTCAAAGCTAGAACAATCCTAAAACTTGTATGGAACCACAAAAGACACCGAATAGCCAAAGTAATATTGAAAAAGAAAACCAAAGTGGGAGGCATCACAATCCCAGACTTTAGCCTCTACTACAAAGCTGTCATCATCAAGACAGCATGGTATTGGCACAAAAACAGACACATAGACCAATGGAATAGAACAGAGAACCCAGAACTGACCTACAAATGTATGGCCGACTAATCTTTGACAAAGCGGGACAGACTACCCAATAGAAAAGACAGTCTCTTCAGCAAATGGTGCTGGGAGAACTGGACAGCAACATGTAGAAGAATGAGACTACACCACTTTCTTACATCATACACAAAAATAAACTCAAAATGGATGAAAGACTTGAATGTGAGACAGGAAACCATCAAAACCCTGGAGGAGAAAGCAGGCAACAACCTCTCTGACCTCAGTCACAGCAATTTCTTACTTGACACATCTCCAAAGGCAAGGGAATTAAAAGCAAAAATGAACTATTGGGACGTCATCAAGGTAAAAAGCTTCTGCACTGCAAAGGAAACAACAAAACTAAAAGGCAACCAACAGAACTGGAGGAGATATTTGTAAATGACATACTGGATAAAGGATTAGTATCCAAAATCTATAAAGAACTCACCAAACTCACACCTGAAAAACAAATAATCCAGTGAAGAAATGGGCAGAAGACATGAATAGACATTTTTCCAAAGAAGACATCCAGATGGCCAACAGACACATGAAACAATGCTCAACGTCACTTATCATCAGGGAAATACAATCAAAACACAAGGAGATACCAC
Organism: Panthera onca; assembly: GCF_046562875.1. Taxonomy (NCBI): domain Eukaryota; kingdom Metazoa; phylum Chordata; class Mammalia; order Carnivora; family Felidae; genus Panthera; species Panthera onca. Next base: position 179,974,680 of record NC_138339.1, read on the forward strand.
CTTATGCTGGTCAGAGTAGGGGCACATGTACCCCAATGTTTATAGCAGCACTTTCAACAATAGCCAAGTTATGGAAAGAGCCTAAATGTTCATCAACTGATGAATGGATAAAGAAGATGTGGTTTATATATATAATGGAATACTATTTTACAATGAGAAAGAATGAAATCATGCCATTTGTAGCAATGTGGATAGAACTGGAGGGTATTATGCAAAGTGAGATAAGCCAGTCAGAGAAAGACAGATACCATATATGTTCACTCATATGTAGAACTTGAGAAACTTAGAAGACCATGGGGGAGGAGAAGGGAAAAAAAAAGTTACAGAGAAGGAGGGAGGCAAACCATAAGAGACTCTTAAATACAGAGAACAATCTGAGGGTTGATGGGCATTGGGGAGGGTACTTGTTGACATGAGCACTGGGTGTTGTATGGAAGCCAATTTGACAATAAATTATATTCAACAAAAATTATGGCCATACAATACTAACATTGGGAAAACTTAACAGTCTGTTAGAAAGTTTCACATATACCTGCCATTTATTCCAGATATTCAACTCCTAAGTGTTTACCAAAAAATTTGAAATACACAAAGACATTCACACCAAATGTTCATGACAGCTTTATCAAAAAACAAAACAAAACAAAACAAACACCAAAGTTTAAAATAAGAATATTTATCCATAGGGGCACCTGGGTGGCTCAGCTGGTTAAGTGCTGGACTTCAGCTCAGGTCATGATCTCACAGTATGTGGGCTCAAGCCCCATGTTGGGCTCTGTGCTGATAGCTTGGAGCCTGCTTCAGAGTCTGTGTCTCCCTCTCTCTCTGCTCCTCCCCCATCCGCATTCTCTCTCTCAAAAATAAACATTAAAAAAAATTTTTTTTAATATCTATCCATAGATAATTGAATAAAATATTGATATACTCAGTATGGATCAACCTCAAAATATTTATGCTGGATTAAAAAAAAAAAGCCAGACCAAGTAGAAAACATGTATGATACCATGTGTACACACACACACACACACACACACACACACACACAGTTTACACGCAAAGTAATCTATCCTGATAGAAAATAGATCAGTGGTTATAGGAATTTGTGGATGATGAAAGTGTTTTGAATCTTATGTTGGTGATTTAATGGCTGTGTATACATGTCAAAACTCATCAAATTATATATTTTATATGTGTACAGATTTTATAATTATTCAACAGAATCATTAAAATATAGATACTATCTAATGATTAGTAAAAGGTGTCCGTTTATCGTACCTATATATATGCTGAGTACATATTAATTTTATATTGCTGCTTAACAAATTACCACAAATTTATTGCCTTAAAGCAATACAAATTTATATCTCAAAATCTGCATGTCAGAAGTCCAACAGAGAGTAACTTGGTTCTGTGATGAAGGTATCAAAGTTAAAAATAATGAACTTGACCAAATTACTTCTCAGCTCCAGATTCTAGGGGAAAAAAAAAAAAAACAAAAAAAACTTTATTCTTATTGTTGGCAGGACTCAGTAAGAGGAGTGTAAGCCTAACATCCCTGTTTCTTGCTGGCTGACAGCTAGGACCACTCTCAGCTCTTAGAGGCTAACATTCCCTTGCCATATGTCCCAATGCATCTCCAAACTCAAACAGTATAAAACTTTTCTTATACCTGAATTTCTCTGACCTTATATTTTTCTGACCACCCAGAGAAAACATTTTTTTAAACATATCATTTGATGAGGTCACCCAGACAATTTTGCTAAAATCAACTATGCCATGTAACAACTGCTGGAATAGCTCATTAATTTCATAGCCTCCCAAATTATGCAGAGTGCACATAAGAGGTTGGAAAATCTTGGGGATATCTTAGACTTTAATATATGTATCTGATCATAGAGACATACCTACTCACACAGTTTCTGGGGGATGTAGACAGCAGGGTAGATAACAGTATTACATGAATAAATTGGCTGCATAATGAATGCCGCAGAAAAAGCAACTCCAGTATCTCATTAACAATTTTGCCCCTTGTTCATGCAATGTGATCATCATACATCAGCTTTGTACTTATTCTGCTTCTACATAATGACTTCAAAGATCCAGAGCTGGATAATGTAAAGTACTGAGAATTCACACAGTACAGGGGAAGACAGATCTGTGTGTGGAAGAACAACACTAACAAATAATTTAATTTTGTGTGTTTCCCTTTTGCTCTCCTTGAAAAAGATGTATTTCAGTATTATTTCCTATTCCTGATAGTTTCTCTATATAAAGTTTTTAAAAATTTATTTTTCTATTGTTTTTTTTAATTGAGCTAAAGTTGAGGAAAAGAACAATTTAATGAAGGGAATAGATGTATAACACAATGCTTTTGAAAGTAAAAGAAGGTTAGGTGGGAAATGTAATCTGGTAGATTGTTGGAACCAACTGCAACATCTCATTTAGAAACTTTCCTTTTGGTCCTAAATTCTTGAAGATGCCCTATGTTTCAATAAATTTATTTTCTTATTTTCCTGCACTCAAAAATTTTAAATTTCCTAAACTGAGCATTTCACATAATAAACTATTCTGAAGTAAATAAACATGGAACAGAGGGAAGGAGATTATGAAGAAAAAAATTTTTAAAAAGATTAACATGTCATTTGTTCTAGGAACAATTGTGTTGCTTCTTGGCATTGATAAAGTCTAACACTATAATCTACACTTCCAATGATGAATATTTTCTGATGTATGACAATTTACGTTACGATTTTCTTACTAATTTTAACCTCTTCTCAATAATGTGTACGTTTCAGTTGTTATGACGGAAATAGAATGTTATTGAAGGTCCTTTTAAGGCATGTGTGCAAATGGTAAAAATGATCCCTTATTAGAGGGGATTTAGGATGATGGCGTACAAAGACCCTGAACTCACCTCCTCCCACAAACACAGCAGAGTTAAAGTTACATGTAGTAATTTTCTTCTGAGAAGGACCTAATAACTGGAAGAACAGGAGCTCCATAACAAAACACAAAAGGGAGCACCTGGCTGGTTCAGGTGGTGGAATAGGTGAGTCTTGATTTTGGGGTTGTAATCTCCCATGGTGTAGAGATCCTTAAGAATAAAATAAAAGATAAAAGAGATACATTGAAAAGGGTAGAAGAGGCAAAGACATGGTCTCACAGAGGATTCTATTCCAGAATCAGTGACCCACAATGAGGAGGGATCCCCAAAACAGAACAAACCTTTCCCATGCTATCAGCATGAAAAAGACAAGCCCTCAAAGTATCTGGTTTTGAAAATCAATAATGATTTAAAAAAAAAAAAACCTAGGAGAATTCTAGAACTATAGGTAATAACAATTTGTGTTTTTCAAAGACTGACATAAAAATCCACTAGCCCTAAGACCCAGCCCAAAAGTGACAATGAAAAATGCCTGAACCATAAGTGAGGGAGACCCACTTAAAGCAGCTGCTTAAGAGGTAGTTATCTGCAGGGACTTTAATTGGGACAGAAACACTGGCAGAGGCCATTTTTTTCAATTTCATCCTAACTTGCTGGTGATGAAGTTCATGGCACCATTTTTCCTGTGTCCTCCCTCTAGCCTACTAGCTCATGCTCAGAACACACAACGCCCTAACCAGCCTGGGTTAATGCCCTAAGTCCAACTCAGAGCCATGATGGACAAGTGCCCTTAGCTCCACCCTCTCTACACAGCAGCCAAGTGCTCCAAGCCCTGACTACAACGCAAAGAGACTGAGCCTCAAACACACTAGGCAAGTACCCCAAACCCAGCCTTTGGCATGCAACAGCCTCAGTCTAACGTATGGAATTCCCATAGAGTACCTAGCTCTGGTGGCTGGGAGAGATGGCACTTCTGGGTCACACAGAACAGCTCCTATTCAAGACCTACTTCAAGACTGAGAAAGGCAGGACTTACCTAATAAACACAGATATACAGAGACAGGCAAATGGAAAAAAAAAAAAAAACAAAAAACAAAAAACAAAAAACAAAAAACAAAAAAACAAAAACAAAAACAAAACCAATATGCTCCAAACCAAAGAATAAGGTAAATCCTCCCAAAGAGGACCTGAGTAAAACAGAGATAAGCAGCCTACTAGGTAAAGAATTCAACGAAGTGATACCAAAATATAAAAGTACCAAACAGAAGTTACAACTGAAGTGAAAAATTCATTACAGGGACTAAAAGAGCAGAATCAATGAAATAGAAGCATAAATCAGCTAGAATACAAAGCAAGAGAAAACACCTAGACAGAAAAAAGAAAAAGAAAAAAAAAAAATAAGGATATCTGAAGGAAGCTCTGAGACAAGATTGAGTGAAGTAACATTCAAAAGGAGAAAAGGACAGAAAATTTATTTAAAGAAATAAGGGCTGAACGCTTCCCCTTATTTGGGAAAGGAAACAGACAACCAGGTCCAGGAAACAGAGTTCCAAAAAAGATGAAACACAAAGAGAAACACACAGACACACCTTATAATTAAAATAGAAGGATAAAAAGAGAATTTTATAAGCAGTAAGAGAAAAGCAAGATAATATGTAAAAGGAAAACCCCATAAATCAATAAATTTTCCAGTCAGAAAATTTACAAGCCAGAAGGGAATCACAAGACATATTTAAAATGCTGAAAGGAGAAAACTGCCAAGAAAGAATTCTTTACCAAGCAAGGTTATCGTTCAGAACTGAAGGAGAGATTTCCAGGTAAGCAAAAGCTAAAAGACTTCATCACCACTAAACTGGCCTTCCAAGAAATGTTGAAAGGATTTCCCTAAGCTAAAAACACTAGGTACTAATCAATAATAAGAAAATGTGACAGAAAAAAACCTCACCAGAAAAGGTAAACAAATAATAAAGGTAGTGGATGAACCACTTCTTAGTATGAAGGGTAAAGAACAAAAGAAGTGAAACTAAAAATACAGTAATTAGCTAAGAAATTCTAAATTAAAAAGATGTAAAATGCATCATCAAAAATATAACATGTGGGAAGAGGGAAGGTAGAAATATAAGGCTTTGGAATATGTCCAAAATTAAGTTATTCTCAAGTTAAAAATGAGTATTATACACATAGGCTGTTATACGAAACAGGTATTATAATAACCAGAAAGAAAAAACTTAAAACAAATGCACAAAAGAAAGGAATCTATAAAGAAATAAATAAAAGAGAAAGAAAGGAATAGACCATCTAACAAAAACAGCCAGAAAATATTTAACAAATGACAATAAGTACTTACCTATCAATCACTTTAAACATAAATGGACAAGATTCTTCAGTCAAAAGACAGAGCAGCTAAATAGATTTAAACAAAAAACAAAACACCAGGATCTTACTATATGCTGCCTACAACAGACTCATTTCAAGCCTAAATATACTCACAGACTGAAGGTGAAGGGATGTAAAAATATACTATAACAGAAAAAAATTAAAAATTTAAAAATTAAAAAAAAATTAAAAAAGAAAGCTGGGGTAGCAAATACTTGTATCAGACAAAATATGATTTAAAACAAAGACTGTAATGAAAGACAATTACATAATGAAAGGGCATAATTCAACATGAGGAACATTATAAATATCTATGCATCCAACATAGGAGTACCTAAATATATAAAACAAATAGTAACAAAAATAATGGGAGAAGCAGAAAGCACAAGAATAGTAAGGGTCTTTAATACTCTACTTACATCAATGGATAGATCACCCTGACAAAAAGCCAATAGTAAAATATTAGCCTTAAACCACACATTAGACTAGATGTACTTAATAGATATACACAGAGCATTCCACCCCAAAATAGCAGAATGAATGTTCTTTTCAAGTGCATCTGGAACACTCTCCAGGATTGTCTGGCCACAAAACAAGTCTCAATAAATTGAAGAAGCCTGAAATCATACCAAGCATCTTTTGCAACCATAACAATATGAAACTAAAAATCAGTTACAAGAAATAAAAGAAAAGTGTAAAAAAACACAAACATGTGGAGGCTAAACAGCATGCTATTAAACACCTAATGGGTGATCTAAAATATCAAAGAGAAAATAAAAACTACCCTTCAGACAAATGAAAATGGAAACAATGTTCCACAATCTTTGGGATGTAGCAAAAGCAGTTCTAAAAGGGAGGTTCATAGTGATACAGACCTACCTCAAGAAACAAGAAAAATTTCAAACCATCTAAATAAATTTACACCAGAAGAAACTAGAAAGACGGCAAAGTTAGAAGGAAATAATAAAGATCAGAGAGGAAATAAAGATTAAATAAATAAGCTTAATGAAACTGAGATAAAATCAACCTTTAGTCAGACTCATTAAAAAAAAAAAAAGCTAAAACAAAATCGGAAATGAAAGCACAGAAATACTGATGCCATAGAAGTACAAAGAACTGTAAGAGAACCTACAATTACATACCAAAAAATAGAAAGAAATGGATAAAGTACTAAAAACTTACAATCTTCCATGACTAAATCATGAAGAAATAGAAAATTTAAACAGACCAATTCCTAGTAAGGTAATCGAAATAATCAAAACTCTCCCAACAAACAGAAGTCCAGGTCCAGAAAGCTTCACAGGTGAATCCTACCAACCATGCAAATAAGAGTGAATATGTAACCTCAAACTGTCACAAAAAAATTGAAGAGGAAAGAACACTTCAAAATTCCTTTTATGAGTCCAGCATTACCCTGACACCAAAACCAGACAGATACTACTAAAAAAAAAATTACAAGCCAATACCTCTAATGAACATAGATGCAAAATTCCTCAACAAAATATTAGCAATCCAAATCCAACAACACAGGATCATACACCATGACCAACTGGGATTCATTTCAGAGATGGGAGCATGGTTTACCATTTGTGAATTAATTAGCTTGATATATTACATTAACAAAATGAGGGATAAAAATCGCACGATCATCTCAATAGATGAAGAAAAAATGTTTGACAAATTTCAATAATCACTTATATCTCAACAAAGTGGGTATAGAGGAAATGTATCTCCACATAATAAAGGCCATATATGACAATTATAGAGCTAACATCATATCAATGGTGAAAAGTTGATAGCTTTCTGTAATATCAGAAGCAAGACAAGGATGCCTACAATCCCTAAGTTTATTCACATTAGTATTGGAAGTCTAGCAACAGCAACTAAGAAAAAAAAAAGCATCCAGATTGAAAAGTAAAACTGTTGATATTTGGGGATGACATTAAACTATATATAAAAACCCTAAAGTCTCCAGTAAATAACTGAGAATTCAGTAAAGGTGCAGGATACAATATAATACACACAAATCTATTGTATTACTATACACTAATAACTATCAGAAAGAGAAATCAAGAAAACAATCCCATTTATAGTTGCATAAGAATAAAATACCTAGGAAAAATTTATACAATGAAGCGACAGAACTGTACTCTGAAAAGTATAAGACATTACTGAAAGAAACTGAAGAGGGCACAAATAAATGGAAAGATATACCATGCTAATTGACTGGAAAAATACTGTCCAAATGTTCACTCTAACAAAGCAATCTACAAATTCAATAAAATCCCTATCAATATATCAATGGCATTTTTCACACAACTAGAGAAATAGTAAAATTCATATAGAACCATGAAAGAACCCTAACAGCCAAATAAATTTAAAAAAAAAAAGAAAAAAGAAAAAAGAAACAAAAGCACGAAGTTGAAGGCAGCACACTGATTTCAAATTACCATACAAAACTATAGTAATCAAAACAGTATAGTACTGGCAAAAAACGAACACATCTATCAATGGAACAGAATAGCTCAAAAATAAACCCATGTTTATATGAGCAATTCAGCTAAATAAAGGAAGCCAAAAAAAAAAATGGGGGAAAGACCATCTCTTCAATAAATGATGCTAAAATAACTAGACAGATACATGCAAAAGAATTAAACTGTACCACTTTATTACACCATATACAAAAAGTAAACCCAAAATGGATTGAAGACTTAAATGTAAGACCTGAAACCTAAAATTCCTAGAATAAAACACAAGCGATAAGCACTGTGACATTATTCTCAGCAGTTATTTTTATTCTTTTGGCTATGTCTCCTCAGGTAAGGGCAATAAAAACAAAAAATAAACAAATGGGACGGCACAAAACTAAAAGGCTTTGCACAGCAAAGGAAATCAATAAAATGAACAGGCAACCTGTTCATGGGAGAAGATACATGCAAAAGATATATCAGATGAGTTGGTATCCAAAACATATAAAGAATTAAAAAAGCTCAAAAAAAAAAATCCAATTAAATACATACAACGGAATATTACTCAGCTCTAAAAACGAATGAAATCTTACGATTTGCAATGATATGGAGCTAGAGTTTTGTGCTAAAGAAAATAAGAGAAAGACAAATATCATATGATTTAATTCTTATGTGCAATTGAAAGACTAAACCAGCATAGGGAAAAAAAGACCAACCAAGAAATTGATTCTTAACTATAGAGAATGGATGGTTAGCAGAGGGGAAGTGTGTGGGGGGATGGGTTAAATAGGTGATGGGGAGGGGCGCCTGGGTGGCGCAGTCGGTTAAGCGTCCGACTTCAGCCAGGTCACGATCTCGCGGTCCGTGAGTTCGAGCCCCGCGTCGGGCTCTGGGCTGATGGCTCAGAGCCTGGAGCCTGCTTCCGATTCTGTGTCTCCCTCTCTCTCTGCCCCTCCCCCGTTCATGCTCTGTCTCTCTCTGTCCCAAAAATGAATAAAAAACGTTGGAAAAAAAAAATTTAAAAAAAAAAAAAATAAATAAATAGGTGATGGGGATTAAGGAGTGCACTTGTGATGAGCACCGGGTGTTGTATCAAACTGCTGAATCACTAAATTGGACACATGAAACTAATACTACACTGTGTTAACTAAGTGGAATTTAAATGATAATTTAAAATAACAGGCAGAAGATCTGAAGAAACATATTTCCAAAGACATATAGTTGGCCAACTGGCACATGAAGAGATGCTTCATATTAATAATCATCAGGGAATGCAAATCAAAACCACTATGAGATCCCACCTCACATCAGTCAGAATGGCTACTACCAAAAAGAAGTAAGTGTTGGCAAGTATGTGGAAGAAAAAAAAAAAACAGGAATCTTTACGCATTGTTGGCATGAATGTAAACTGGTGCAACCACTATGTAAAACAGTGTCCTCAAAAATATTAAAAATAAAACTATATCATCCAACAATTCCATTTCTGGTATCTGAAAAAGATAAACCACCTTCATGGCAGAATTATTTCTAATAGGCAAAATATGGAAACAACTTAAGTGTTCATTGATACAGAAGATGTGGTGTATACACACACACAATGGAATACTACTCAACCATAAAACAGAATGAGCTCTTGCCTTTTGTGACAAAATGGATTGACCTAGAGGATATTATACTTATGAAATAAATCAAAGACAAATACTGTATGATTTCATTTATATGTGGAATCTAAAATGGCAAATCAGAAGACTCAGATACAGAGAACTGGTGGTTTTACCAGAGGGAAAATGGTGGGACAGGAAGAAGAGGTGATTGGGGATTAATAGCCACAAAATTCCAGTTATAAGACACAGAGTTTATAATGTACAGAACAGAAAACAGTCAATATTGTAATAACTTTGTTTAATAACAAATGGTAACGAGACCTATCCTGGTGAGCATTGAGTAACAAAAATATGTAATCACTATGTTGTATACCTGAAACTAATACAGTGTATGTCAATTATAATTCAATAGAAAAACTGTCAACTATTTTTTTTCTACATGAACTCAAAAACCTTTCTTGTTGCCGATTCCATTCCTGTTTTATTGTTACTAAAGTTTCAAGCCTTTATTCAAAGGTAGGATTCTGAGTCACTCAGATGAGTTTGTAACTTAACTATTTCATGTGTGTTCCACTAGTTGTTATTCTCACTTGTAATTGATCTTGTTATTGTTTACAACCACCTCTAATGGAAGAGAAAAAAAGCTTTCTCTACCTTCTAAGTCACGGATTTAGAGTATTCTAACGGTAAAAAATCATTTCACCCACCACAATACTAAAAAAAATGGACTGTAAGAATGTATATTAATTGTTCTAAATTGGTCAAAAGCAATACAATTATTGTTTTCTAAAACATGTAGGTCAGTATATTCCCTTTTGTCATTGGAGAACGCAATTTCTTTTTGCCTAACCCAAGCACTTGCTATTTTGCTCAGGAAAGAAATTTTCTTTTTCACCCCTTCAAGGGTTTCAATCCCCTTGTATTTTCTCCAGGCTATACAAGCTCCACATACATGGCCTTTGGCAATCCACTGGCACTATCAGTCTCACCTTTCAAATCATATCAATTTCAAGGGCTTTCATTCCACACCACTGTCAGATCATCACAGGCTTCTTGAACATCTACTTTTCTCCTAAAAACTTTCAAGAAAAGATAGAGAATTCACTCACACCATGATATATTCAGGGCTCTCCAAACACTGGAGAGTACTCTGTACCCAAAAAACAGTCTCCCTAGAGAAAATTCGCTCATGTTCCTCCTAAGAAAACCTTTTGAAATTGGACTTGGGAGGTGTTTCACCTGGTTATTTGTTATAAACCACACGAGAGCATTGTGTGCGTTTGTGGTTCTGGGTTCTTCGGGCATATACTCCTAAGTGGGATTTTGCATAGTTACGAAGTGATTCTGCATATTTTTATTGAAGTATATAAATAATTTACCAGCTCTTTATATTCTAACCATGCAAATAGGGAAAAAACTAAAACAAAACAGAGCAACTATGTTTTAAAATCTGCACAAGTTAAAATAGGTTCCCCGAGATTGCACATCTCATTTTAAAGGTGTGTTTCTCTGATGCCTTTAGTTTCTGCTATGGAATTCAGTAAAGATGTTGATCATTATCCATCTATGTTTAGCTTTGTTTATTTTAACATGCTAATGTATTTCATTAAAGCTGCACCTGTTAGCATCATTGAATTTAAAGGTTTCATGTTTCTAGTACACTTCATATTTAGAACCAGATCCGGTACACCAGCTCTGTCAAGCATTTTCAATCCCATAATGATTCAAGCTAGATTTCAATAAATAGCAAAGAATATTCTTTGAAGCAACTCTGTTGTCATTACTGTTGTTGATCTCCTTAGTTCTTGAAAGCTTTCAATAAATTATTGGGATGGTTACTGGTTTTTTTTTTTTATGAGATAATGTGTGATGTAAAAACTAAAATATTTATAAAGCAATATCATGTTTCCTATAAGATTTTTAATACAAATATTGTATCTCCAACATGCTTTATTTTTCTTAATCTATTAAAAGATTTTCTCTAACATGTCTAGCTAATTATTCTTCAGAGGATAAGTTGAGAGTTAAAAATTGTTGAAGGGAAGCAAATGAAAACCAAATAATTTTACCTCATCATGTACAAAGACCCCTACTCTGCCGAGTTCCCAGGGCTCCATCATATGACATTTTTCTACTTTCATAAGTGAAGTCTTCAGATAGTCAGCTTTCTTTCGTTAACTCTGCCTGTTTTTTCCTTCAATTCTGTTCCTTCTGCACTACCATGTTTTGAAGCAGAGTTTTTAAAACGTCTGAAAAAATTAGAAATAGACTTTATCGTTTAATGACTTATAATGCAATACTGAAGTGAAATGATAACATTTTCAATACTACAGACTGTTGAAATCACAAGGCTTTTTGCTTTAGAACACTGTTTCATAATGTGTGGATGCTGACTCCATTCACACAACCAAAAGAGAAGCTCAACAGGGTATGTACATATATTCCTTCAACACATATTTATTGAGCTGTTGCTCTGAGTCAGATCCATCATCAGGAAATATTTCTGATAATTCTGGGAAGAAGGTGATCACCAATACTCTTTCCTCTCCCTGGAACTTCCTTGCAACAAAAAAACTATATATCTGAGCTCTTCAGAGCTGGATACACATAATTTGAATCCAATTTCTACACAAAAAGGAATACAAGATATCTCATCACATCTTTGAATATTTATGCCTTTATTCATTCAATTCCTAGGATTCGACTGTCACCATTTCTGTAGAAATATTCAGGGCTGGAAAAGAGCACTGAACAAGCACACTCTGTGAACCCATCCTCATTTTGTTTTTAGCCCATAAAAATGAAAACATGCTAAAATATAATGTCATAGTACTGAAACATAAATATTTTTTTTTTTAAATAGAATACCCATACATTTTCAACTCCTAGAGATTCTACAGAAAGATCACACAATTTCCCTCTTTATCAAAAATACAGTATGGCCAAAATATTTGATGACAATGGAAATAAATACAATACTAAGAAAATATATGCCTTTAGTGTATATTTCCCCATGGTTTCCCCATGCATTTAGTGTATGTTTCCCCATGGTTCCCTATGGTTAGATTTACTACAGGTCTTATTCTCTATTTGAACCAATGTATAAAATTTAATCTGCTTTGGACCAAGTCTAGAGTATATTTCTGCCTCTTACACCCTTGCCACCTTCTTTCTGTATAGGCACCTTTACTTCAAACCCATAAATGATGCTTCAAATTGTACTTTTGACAGTGAAATTATCATTAAACACTCAAAAAAGGAGTTAGGAAGCTACATAGGTTCTTCAGAACTGATTCTTTTTATAAGTAAATTCTAATCACGTGTTTTTGGGTGTAATCAGACTTAAGTCATATAATATCCCATTACATAGTCTGTCCCAGAGATTAATTTGAATATAGTAATAAAGAAATATGGATACTCCCTGGATTGAAAAGAGTCCCCGGTTGCCATTAATACAAATTACAGGAACAGAATGTAAACAAAACCACTCAAGCAACACCATTTAAAACAGGATATAGGGAATGCCTGGGCATCAGAATATTTGAAACAACTCTAGAATACAATTGATAAAACAGTTTTATGACAATGTCAAAAAAATATACAATTGAGTTGTAAATATTTATATTAAAAATTGCTTCATCACTCTCTTGAACAAAGTTAGTGCCTTCATTAACTGCATAACTATTGACCATTTAATATGAAATGGACACAAGGCATGATATGAGTGACTACAACCTTGCTCTGCCATCTTGGAATTATGGTCTATTTAGGACAAAAACAGCAATGAGTCATTTTCATAAATACAATATGTTATCTGATCAGTAAATCTCCAAACTTCTGTGGAAAATTTTTGAGAAACCCCCTAAAAACATTTTTTACCTGTTGGTTATAAAAGTATTTAAGTTTCCAGCAATTGCCATCAGTAAAATTTTTCAAAGCTGATGGCCATTAGCTGGAAAATTAAAAGATTTCAAAATCCAGAAAATGTACTTGTGACAAGGGTTAAGACTGATACATTTGGGGAGGTTAAAACCTGTGTGTGGTTCTTAGAAAGTGAATAAGCACTTTAATAATCAACAGGCAAAGCTCAGAAATGTGGCATTAGAGAGAGGAAAAAAGTATACATAACCTCGATACTCATTAAATATCTTTCTGAGCTACTAAAAGCAACCTCAGAAAAATAGAGTATAAATTTGAAAATTCATAGAATATTAAATATTTTGCAAGGTCAATATATCTAAACCCTTTTAAATCTAATCTCATCAGGATATATAAAGATTCATGTTGTGTTTTAGCATTTGTAATTTTACATGTGAATTAACTATAAAATCAGAAATGCAAGTTCTTTTCCTGAGGAATGAAGAATTCAATGTTTCCCAAATTGCCTTTCCATTTCTCCACCTCTGTCTTGCATGATAGGTAGATAAATAAATAAATAAATATGAAACACTCAGGGCAGAAGTTAATAGGGAAAGAATAAGGAAGTCTATACCACGGTTCTGATTCACCTAGGTTCCCAACAGTGGGACTGTGGTTATGATAAACAATGTTTCTACTTACTGGAGGTACAGGGAGAACTATGAAGAGGAGTAAGAATACTCCATGGCCTCAGGTTATCTTTGAAATGCATAGGCTAAAAGACAACTAAAAAAAAAAAAAAAAAAAGTGTACTGTGGTGTCTGAAGAACCTGACTGGAAGACTAAGTGATCTGTAATAAAATGCAAGCTAGTAAGATTGTAATAGCCTGTGGTGTGACTTCAGGGGAGCATAAAGAAGCCACAACCATAGGTCTCTCTCTTTTGAAGCCAAAAATAGATGACACTCTAGTTGGTAATTTGGAATCCCTTGTAACCTGTGAAGAAGGGAATGAGAGCCCAATAATCTGAAGAAACCAAATGGAAACCCATTCATTCTAACTGTAGCTGACTCCAGAAACACTGACTCCTTTTAGAAATGTTAAAGCAAAGGCTGAAGAGAAACTTCCCAAAAACATTGTAAATAGACTTTCACTTCTCCCTTGTAGGAATAGCTGAATGAGAAGAATTACAGGGTAATACGGTCATGCTCCAAGGAAAAAATCTTTCCTCCCATTTAGGGTTGTCTTCCCACCCCTCCCCCCCCCCCAAATTGTCCGCAGCACCCTCTACACGTACACATATTAGGCAGTGACTGCACTCCATGAAGATGCTTAAATTCACCTTTTCCCATTTTTCAGTGCCTGGGCCTCAGTGGCCTTTGTCTTCAAATAGTTAGTGGTGGCTCTTTTTAGCAAACATGGCCTTCAGGCTGTGGAAGCCCATGTCCTCATCATGTAGAGAGGAACAGGAAGTGTCTCGCAACTCTTGTCATCTCACCTTCTTTTCTACTACATGTACAATTTTTACACCAACACTGATGGGTGAGAGACTCTGAAAGCCCCTGCTCCCACGTCCCAGTCCAGCAACTCCAGATTACGAGTTGAAACTCTAAAGTTCCTCTGCAGATGAGGTCAAAAGCATCCACTCTGTGATTTTCCCCAAGATCAAAATCTCCTTTTCTGTCCTTTGTGTCCCTTTTCCCTCATACTCCTGGGAACACCTTAATAAATCACTTGCACTAAAAATGTCATCTAATGTTTGCTTCAAGGATACCTAATATAAAACATGTTTACTTATAACTCAACCTTTTCAAGATTCCTTGTAACTCCTATTTTCTCCTTTGCATATTCACCAACCAGTCTCTCTGAACTTTAATACAGACTGATAGTGCTCTCAAATATTTTAGAAGTGGATGGAAACAAATAGAGTTTTCTTTCCTGTGTGTTGGTGTATATTGACACCCCAAATAATACAGACTTTTCATAGGAAACAAGTCTTCCATGTTTCCTTTTCCTTTTGTGTGTGTGTGTGTGTGTGTGTGCACGCGTGTGCATGATGGTATATTGTTAAGCACTAAGAGGTTGATGAATACTTAGTAAATTAAGGAACTAAGTCCCTGTGGAAGAAGGAATGAAAAGTTGCTTATTCTGGCCAGGCACTATGCAAAGTGAGAAAGGTGGATTCTCTAAAATTCACATAAACTTACATGACCATACAAACCATGAGTGCAATTTGGTAAAGCTATGCAGTGAAGGAACTGGAATTCAAACACGAGGATATTCTGAGATTGAAATGCTCATTACCTCCAATAAAGATTACACTAAAAAGACAATAAATTAGCTTATATATCCAATCATTTAATGAACACTTGTAGAATAACGACTTGGCACTGAACTAGGCATTTGGGCTGAAAACATATGACAGATTCTGCCCTCAAGGAAGTCACAGAACACTGATGATAAAATATTAATTATAAGAAAACGTAATGAATACGTGAATTGGAAATATGTGTCATATGTCATAGAACATACAAAAGTAACATTTCTCATTCCACCCGGGGGTGAGGGTATACTTTAAGAGCTTTTATCACAGCTATGATCATAATCACTGAGGCTATAATTATTTTTAGTTTTAATTCAAATCAGGTAGATGACTGAACATTCCTTATCCATTTATATAACTAACTTAGCTTTATTATTATGCAATACCACAGCAATATTGAAGGAAGTAGTTTAAATTTTATAATTTTTTGTTAGTAAATGAATTAACTAGAGGGCATAGTATATTGATAACTCTCTAGTTATTTAGAATTCAAAACAATTTTGAATTACTGAAAAATTCAACAAAATATGAAAATACAGAATTTTTTATTTTGCCTATTTGAAAGTATTATCCAACATTATAGTCATCTATTCACTTACTTCAACATTTGTAATCACCATTTTTGAAAAACAAAGTAGTTTAGAAATATAGAAGAAAATGTATTAGTATTTTCTTAAAGGTGTCCACTATCATCTAATTCATACATGCAGGTGTGTTACTAATTTTAGTGAGTTATTTTACACTTATTTCAGTGATGTTTAAAATATGAATTTAAAAACAAAGTACAAGTAATACACAATGCAGCCCACAACGGTTACCATCCTTGAAGATATGTGAGAAGATGCATTTAATATTATAGAGTAGTAATCAGTAAATCAAAGATGGAGAAAACCAAAAAAAAAAAAAAAAAAAAAAGGATAAAAGGAAAAAGATTGCATTGCTAATGAAAATTTTCCATGTTAAAGTTGATTCATTACCTTGTTCAAACAGAATTTGTAGTTGAATCTGTGATGAAAATTTGTAGTTGAAGTCGTGATCCATCAGTGCATTTTTATCGAGTGTATCATTGAAAGATTTTAGTAAATCAACATAAAAATGAAATACACTGAAACTATATGTATGAACAAGCCAAGCTATTTTAACATTACCACCATTTTTTTTTGAGCATATAAGTAGAAAGAATACTGAATAAAATATATGGGAGAACAGTATAATAGTATAACTTCCATTGGCATCTCACATTTTCCTCCACATGAAATACACATAAGGAATTTACATTTTCCTATATTCATTCTCCCCCATTCCTGCCCCCAAGTATATCATTTCTTCAGTTTCTAACTTCATGTGACTTTTTCCAACTAGTTAAATATATATATATATATATACACACATATACATACATACACATACACATATATATATACGTATACATATATACACGTATATATACATATATACGTGTATATATATAGTCACAGTGTAGCAGGTCTTGTGCTAAGTGTATCACATGCTTGATATCAGTGTTCCTTTAAATTTTGAAATAATTATATGTTTCCAGGAAGATACAAAAATAGTACAGGATTCCATGATCTTTTCATGCACCTTCCCTTAACATGGCATCTTATGGAACCATAGCAAAATATCAAAACCAGGGAACTGGTATTAGGGCAACACAGTTAACTTGACTACATGCATGCATTCATGTGTCTGCCTGGGTATGTATGTATTTTTAATTTTAGGCAATTTTGTCATTTATATATATGTGTGTAATTAACCTCAATCAATATGGAGAATTCTTCCATTACTACAAAGGAACTCCCTCACACTACCCTTTATATTTACAACCGTCCTGTCCTTAACTGCTAACTATCATTAGCAAGTTCTCTTTTTCCATAGTTTTGAGACTTGTGTAAATGGAATCATAGTATATAATATCCTTAGATTTTTTTTCCTCTAAGCCTAATACCCTTGAGATCCATCCATGTTGTAGCATATATCCATATTTTTTTCACCTTTATTGCTCACTAATATGTCATTATATAAATGTACCAGAGTTTAACTACCCACCTAATGAAGACAGTTGGGTTGTATGCAACTTTAGGCTTTTACTAGTAAAACTACTATAAGCTTATGTACGAGCTTTTGTTGTTGATCTTATTTTAAGCTTTCAAAAGTCCTGTGAAAATGAGTAATTATATTATTGCAACTATTATAGTAATTAGAAAGGATTAGAGCATAAACTCTAATCCACACCCAGATTACTTCAAAACCAAATTTGTCAACCACATAGTGATACTAATGTTGCCCACATCATTGGATTTCATGTTTCAGGATTCCCCAAAGCAACTAATGGATAGGATCTTAACCCTAAGAATGTGTTTAAGTACTCTATCAATTATTATTTATGAAATATTTCATTCCAATGAGCACCACAAAGTACTGATGTGTATTGTGAGCATAATGATAGCTGTTCTAAACTAGAGGGATCCTAGCCCTATAGATGTTCTATTCCTTCTCAGAGAAGTGAGCTCCATGCTAAATTAGTGGAAAAACGTTTGTTTGTTTATTTATTTATTTATGATTGGCTTGGTTATTTATTCATTGAAGAATGAACAGAGCTTCTCATTTAGGTTTATCCAGTTCTGCTGAAAGTTTGTGGAGTATCATTAAATATTTCCAGACCTCTGAACTGGGCAATTTATATTTGATAACTTTACATCAATACTGTGATGTTAACGGGAGTTAAAAGATTTTGTAAATGGTAGAGAATGCAGTAGACAGAATAATGGCCTCCCACAACATCTATATCCTAAATACCTAAAATCTGTGAATATGACATGAGACAAAGAATTAAAATTGTGAATGGAAATAAGGTTGCCAGTAAACTGACAACCTCTTAAATACAGAAAACCTCTCTTAAATAGATGACCCTAGATTATCCTGGTGGGCCAAATATAATCAGAAGGGCATTTACTAATAAAAAGGCAAAAGAGTTGAAATTAGAAGAAAACATGTGACAATGGCACCAGAGACATGACAACGTGAGAAAGACTGCGTGATGTTGGTTTTAGAGGTATCCATTGGTCCAAGACCCAAAGAATGAAGGTGGCCTTTAGAAGCTAGAAAAATGCAAAGAAATAGACTCTCACTAGAGAGTCCGAAAGGAAAGCAGTCTTTTTTCCTATTGAATGAAGCTAATAACTTGAATTATGACCAGTGACATTCGTTTCTGATTTCTGACCTCCAAAAATGTGAAATAAATCTGCCTTGTTTTAACCTATTAAGTTTGTGGTTGTTTGTTACCAGCAATAAAAAAACTAATACACAGACGTAGTAAGACAGATGATTGATAGATGGAGTGATGGCTAATGTTATGTGTCAGCTTGGCTAAGCTATAGTTTCGAGATATTTGGTCAAACACTAGGCTATATGTTGCTGTGAAGGTAACTTTTAGAGGTGATTAAAATTTAAATCAGTTGAGTAGAGCAGATTATCCTCCATAATGTAATTGGGCCTCAACTTAATCACTGGAAAGCCATAAGACAATAAGACTGAGGTCTGTGAAAAAGGAATTCTGCCTCCAGACTGTCTTAGAACTCATGACTGAAATATCAACTCATCTCCAAGTCTCCTAACCTGCCAGTCTGTCCAGATTTCAGGCTTCCAAACTCACCTTCCTGTGCACCAATTCCTTAACAACCTGTGTGTTTATACACACATGTTGTATGCATATGAGTATGCATATGAGGACAGTATATGTATATCCTACTGCATTGGTTCCTGGTCTCTGGAGAACGGGGAGGAAGGGTTAGGAATCAGACAGAGAGAAAGGCATAAAGAATAAAGAGAAAATACAGACAGAAAAAAGAAAAAAACATGATTGTTTATAGTTGAATTAAAGACCTAGAGTTTTCTACAGTAAGCAAGCTCTAATATTCTTCTAGCTCTTTATACAGATAGTTGACCTTTTCTTCCCTTCATAAAACTGTATTTGAGGTAATAATGTTAAAATTTGGATCAACTACAGAAATTATGTAGTATATAAACCTACATATGTACATCTCCAGAACTGCCTTTGGAACTCCAAATAAAACCGGTTTCAAATATTATTAGATGGAAACATAGTAGGAAACAAGACTGATCCAAGATCTTAGTGAGAAATTTTAATGCAAGGATTACTTATATAGATCCAGATAGAGTTATGTACCAAACAAGAACACGGCAAAAGATTCAAATCTCAACCACCTCAGGAAGTCATTATTCTCATCTACAGAACTGAGGTAAAAGGGAAGGAAAATGCTAATAAGGGCTAATGAGAGTAATAAGGATTTATGAATCATTATGGATGTATTTATGAACACATTATGAATGTAGCTTCAAGGAAACTACAGGCACAACAGTCTTATTAGATGGAAGCACCACAACCAAATACGTGGCCATGAAGCATAGAGTCCTCTTTACACTCCCTGTACAACCAACAGTCTAGCCCCACTAGATACCAGAGAGATCAGTCTTTTGGGGGCACAGAATATGGCAAGGAATGCCAGATAATGGACGTGTGGGGAAGAAATTTAAAATAACCAAAATGTTCTCCTCTTGGTCTACACACAACCACACAGAAGCCTTGAGTGGAACATTTCCCTTGACTCTCATTCTCACATCTTTCTGTATCTGTGATCACTCCATGTGGAACATCTTATATATTTTACTAATTTCTGGTTATTTTTTGTGGTTTAGTCATCTCTATCTCAATGCCTCTAGTTTCCTGTGACAGAAATATGTTGAGTGTTGACCAAGTATTTCAATATATTCTTCTTGGACTTAAGGGAAAACTGTGTTTTCTACCCTTCCCTCTGAGTTCATGTGATTGAGTTATGAATAATGGAATGTGAGCAAAAAATGCCCTGCATCACATCTAAATTGTCAGCATCATAAAATTAAGAGTATAAATTCCTGAGCCACAAGGGATATTATAGATGAGAAATAACCTTTGCAATGTTGAACACTGAGATAACTGGACTTCTAGACAAGCTAACATTAAATGTCATAACTTCTCCTTTTGATGGCTAGTTTCCTCATGTCTTTTTTGAGCTGTCCAACATAGACCACATTCCAATCTATATTTGATGTCCTCAGGTAAATGTAATGCTCACAAACCTAACAGGCAATGAAAAGCTGTATTACTTATTTCATAAAAGAAGGATCCTTCTTGTGAACCCCTCAAAACAGTGCATCAAATACTATAAAAGAAAGCTACTCCCATTTCCCTCCCTTCCCAACTGTGATGATCTTCAGATTGACAAGGCATACTGACCCAAGAACAGAACATTGTCTACTGCTAACTTACCAAGATGACAGAGAGAACTAAAGTATAAAAAAACTGCATGAACTCAGAGAAAAGTTTTCAGATAAATTTTAAAATTATAATTCTACTCTTCCCTTGATTCTTGGAAGGATTTTTCTTTAAAGTAGCTTAGGGATATATAATTTAGAAGAAAAAATGGAAATACCATGTATTACAGACAATATCAAATACATTTAATTTTCAATACCTTTGGTCAAAAGCTTGATTGCAAATTGTTCCCACTATAAATGGCAGAGTTTCCAGGATTTTCATCATGAACATGATTGAACTATCTCAATGACTTGGCGGAAGATTGAACTTTTGTTGGGGTCTGGTCTGAATAAAGTAACAGAATGCTTCCCCTGAATTCACATTTAGTTTTTATTATAGGTAGAATTTTTGCTACTACAAAAACTAGCAGTTTATTTTCACTCACTGAAATCAGTAACAATTATTGCTAAATAAAATAGTACACTTGCTTTACCTTAAGCAATTAAAGCAATATAGAACAATTTTCATATCATAATGACAGCGTCTGTCACATTTTCATATGCATCAAGGACAAAAATTGTATTTTGTTAAACACCTTTTATTAAATATTACCAAACTGTTGGATGTTCTCAAAATGCATTTTTTTTTGTCATATTCGCAGATTGTATCCAGTTACAAATTTATTGCTTATCCTTAGGTGACTTTTAAATGCAATATAGGAGCACCTGGGTGGCTCCATGAGATAAGTGTTCAACTCTTGAATTTGGCTCAGGTCATGTTATCAGGGTGGAAGGATCCAGCCCCATGTTGGACTCCACAGTGAGTATGGAGCCTGCTTAAGATTCTCTCTCTCCTTTCCTCTGTCCCAACACCCACTTGATTTTTTTTTTTAATGTTTATTTATATTTGAAAGAGAGCACGCATGCACACAAGTGGGGCAGGGGCAGAGAGAGAAGGAGACAGAATCTGAAGCAGGCTCAAAGCTCTGAGCTGTTAGCACAGAGCCTGATGTGGGGCTTTAACTCACAAGCTGTGAGATCATGACCTGAGCCTAAATTGGACACTTAACTAGCTGAGCCAGCCAGGCGCCCCACAACTTGTTCTCTTAAGGAAAAAAAAAAAAGCAAATTTATGCTAAATTAAATACATAACCCATAGTGTGTAATGCTTTTAATGTTTGCTATTCATCCAGGCAATATAATTACCTGCATAATGAAATATTCAATTAGGTTTTAATAAGCCAATTTTAGATGGAACAATTCAAAATCTTTAACATCTGCCATCTATTACATTTCAGTAATCTTAGTCTAGTATGTAAGTGTGGTATGTAAAATGGTCACCCAAAGGAATCCACATCCTAATCCCTGGAGCCCTTGAATATGTGATGTTTCATAGCAAAAAGAACTGTAAAAATTATATTAAATTTAAAGATTTAAATTAGAGAGACTGTGGTTATCTAAGGTGAGTCCAATCTAATGAGATGTTGAAGACAACTTACTCTGGAAGGAGTCAGAAACATGCATGGCAGGAATCAGAAGAGATTCAGAAAAGGAAGTCAGAATGATTCCAAGAGGGAGAAACATATGGCATATCACTACAGATTCTGAGACAGTTCCATGCATGTGGCACACTTATAAGAAAGGTCTCTAGAAGATAAGGGTGTTTCCTGGTTGACAATGAGATGGGAAACAAGTACTTCAGTCCTACAACCACAAGTAACAAAATTCTGCTAACAACCTAAATAAGTTTGGAAGTACATTCTTCTCCAGAGCCTAAAGAAAGGAACTTGGCTTTGGTGACATTGATTTTTATCCTATGAACCTGGAGCAGAGACAACAGTGTGCCACACTGGGCCAGACTCCTAACCTACAAAAATAATGATAATAAAGTTATTTTTTTTAATACTGCTATGTTTGTGGTAAATACATTAAATATTGTGACTCATCTTGGGCAGCCATCTTGTTTTATCCACTACCTGTATGTTTAAGCACCAGTTTTTAAAATACATCTTCAGGTACAATACTAAAGAGGAAAGTACATGTAGTGAATCAAATAAACGCATTTATGGGGAGTAAACTATGTAGAGTTAGGGTTATTCTTGGAAGTAGCACCATTCACTCAGAAAATGAAAGAAGATATTTCATAATAGTTGGTAATTATGTAATGGAATTCTCTGAAATACAGATTTTTCAGAAAATATAGAAATCTCAAACTGTAGTAAATTTTAAAATGCAATGTCACATAGTAAATCTAAAGTTATGAATTACCTGATTGATTCAATTTGACTTATAGACAAGGAATGAGCTAAATGCTATTATGTAATACTTGTTATATTGCAATCAACCATATTTAAGTTAGATCAATTGTAGCACATGGATTTGTTAAGATCATACACAGTCTATATTAAGGACAATGTAAATACTTTAAATTTTATATGTAACAGTTTCTAACCATTAGAAATGTAATTTTATCCCTCAAATAAAATTATAAAGTATTATTAATATTAAAAATATGTAATTTCATATAATCTTATTTCAGGCTGTCAGTGTAATAGCATAATGTCAGAAGTTGGCTTTTCTATTCACAATTGAACATATGTTTTTCTCAACAAATCCTTTATTTGGTAACAATCATAGTTTGTTGGTCAAAATAAAATGTTTTGGCAAACATTTTCCAACAGAAACACCAGTTATTTCAGTGAAGTAAACATCTGCTTTACGACAATTAGAATGGCAACATGTTTTTGGTCATGTCCTCTTTGTGAGCTTTTGCTAAAAATTATCCTAGGAGAATTGCCAGTTAAAAATTCACAGCGATTTAAAAGAAGGTTGGTAGAATTTTAATACCCTCGGAAAATAAAAACAAGCTTCTTAAAAACACTTGACTAAACAGGAACCAAAGAAGATATATAGATGGCCAATATACTTATGAAAAGATGCTCAACATCTTTTGCCATTAGGGAATAGCAAATTAAAGCACTTATTAAAATGGTGGTAATTCCAGTAATTTCAATACCAAATGCTGATGAAGATGCGGAACAAGAATTCTCACGTGTTGCTGATGGGAATGCAAACTGCAGCATGCATTTCCTAAGAAGCCCTTTTAAATACACAGTTGACCCTTGAACAAGAGGAATTTGAATTGCATGGGCCCACTTAGAAGATTTTTTTTCAATAAATACATTTCAGTAGTATATTTTCCCTTCCCTATAATTTCTTAATATTTTCTTTTCTCTAGCTTACTTCACTGTAAGAATACAATATGTAATACATAGAATACACAAAATGTTTTAGTCAATTGCTTATGTTATTGTTAAAGCTTCTGGTCAACAGTAGGCTATTAAGTTTTGTGTGTGTGGGGGGGGGGGGGGGGGGAGGCCAAAAGTTATAATATGAATTTTCAACCATGCACAGGCCGGAGTTGGACACCCGTAACCACCACATTGTTCACGGGTAAACTGTACTTAACATGGGACCTAGCAAGCATGCTCCCAGATATTTTACCCTGTGGACTTGAAAACTTAGATCCACACAACACATGAATGCTTATAGCAGCTCTATTCACAATTGCTAAGAAGCAGAGGCAAACAAGATGCCCTTCAGAAGGTAAAAGGTTAAAGAAACTGTATACATCTACACACTGGAATATTAGTCAATAAAAGATGAAAGAGTCACAGCTGAATCCTTATGACACCATGCTAAGTGAAAAGAGCTAGATCAGAAAAATTACATAATATGCAGTTCCAGTAACATGGTATCTAGGAAACATAAAATTAGTAGTATAGACAACAGCTCAGTGTTTACCAAGGGTATGGGAGTAGGGAGTATTCAACAGAGGGAAATCGGGCACTTTTTAGAGTTGTGGAGCCCATCTGGATGGTACTGTGATGGTAGATATGTGATACTAAGTATTTTTCATAAATAGAATATACAGAACAAAGTAGACCTTACTGTATACAAATTAAAAATCAACCAGGAAGTCTGAGGACCCCAAGATGGGAAGCAGAATGTGCTAGAAGAACAGAACTTTATTACAATACACAAGTTACAACATGACCTAGTTTATTTAAGGTAACTTAAATACCTTTCCCATTACAGAAACTCAGTAATAAAAATGTGTTTGTCTATCAAAAATCCTGCATCTGTTGAAATCACCCAAATAGTTCTACAAAAGGAGTATTAATTTTTTTGCCTACCTTCTTCATTGGTAACTTTCAGCCAAAATTATAATTACCACATAATGTTATAGCTCTCCCAGAGAAACAATTTTCTATGCTTTATAAGAGCTCTAACACTGGTGGATTCATGCATTTGAAGATTTAAGACAAAAGTTCAAAGTGGCCTTTAATGACTGCACAATGCAAACCCGGGTTAGAAACCTTTTCTAGACTTTATTCATATGTATAGCTCCCTAAAGGGAATAAGAAATAAAATGACCCTCCGCATCCAGGAGAAAATAAATTAGAATTTCAAGTAGTTCCAGATTGTAACAGTTTACCACAGAGTGACGATTTCAGCCAAGAAATAAACAGTAAGACCTTTTACTTCAGCAGAAGGACTCCACAAAAAGGATGCAGGTTAAGCAACTCTGCCACCGGCTCCCTACACCTGCCCCAAACTCAGTGAGCAAGTTCAGATCTTGGATTGAAGACAATTTAGCCAATTAATATCATTTGCCTTCAAAGAGCAAAAGTAAAGTAGAACTATATGTTGTTCGGGCAATGTGCAGTTCAAAAGGTATACATATAACAAAATATCTGCAGCAACTGTCACCATGATCTGGTATCCTGAAATTTCCATTTAATAACATATGAATGAATGTTCTGGACAAGAGGGGCAAAATATCCTCAAGTCTATGCAACATAGAATCATGCAATTTCTGGAATCTTCCTACATATTCCAATATGGAGGAAGACTACAGTTTTATGTACCCTTCAGTTTTTTTTTTTCCCCAATAAAATGTGCTTCCAGAATAAAGGAACTTGCCCCAGGATGCTCTTTCATTTATTCATTTTAAGGACAAACATATCATTTCAATAACAATTTAAAATCTCTTGTCAGTGGAAAAAATACATATTTTAGGGGAAAAAAGGCTCTAAATTTACTTAATCATTTCCTTCTATGACTTGAGTTTTGAAATTACAGTGTATATCCTGAAATTTGGAACATTAAAGAAAACTACCATCCCTTAAAAGCACCACTTTATATTGATTGATAATATTACTGCATATAACACACAAACATAATCATCTGAGTGTCCTTGCAATATAAAATACACCAATGTTATCAACACTTAGTCAACCATCTGGGTGTATAGACTCCAGACTCAGGGTAAATCAATTTGATTGATTGTATTGGATGTGTGGTGTCATTTGAACATACCTCAGGCTATTGATGCTTAGAAATGGCATTAGACAACAGGTAAATCCTATTTACTTTCGCTCAGGTGACACATCTTTACTGCGTAAAGGTATCAAAGAGTATTCTTAATGCTGCTTTTTTTCCAACCACTGCTTTAACTTCAACTCACATTTTGATGTTGTATATTCATTTTCATTCAGTTTAAAATAGGTTTCCTTTTCAACAGTTATTTAGAAATGTATAATCTAGCATCTAAATAGGTGCAGGATTTTGATATACACTTTATTATTCCTAGTTTATTTCCATTATGGTCAAGGGGTATATTTTGTATAATTTCAATTCTTTTAAATTTGTTAAAGTTTGTTTTGTAACACAGCATATGGTCTATTTTGTGATGTCCCATATGCACTTCAAAAGAATATATATTTTACTATTCTGGGGTTGCATATTCTGTAAATCCCAGTTGGGTAATGTTGGTTGATACAGTTTTTCATGGTTTCTCATTTACTGCTTGCTATTTGTCTCTACTTGTTTTATTAATTAACAAGACAGGAATGTTGAAATGTCCAAGTGTGAAAATATATTCAATTCTGCCGGTTTTTGTTTCATGTTGAACCTTTTTTCTCAGTTGCATACACTTTTAGGACTGCTATTTCTTCTTGAATTAACCCTGTTTACCTCATCTCCTATGCCTCTTTAAGGCATTTTCCTTATTTTTAAATTCAAATTACCTGATAAAGACATTCAAGATTTACTTAGCTTATATATATCATTTTCTATTCTTTTACTCTTTAATTGTCCTTAATTATATTTAAAGTGGGTTTTGAAACAATGTATAATCCCAACATAGCATATCCATGTGTTGTGCTTAGGTAATTTACATTTAAGTATTGGTGGGGCTGGATTTAAATCTTGTGTTCCAAGTGTCTTCACTGTATTCACTCTTCTGTTTCACTTTTCCTGGCTCTTTTTATTTTCTTTTAAATCTCATTTAACATATCTATTGTTTTTTTACTATATTTCTTTGAATTGTGTTTTTAGTGGTGATACAAGGATTACAACACATACTGTCCAACTACTCACACAGTTTGTGTGAGAAAGACACAAATCTTTCTGTGGGCTTTCTTTCTGGTATCACTTTAGTTTTCAAGTATTTCCAATGTTATTTGGGTGTGCCACATATGTGCACTACCCAGGGCCCAGTGTGGCGACTTTACATGCTACAATCCTTTAAGTACCCTACCTTAAACCGTAGTTGTCATATTTACATCCTTCTATATTCAACATATTTCAGAAAAGTGTGTAACTTTGCTCTCAGCAATCCCTTTTTTAAAAAGATAGGCTGCTTACATTTATGATCATCGTTGCTATTCTTTAATTCTGAAGTTCCAAGTTTTCCTACAATATTACTTCCATTCTGCCTGAAGAATTTCATTCAGCATTTCTACTATAAAACCTTTACAACTAACTTACCTACTTTTAATGTTGTCATTGTATTTTTATTTTGTGTTTAACTTTAGAAGGTCTTCTCCATCTTTTTTCTAGAAGGCTATTTTTGCTGGATAGGATGCTGAGGTTTACTATCATTTACTTTCAATATTTTAAAAGCATTATCACACTATATTCTGATTTTTTTTCATGAGAAATATGCAATCATCTGTGCCAGTGTTCATCTCTTTATAATGTGCTGAAATCTTGGTTTGCCTTTAAGTATTATCTTTCGCTTAAATTTTCACCTGTCTTGTTATAATGCATCTAGCTATGGCATTCTTTGAATTTCTGCTTGAAATTTTCTAATTCTTCAATGTGTCAATTATTTCTTTAAACTTTGGAAGTTTTAAGCCCTAGATACTTCAAATATATATATTTTTTAACACATAGCTGTTACTTCAGAGATTCCAAAATATGAATATAAGATTCTTTGATATTATCCCACAATGTCTCTAAAGATGTATATTTTTGCTTCTTTTTTCAGATTGGTAAGTAAATATGGCTCAACCATCAAGTTTACTGATTTTGTCATTTTCATTCTATTCTTGAGAATATACAGTTAAATCACTTCAATTATTGAATTTTTCATTTCTTGACTAAGCCTTCTGCCTTTCGATTAATTTGAAATATATTTGCCTATATTTATTAGAGCATGGTTATAGTCATTTCTTTGAAGTCTTATTTCAAAAACTTTGCAAAGTTTATTAATTAACCTTTCCTTGAGAGTAGTTTTCCTGGTTCTGTGCTTTTCAAGGAATGGGGATTATATCCTGGATATTTTCTCTTTTTGTTATGGAACTCTGAGTCCTATTATATCTTTTTAACAAATGTTCATTTTCTAAAAATTTATTAGAGCAGGAGATCAACCTGGTTGGGTTCATACTACAAATCTTTCTGTGGGCTTTGTTTCTGGTATCAGTTTAGTTTTCAAAGACTTCCAATGTTATTTGGGTGTGCCACATATGTGCACTACCCAGGGCCCAGTGTGGAGACTGAGTGGTATTTTATATCCCAATTTAATTCTTAAAAGTCAATGCTGTAGCAGGTTTTGGGTCAGTTTCAGAGATACACCACTCAGTCTTGACCTCAAGGCTTTATACACAGATTTAAGGACTTACTTTCTTCAGCTCTCTACTCTCCATGCTTTTCATTAATCCCTGGCTGCCAGGGAGCACTGTTACTAATACAATGAAGTTTTAATTTCCACATGGCATCACACACCTCCTGCTAATATTCCAATATGATTGGGGGGCCTCATACTTTAGACAAATATCAATCCTTGTGACATTCTTCTAAAAGCCTCCCACTCCCATTATTTGATGAAATAAATATGGTCAGCTGTTCACTATTCTCTCCTCTCCCACAATCTTCACAGGCCTATGTATTCTATAGCCTTTCTAATTAGCATTCCAGTAAACATTCTCTCAGGAAACACTAATTCCTCATTTCTAAAACAAACCCTTCTCCTTGACTACTTGGCAATATTTAGCACCCTTGACAACACCAAACTTCTCTAAACCTCCTTTTCAATTACTTTGCATACTGACCTAGTTTTATTTGGGGGTGGGCATTTTTATTTCTATTTCCACCCCAAACTTTCCAATCTCTTCTTCTCCAACTACTGTACATGTTGAATTTTCTCTAAGTCTGTCACTGACCCTGTCTTACTCTTCACACTCTAATGAATTCAATTAACTTTCATATTTTTCAACTTTAAAACTTCAACCCAAATTTCTCAAATTAAGGCAGCAATTGTGGATTTCCACTTGCAAATGTATAGGGCTTTTACCTCAGTGTGTTCAGAATTGGATTTATCTTCTCAAATCTATTTCAATAGATTTAAAGGTCTCTAGTTAGAATGCACAATATTCATCCATTTGCTAATGTCATCAAGTTTTTGTGGTCTGATCCTATTTTTAATAAAAATTTTGAAAGTAATATTTGTATCACCCTAGGTCTCTCCATTTCTACTGTTCGTCCCATCCTGATTACAGAGAACTATCATCTCTCTGGATCAGCACTTCTACAATAACCTCATAACCACTTTCCCAGCACTTAATAATTATCCTCCCTTCCTGTAGGAAGAGTGAATTTTTTTTTTCCTAGACGTGTATTTGAAATTGTCACTTACCTAATTAAAATCCTTTGGTAGTCAGTCATCCCACTTCTGATAATGTCCAAACAAAAATTCTACAAGTGATTACATATCTTGATTTCAGCTTTCTCTCTAGTCGAATTTCTATCCTCCTCTTCACACCTGTCTATAACTTAGCCATACCAAAACTCCTTTACACTTAACATTCTGTTTCCTCTAATCTCTACACCTTTGCACATAATCTTTTCTTGGTATATTCTTATCTACAACAATGAATATTGGTCATTAACCCACTCTTCCTCCATATCCCAGGTACAAAGTTAAAAGACTTTGTGTTTCAATACACCTTGTATATCCAGGGCTTTACATGTTCTGTATGATATATAACAAATATTTTGAATAATAGAGAAGGGGCAAGAAAACTTAAGCCAGACATATCTGCTAGTTTTGTTTTAAAAATTTTACGATTTTCACAGATGTTAATTATACACTTTCCATTTACTTCACATTCTGGTCCCTTTTGACAAAGATTAAGTCTGATTCTAGGAAAAAGCTTTAAGAAAAACTCTTTAATTTCTATTTTAAAAGTTTTATTGTCCTCATTTAGAAACCTACTCCTTCCCCTGGAAAATAACTGTCTTTTTTTTTTTTTTTTTTTTTTTTTTACATCCTATTAGACAAGTATACAACTTAGGTTTTTATATTTAGTACCATATCTCAGTACTCAATTTCTTCTTCCAATAGTTTAAGCACAAAACAGTTTGCATTTTTCCTTTCCTCTCCCCTTTCTTCCCTGATCTTTGCTGTGTTTGTGTATTTATTAACCATTATGGACTTACTCTTGACTTCAAATTAGTATGCTATAAAAGTTAAAAGAGTTTTGAATATGAAGTCAAGAAATTTCATAGACTAAAAAATTTGCATATTCACCAATCCAAAGAGGATGTGTCAAAATCCCACTACTGTCTCCCACATCTCCCCAAAACCTAAGAATTCCACAACTGAATTCCAAAGCACATTTCCCCATTCATGTAACAAATACATATTTAACATTTATTGCCACAGTAAAAACTGGAGATACATAAATGTGAAAAGCATCACTATCATTTATGTAACTTAGTGAAAGAGACCATAAATGAAGTACACGGAAGTATAATACAGGTAAATGGCAGACTGAAAGAGAAAGTTTTTATTCAATATCTTAGAGAACATTATGGTGTTACTGAATCTTGAATAAGAAACAGTTTTCCAAAAAGCAGTTTGTAGTTCATCCTCAACAAAAACATCACAAAGAATAAATATGGTGTTTTGGGGAAACTGTCCTCTGACCTGGCTGCAAAAGAAATTACCAAAGGAGAAGTTCTGCAAGGAGCAAGGACAGAAAGGTAATATACTATTCAAAGACCTTTTGCCAAGCTAAAAAGCTTGCTTTAGGCTACAAAAAGCCCTTAAGTGAACTGATCAGGTTTTCAGAAAGCAGCTGAGAGTTCATATACTTGAATAAATGGAATAGTTATATCTGCTATAAATCATTTAATTTCTTTAAAAATTATACTAATGTGGGGCGCCTGGGTGACTTGGTTAAGTGTCCGACTTCAGCTCAGGTCATGATCTCACAGTTCATGAGTTCAAGCCCCGCATTGGGGTCTTTGCTGACAGCTTAGAGCCTGCAACCTGCTTCAAATTTTGTGTTTCCCTCTCTCTCTCTGCCCCTCTCCCACTCACACATGCATGCCCACGCTCTGTCTCAAAAAAAAAAAAATATATATATATATATATATACATATACATATACATACACACACACACTAATTCAATGAGGTATTAGTATTCCATTTTAAAGATGAAATTATGAGCCAAAAATATTGAGTAATTTGTTTAAGGGCATACAGTTGGTAATAAATACAGGATGCAAATTTAGGTTCCACAAGCTAGTACATATAACTACTGCATCATATAAAAAACACTTAACAATAAAGAAAATCAATTAAGGAAAACAAAAACAAAGGCACAACTCAAGATGAAGAACCTGTACATGTGTTTCTTAAATGCTCATTTGCCTTTGGGTCAAATATAGAAAGAAAAGCTCGATCTTTTAAAAATTGAAGATACCTTGAAGTAAGACATTTTAACTGATCTGTAGCTATGTGTGAGCATACTGGATCATCTCTCTTGTGAGCATTCCATTGTTAGAAGATTCCTTGTGTAATTACAAGATGAAAAACAGATTGCTGATGCTACCCTCTGTGATGGGACTCCTTACTGTTGCAAATGGAAAGAGATTTTTTGAGTTAATTGAAAACACAGCTTGATGCCCCATGCAGTTTAAATACAGAAATTCAATGCATAGAAAAATAATAAACTATGTTAATGTTTAAATTGAGAAATTGGTAGAAAATTTTGAATTATAATTGTTTTATTCTCTAAACATACAATCTGTACATTACGGATAACATGAAGATATTTGTTAAGTGAACTCACATTCATCGTTTGGAACAAACATTCAAGTCAACAATGGCAATGTAAAGTGACTAGGAAGGAAAAGATTCTGCTAGAATCAGTACGTAAATAATAAGCAGTCATGTAAATGCTTTATTTTACAGTAAGTCACTTGATACAAACAAATTACCTTTCTGGTGAGACACCTTTATTACTGCCATTTTGCAGGTGATAAAACTGTAATATGGTGACATTAAGAATGCCAAAAAAACTCATGACTATTTAGTGACAAAGTCCGTAACCATATTTGTGACAGTGCAACTTCCTAATGATCTTCCCCTCCTCTAACTTCATCCAACAAAATTTTTGAAACAGGCACTCTCCTATATGCTAGGAGCAAAGCCACAGACTGTACCTTTATGACTCCCATTTGCTAGATGGATATAGGAAATAAGCAGTTAAGGAAATAACTATGATTTATATGAATAAGCTAATGCAGATTAAGGAAAAAGTGTTGGGGGATGTTGATATTTCCCTTCAAGTGGTCAAGAAAAAGCTCTTCAAGGAAGTTAAACAGAAATGAAATGAAATGAGTGAATAAAATAGTCCTTCATTTACATATTCACATTGTTTTACATATATTTTATATATACACATATACATATGTATATAAACACATGAAAATCTATATACATGTGTAAGTATACATATATACAAAAATACAAATTTTAAAATTCCCTAAGGCAACCAAGTTATTCCAGAATCAAAATTAATTTATAATTATTCCAACCCTCATTCTCTGCATAAAATATAATAGCAGACATAGTGGAAAGAGTCATTATAGTGACTAAAATATATAGTTTTATATAAGGAAGTTTAAATATGAATGATAATTAACACACTGTGTTATTCCCCCATTTGCATCCAGCCAAACTATTACTTTCTGATCCTCAGTGGAAAAGAATACATACATTTGACTTCTCCAGATTCAAACACAGAAGACAGACAAATGTATTCCTTGCTGACTTTGCTAGTGTCTTATAGGGATGCTTCTCATGCTCCTGGAGCCTGTTGGCAGTTAAAATAAAAATACTGGGTAGAACTTAGACTTCAAAAAAATTGACAAACATTCCAAAAACTCCCTGTGAGAAAATAGATGTGGACTGAGGACAAAGACTAGCAGCTTAGGAGTAGATACTACACAAGTATTTGAACCACTTAAACTTGTATGTGAGGAGCTGCCCTTGCTCAGTCAGGAGCATATAAACCATTTTCTGTTGGACAGCGTGTATTGCTGCAACACCAAAACCTATAATGTGATAGATTCCTTACAATTTATAATGGCACATCAGGCTACACAGGCACTTTATGTCCCAAGGACAGGTATTAACTTCTAAAGCCCAACAGTCAGCTATGAAGAACATCTCAGGCATCTGAAGAAGAACCCAAATCCCTAGGGATCTACTTTGTGACTCTTCTGCTGGAGCTTTTCAGAGATTTAATATAATGTATGGATTTATTAGAGTACAATTGGTTCTGCTGGTTTAGAAAGAACAGTCAAGGAGAAAATTTTTTATCCCAGCCTGGAAATGTTGCAGAACCTTTCATGCTCAGGGTCCCACTCAAACTCTGCAGCCTTATGCATTACTTGAATGCAACGTATGCTGTCACCAACATTTAAGGAGCCCAACCAAGCTTTTCAGGTCTTAGTGATAGGTTGTATATGTAATAGCAACCTGTGTCCTAATTTGAGGAGAATGCCATGACAATCTTTCAGACTACTAGTCCCCTGTAAATTTCACTGAAATGGAAGAACACTGAATTTTCACAATTATTTACCCTTCCAGAAGGTATGTGTCCTAACTAATTTGGTCCCTCAATCTCAAGACTAATCAGCATGTTCTCATCAATAGACAATCTGTTTTATATTCTGCATTATGTAAAGGAACTCAGTATCTCTACACTACTATCTGCAGAGAGGATGACAATTAATACAGACCTGAGGCAAGACCATGAGAATGTATTGTTTTCCTTTCCAGGTAAAAGAAACTACTCCTAGTAATCATCTTTAATAGAGTGTAAAAAGCAATTGCCAGATTAGGAGCTTCAGTTATGCAGACCTTCCTCCAGTTAGGAGATCACACTTGAAACTGCAGTGCAATTGAAATAAGAACCAAGCAAAATTTGACTACAATCTAGAGAGATTATTATGTGTAAGATAAATAAGAATGTGACAGGGGCACCTGGGTGGCTCAGGTCATGATCTCACAGTTTGTGAGTTTGAGCCCCGCTTCGGGTTCAGTGCTGATAGCTCAGAGCCTGGAGCCTGCTTTGGATTCTGTCTCTGTCTCTCTCTCTCTCCCCTCTCCCACTCATTCTCTGTGTGTCTGTCTCTCTCTCAAAAATAAGCAAATGTTAAAAAAAAAAAAGATTTTGAGAAACCACTAATTTTCCAAACTTTTTTTTTTTAATGGCATTGAATCTACAATATACAATTTTTATCAGATTGGTTAAAAAAGAAAAAAAACAAAGACCACCAAAGGGCTTCCACATAGTACTACATAATATAATAGCTGTTGGTCCATTGGTTGAAAAACCAATTTGAAATTACCATAAATTTATTCCACTTATACATTCAGAAACTAAACAATGACAGATTAGTTCCATGAACCAAATGGCCTACCCTTGTGCAAGATTTGTACCCAAACTTAATTAAGGCCCATAATAACTCTACTTTGGTGGACCACAGTCACATACTGAGTGTCCAGGACCAATATCAACCTGCTAAAACATAGTTTTATTTATTTATTTATTTATTCATTCATTCATTTATTTATTTAATTTTTGGATAGTTTAATTTTATGCCAGCAAAGTTTTCATAAGTAACCACAGCTTCTAATAAATATAGCCTATAGGATGATTTACAATCTATGAGTTTCATATGATCTTGAGATATGCTGAGTAAATTTAAGTTATATTTGTGCCTTGAGATTTAGAAACTGTACATTTAATCAAGCACTTTGGTACACTGTTTATAGATTTCATGTCTTGGTAAACTGAGGATCTTTTTATCACCATCAAAATCTGCAGTTTAAATCATTTTGTTACCCTATTGTCCCTGCTTCCAGATATAATTTATCCCCTTTATTGCTCAAGATTAAGATAGCAATAAAGCTTCTCCAAAATTACCACTGAAATTAGGAATATCTTCATAGCAGCATCTCCTACCATCATCCCCTCCTAAAAGGTCCAGCAATCACAGAGATTTATATGGAAGTTGGTTTTCCTTCACTAATGCATTTCTCAAGTCTATTTTTTTTTTAATGTTCATTTATTTTAGAGAGAGGGAAATGCAGGCTCCAGGCTCTGAGCTGTCAGCACAGAGCCTGATGTGGGGCTCAAACTCAAGAACTGCAAGATCGTGACCTGAGCTGAAATCAGAGGCTTAACCACTTGAGCCACCCAGGCACCCCTCTCAAGTCTTTAATTAAGGATTATTCTTCAGGCACCTAGGTGGCTCAGTTAGTTAAGCCTATGTCTTCAGTTCAGATTATGATCTCACAGTTTGTGAGTTCAAGCCCTGAGTCGGGCTCTGTGTTGACAGCTCAGAGCCTGGAGCCTGCTTCAGATTCTGTGTGTGTCTCTCTCTCTGCCCCTTCTTTGCTAGCACGTGCTCTCTCTCAAAAATAAACAGTAAAAAAAAAAATTTAAAAAGAAATATTCTTCCAAGTCATGAGTATGTGCCAGTATGTATATGTGCAGGTCTTTCATAAAAAATTCATTCCTTCTCCACTGCATGTTCATTTCATTCATCCCTTCACATTATATCAAAGAAATTTTGACACTTTAACCTCAGTGAGGAGCAGCCACTATTGAATTCAGCTTTCAAGTAGCTCAGCACAAATTCCTTAAGCCACTTCCAACTACTGGAATAATTAGAATCCATATCTGATAAGTTACCTATAAAGATAAATTTCTCACATGATTTTATCCTCTTCACTCTAACATCTTTCAAATTCAATTTTACACATTTTCCCTTAAGCCTCCATAAATACAAATTAGCAAAAATACTATCTTTTCCTGTGTTATGTCACACTTGAATCCCTGCAGCATATTATAACCTAGTTATAGATGAAATAAGGGATTTAAGTAGTGCATCTTAAGAATAAACATTCTCTTTTACAGTATTTTTAAGATAAAAAGTGGGTTACTTCCATTGACAATGAAGCCTTGGACATCTTTCAGAATCATTTGAATCCATTTAAGTTATTAATCTACTTCTTTACAAAAGATTCCTAGCTGATACATTAAATACTTGATAAATTTCTGGCTTCAGCTTACAGCGTAATTCAGCAACATAGTTGATTACATCGGGTAAAATTTTCAGTCACAAGTACCTTACAGGTACAAGAGGCCTGCCACAGAACTCTGCTTCTATCACTGTGACTTAAAAGTTGGTTTTATTTCCCGAGTTTGTCCTTTTCATTCTGTAAACTCTGTTCAGATTTATACCATTAACAGCTACCATCACGAACACTCATGTACAGTAGCAGCCACATGCTTCACCAAAGCCTTATCTTCCTCAGGTGCTTCAATCTAAGTGACTAGTGACTATAATTTAATCCAGATGCCAAGGCATGCCATATTCCCAGAAGAACTTTTTTTTTTTTTCTCCATTTTAAAGAAACAATCTCAGAATTCCATCTGTGAGGGTCCATTTTCTGAGGTTTCACTCATGGTGCAGCCACAACACAAAAAATACTCTGTGTGCTGAAATGGGTCCATAATGGCGAATCCATTGTGTACTTATCTTTCTAACTCCATATTCAGGGACCTCATATCAGTAGATTGAAAACTGTCATGATGGGAAGTATTCACACCTTAGAAATGAGCAAATTTTAAAAATCATGGATCCGTTTGCCCCACCCTACCAGAGAGCCAGTTGTTAAAAATTTACCATCACAGAGCTGTACTTACAAATTTAGAGAAGATGGAGTTTGACAGATGGAATTTATTACACATGTACTGGATAAGAGAAAAATGACTACCTTGGGGTTATCTAGAAAACAGTAATTACAGAAATTAGTTCCAAACCCTACTGCTAGGAAACCTAAAAGAGATATTATGAGAATCCAGTGGCACAGAGAATCTGTGCATGAGATAGGTTCTTAGAGGGATGCAGCAATCCTAAATCTCGAGGTTGTTCTACCAGGGAGAAAGAGACAAGCCTGACAGGGACTCAGCCATGTGGACAGCAGTCTCAGGGAAGCAAGTTTCCTAGATTAGGAGAGTGGCATGGCTGGTACTCTCACAATAAGGCATGGCTCGTTCACTCTTGGTACCTGTGAGTAAGCCCCAGACGGCTGGGGCTGCAAATGACTCTGGAAATTGATAGAAACTGAACAGGGTCACTAAAGGAATACTGACAGCAACTTGGAAATATAAAGAAATGTTCTTATCCATTCTTATCATATGATTTTCTCCTAATGCCTATTAGTTGACCCTAACAGAAAGCCAGCTTGTCAAAGAAATTGGGAACTATCATGTAAAAACTCACAGCCTAGGAAATCAAATTTGAATATAAAAGACATGGTTTTAAGAAATAAGTAAGGAACCAGAATGAGTAACTTATGCATCCTGTACAAAGGTTTAAAATTTTGGATGGAGGGCAACTGAAGAGACATGAAATGCTTGATGGTCACGGAATGAACTAATCAAGTACTCCAGAAAAATCACTTGGCATCAGTGTGCATGGTTAATGGGAAACAGGATGAAATTTATAGGGAAGAAAATGTTTAAGAGACTACTGCAATAATTTAGGTGAGAAATTTTGAGAGCCTCAATTTCAGAAGTGCCAGGGAGCTGAAGAGACAGGGTAGTTTGTACAATAATTCAGGATACTGAATTTCATTGGTCTTCATCCTGTTTAGATAACACTAAGGAAACACAAACTATTGAAACTGTTTACCTACATGAAATGTTTAAAAGTACTTAGTACACCCAAAGAGTTACTGATACAAATTTCATCTCATTGCTTCTAATTTTGTTTTCAGACTGTAGAAATAATTTTCAATGGCAAACATTATATAGAGACTTTATTGTCAAATTGGTTTCCATACAACACCCAGTGCTCATCCCAAAAGATGCCCTCTTCAATTATAGAGACTTTAAAGGTATGGTTTTTTAAGTTTATTTTGAGAGTGAGAGAATGAGTGAGGGAGGGGCAAAGAGATGGGGAGAGAGAATCCCAAGCAGGATCTGTGCTCCAAGCACAGAGACCCATGTGGGGCTTGATCTCACAAACCATGGGCTCATGACCTCAGCTGAAACCAAGAGTTAGAGGCTTAACCAGCTGAGCTACCCAGGAACCCCTGAAGGTATGTTTTAATATTAGATTTGGAAATTAAAAAACATAGAAATCCAAGTTAGAAATGTCACTATTTCACCTCTAGTGAAACTTAACTATAAGTGAAACTTAACCTATAGTTAAGTTGCATATGAAATCGTTGATTATACAGTAATAAAACAGATTTAATAATTACGTTCATAGCTTCACAGTAATTTCTGTACCAATAAATATATTCAGATATAAAGCAGTTTTCCATTTAGTTTTCATGTCAAGCATGGCAGCCTATATATAACACGCTGAAAAATTTTAAGGCTTTGATTACTCAGACAGCAATATTCTGGAGTCCTCATATCCTAATCAGCATCAGACATAGAAGTAAAAGTATTAATATCATCTCAGAGGGTAAATGTTCATTGTTTGGAAAATGTGTACTGATGAGCTCACATACAAATCATTCATGAGCCTATATACCACTAGGGCTTCCAAAATCCTGGATTAGAAGGAGAGTAACAGGATATCGGAATTACCAAAACTGCAAAGGTTGATCCCAAGAGAAAAAGCAAAGTGGTAAAATGAGCACTAAGAAATTAGTACTTTGGACACCATTCAGGTACCTCTTGGCCTCCAGAGTTCCAACTAATAAGTAGAAGATAGAAACAAGGCATCCCAGGCAGCAGTTCAACTTTGAAAATAAAAACATGCCAAGGCACAAGTCCAGTGCTGCAAATGGATTCAACACTGGGAAGAGCAGATCCTGAAGTGCTACTACCGGTCATGATGTGAGCTTTTGTTCATCCATTTGATTAATCAAATTATGGTTCTCATTAAGAGCAAAGGATATGCAGGCTACTGGCTTCTGATTTCCTGATCTGAGTCACTCTATCCCTTTTGGAAGAGTTCTCACTGAGGGAGCAAGGAGATGACATACGCACTGTTCCTGGTAGGACTGCCTTAGAAATGGACACAACTGGACCAACAATGGTGCTTCACAAAAGATACTGCCACCGTGAGAAGGAAAAGGCAGACATGTCAACTAGGTCAGGCTACCTAACAATCAGTGACCAAAATTATCAGTGCTACAGGAGTACTAATCTTATCCATATTACAGGAGTCAGTTTAACCCATCAGGAACTATTAAGTCATTTCATGAAAAGGAATACTATTAATGCTACAAAATAATTATCAATCTGGGGCAGAGTTGACAGTAATGGGAGGAATAAATGAAAGATTTGTGGGGAAGAAGACTTGTGTTGCTATATGTATACTTGGCCAAAAGAGTGAACAGTGTTAAGTTGCAAAACAAAACAAAACAAAAAAACAAAACAAAAAAAACCACAAAACCAACAAAGAAAACCCCACAAAGACAATGAAGCAGAAAATTAAAAAAAAACAAAAAACACGAAGACACAAAAACTGAAAGCACATTAGTGAAGCAAATGATTATTATGAATTCACTATGGACCACACACACTTTTAAAATAAAAAGAGACACTCTTTAATAACAAGCTACTTTAGTTCTGAAAACAAAATAGCTGACATATATGCTTTAAATGAAAAGAAAGTCTGAACTTACTAATATAACTCCGTAAAAGCGGGTCTCTTTAGGACTATTTTAGCATGTTGTTGAATTCAGATGCACATCCAAAAGCAAAGACAAAGCAATTTAATTCTTCTAAACACTCTTTAAAAATGCCTAAGATGCTGCAGTAAAACCTGGGAATAGTTCTTAAAGTCTGTGTCACCCAATTATCTTTTGACAGCCTCAAGCACTGATATAGCATGCATCCCCCAGTCTCTCTCCCTCCAATATTCCCCAGACTTCCTCAAATTCAACCAAAATCTGTGCTTTCAAAGGAGCACCTCCATTCTCCTTTGGGGTATGGGATTTCCTATCATAAAAGATACTCAATTCTCCAATGTGAAAGAGACAAATTGGTTTCAGTTCTCTCAATCCTTGCTAGGATAAACAAAGGCCTAGAAACCATAGATTCATTTATATATTGATGTCTTCATAAGTAGATGTGTCTACTAAAAATAAATTACTCCTTATTTCCAACATTTTACACAATCACACTGACACCCACACAAGTCCTACAGAAGCAAACACCTACATTTGAAGCAGAAATGACATCCTTAAAAGAATTTATCTGCATGTAGTGGTTTTATCTCCACCCCACCCCCACATACCTTATGGGCTATATTTGAAAGAAACCGTATGCCTATCTGATCTTTATAATTCTTCATTTCCGGCAGTTCCACTTTACTTCTTGACCTATATTTCTGTCAAGTCTATTTGTTAAAACATGTGGGCATGTATGTACGAGTAAGCATGTACATGTGCTTTTCAACCAAGTTTAAAAAAACATCAAAACAAATGAAATAACACAAATTCAATAGATACTGATTTCTTGCATTTTTAAAGATAACTTGCTACAGATTTTACAGAAGTTCTAAGAGATAATGTTCTAACACTTGCCAGCTGTGAGGATTGTATTTCAGATAAAAACTGGTCCCATTTTAGTCTAACATCATATTACAGCTGTTGAGTAATGACTACTTATAGACTTCTCCCCATCTCCATAAAAGGAGAAGATCCTAAACAATGAGTTACTAATGCAAGAAATGAAACGTTTCTTTGCATTTAGTTCATATTTCAAATATAGAAACAAATTCGTTTCGAGTCTTATTCTCTATTACTCAATGATCACACCATCTTACTATAAAGAGTGAAGTAAAAGTACATTATGGATTCTAAGGTATTGTTCTCTATCCAGCAAGCAGATAAGTGATCTTAAGGTGATAAAATCAATAAAAATATTTGGAGCCAGCTGTATTAAATAAAAAAAATAGACCTGAAAATAGAATGTAAGTTGTCAGAATGCATACCAATGATGAGTATACTCTGACATGTTGCTTTGGATAGGTTAACATTTATATACAATGCGTTTTTTAATTGAGTTTCTTTTTTTCCTAAGTTAAAATTACATACAGAAGATACAGATATTTGTTGTACATTTGAGTTTGTACCAACCTGTACACACATAAAATTGACACATCAAAATATAGATCACTGTCATCACCCTAAAATCTTCCCTCATGCCCCTTTCCTCCACCTGTATCACAGAGGCAAGCATTACTCTTGCTCTGGTTAACTATTTCAGGTTAGTATTGCAGGTTATACTTCATATAAGTAGAACGATACAAGGTGTTTGGTTTCTCCCCCCTTCCCATTTATATTGGGTTTGCTTTGCTTTATTTCCACACCCCACTCACATTCTAAAGATAACAGCTTAGGACATTTATATTTACATGTTACCTTTTTCTAATATAAACATTTATAATTAAGACTTTTTCTCAAAGCACTGCTTCAGCTGCATCTCACAAAGTTCAATACAGTGTGCTTTCATTAGTGTTCAGTTAAAAATATTTTCTGATTTTCTAGGATGGGGGTTGAGGAAAATGGGTGAAGGGGAGTAGGAGACACAGGCTTCCAGGTATGGAATGAATAAGTCACAGGGAAGAAAGCTATAGCAGAGGAATTATAATCAATGATGTTATAATAGCAGTGCCTGGTGACAGATGATAGCTACACTTGTGGTGAGCAGAGCCGAACACAGACTTGTGGAATCATTGTATTGTACATCTGAAACTACTCTAACATTCTGCATCAAGTATACTTCAATGTAAGGGAAAAAAAAGTACATTGATTAGTTTCCAAATAACTTGGGGTTATATGCATGTTTTTATTAATCTTTAATCATAAAGTATATTGAGAAGGTTTCAACTTTTGAAATTGACTATGACTTATGTTATGGACTATTACATTGTCTACACTGGGGTATGCCTTAGTCTTGTAGGGTTATTAGAAAATACCATAGACCAAAGGTTTCTGGGTGGCTCAGTTGGGTAAGCATCTGACTCTTGGTTTTGACTCAGGTCATGATCTACAGTTTATGAGACTGAGCCCTGCGTCAGGCTCTGAGCTGACAATGCCAAGCCTGCTTGGGATTCTCTCCCTTCTCTGTCTCTCTCTCCCTCTCTCAAAAACAAACATTTTAAGAAATACCACAGACTAGGTGACCTAACAGAAATGTATTTCTCACAACTCTGGTGACTAGAAATTTGTGGTCAGGGTGCCAGCATTGATGGGATTCTGGTGAGAGCCCTTTTCCTGGCTTGTACTTTCTCTCTTTATAAGCATATTAACCCCATCATAGGGGCTCCACCCTCATGACCTCCTCTAAATCTAACCATTTCCTAAAGGACCTACCAACAAATACCATCTCATTGGGAGTTAGGGCTTCAACATATAAATTTTTGGGTTGCACAAATATGCACTCCAATAACAGGGAACGTTCATAGACTTAAAAAGAACATGTGCAATCCATTTGTTGGCTATAGTGTTCTATAGCTATTTCCTCAGATTGGCTGGTAGTAATGTTCAAATTTGTGTGTGTGTGTGTGTGTGTGTCCCTATTTTTCTACTTTTTTTGCAATTGAGAGGAATATTAAGTTTCAATTTTACGATTATGGATATGTCCTTTTTTCTTTCCATCTGTTATGTTTCTAGTACACATTTAGAATTATGTTGTGTATATGTGAAGCTCTATTAGGTACATACATGTAATATGACTATTATAGTATTTATATATGTTTAGTAACATTCTTTGTTTTGAAGCCAAGTCTCTCTCACGGTAATATATATACCATGTTAGGCTTCTTAGAATTACAATTTACATGGTGTATTTCTTTTTAGCATTCTGACTGCCATCTATTTGTGGTGTTTTTCATTTTTTAATGTTTAATTTTGAGGGGGGGGTAGAGGGAGAAGGGCAGAAAGAGAGAGGGATAAACAGAATCTGAAGGAGGCTCCAGGCTCTGAACTATCTGCACAGAGCCTGACGTGGAGCTTGAACTAATGAACCACAAGATCATGACCTGAGCCAAAGTTGGACGCTTAACTGACTGAGCCACCAAGGCACCCCAGTTTCGTCTCTTATAAGCAGCATACAGTGGTGTCTTCACTTACTGATAATCTCTAACTTTTTATTTGGAGTTATTAGCCCATCTACATTTTTTTTATTTTTATTTTTTAACATTTATTTTTGAGAGACAGAGCACAAGCAGGGGAGGGACAGAGAAAGAGAGAGGGAGACACAGAATCCGAAGCAGGCTCCAAGCTGTCAGCACACAGACTGATGCGGGGCTCAAACTCACAAACTGAGATCATGACCTGAGTCAAAGTGGGACGCTCAACCCACTGAGCCACCCAGGCTCCCCTAGCTCATCTACATTTAATGTGGTCACTGGTATGGGTTTAGATTAAGTCAATCATCTTATTTGTTTTCCATTTGTTTCCTTTTCATTTTACCTTTGGTACTCTTTCTTGAAATATTTGGATTATTTTTTTTTTTTTACTTTATTCTCATCAGAAGTACCATATATTTTATTCTTTAGAGGCTATTCTAGGTTGTAATGTTATTTTTAATTACAGTTTATCCTAATTAGTAAGCCATATTTTTATTAAAGGCAGCGATTTTGTCTTAACAGGAACAAGAAAAGGATGCCCATTCTCATCACTTTTACCCAATAAAATAAAGTCCTAGCCAGAGCAATTAAGCAATAAAAATAAATAAAACATATCTGGAATAAAAATTAAAAA